>NC_041749.1:61307303-61619463 GCF_004115215.2 Ornithorhynchus anatinus | reverse complement strand
AGTAAATGACAGATAGTAGGTCAGTCCACAGGGTCTGTTCAACACAGTAAACCCCTTCAGGGCAGGACCAACATGACTGTGGGGCTGTCTGATACTGTGATTCCCAAGGGCAGGGCTGCTACAACCTTTCATCTGTCTGACATTGTGAGCCCCCTAAGGGAAGGGCTACTGGGACTTTGCTCCTATTTGACATTGTGAGCCCCCACAAGGGCAGGGCCACCATAACTTTTTCTTTCTGACATTGTAAGACCCCCTGAGGGCAGGACCGCTGCAGATTTGTGCCTTTCTGACATTGTGATCCTCCCTAAGGCAAGTGCACCATAAACATGAGGCTGTCTGACTTTGTTAGTCCCCTGAGGGCAGAGACCAAATATCATTGAGAGAGATAAAAAATATGGGTGCTGGAAAAATGAGGGGTGGCTTAATGCCATGAATCCTAGATTTGAGTCTTCCCACTTGGGTCTTTGTGGCTCAGGCACTGGGAATAGAATGATAAAATGCATATTGGGGAAATGCAGGGCTGGCTTCATGCCATGAACCCCCAATTTGAGTCTTTCTATTTGGGTTTTTGTGGCCTGGGAACCGGTAAGAACAATAAAAGTTGATTCAATAGTATTTATTGAGGGCTTACTATGTGCAGAGCACTGTACTAAGCGCTTGGGATGAACAAGTCGGCAACAGATAGAGACAGTCCCTGCCGTTTGACGGGCTTACAGTCTAATCGGGGGAGATGGACAGACAAGAACAATGGCAATAAATAGAGTCGAGGGGAAGAACATCTCATAAAAACAATGGCAACTAAATAGAATCAAGGCGATGTACAATTCATTAACAAAATAAATAGGGTAACGAAAATATATACAGTTGAGTGGACGAGTACAGTGCTGTGGGGATGGGGAGGGAGAGGTGGAGGAGCAGAGGGAAAAGGGGAAAAAGAGGGTTTAGCTGCGGAGAGGTAAAGGGGGGGTGGCAGAGGGAGTAGAGGGAGAAGAGGAGCTCAGTCTGGGAAGGCCTCTTGGAGGAGGTGAGTTTTAAGTAGGGTTTTGAAGAGGGGAAGAGAATCAGTTTGGCGGAGGTGAGGAGGGAGGGCATTCCAGGACCGCGGGAAGACGTGACCCAGGGGTCGACGGCGGGATAGGCGAGACCGAGGGACGGCGAGGAGGTGGGCGGCAGAGGAGTGGAGCGTGCGGGGTGGGTGGTAGAAAGAGAGAAGGGAGGAGAGGTAGGAAGGGGCAAGGTGATGGAGAGCCTTGAAGCCTAGAGTGAGGAGTTTTTGTTTGGAGCGGAGGTTGATAGGCAACCACTGGAGTTGTTTAAGAAGGGGAGTGACATGCCCAGATCGTTTCTGCAGGAAGATGAGCCGGGCAGCGGAGTGAAGAATAGACTGGAGCGGGGCGAGAGAGGAGGAAGAGAGGTCAGAGAGAAGGCTGACACAGTAGTCTAGCCGGGATATAATGAGAGCCTGTAACAGTAAGGTAGCCGTTTGGGTGGAGAGGAAAGGGCGGATCTTGGCGATATTGTAGAGGTGAAACCGGCAGGTCTCGGTAATGGATAGGATGTGTGGGGTGAACGAGAGAGACGAGTCAAGGATGACACCGAGATTGCGGGCCTGAGAGACGGGAAGGATGGTCGTGCCATCGACGGTGATAGAGAAGTCTGGGAGAGGACCGGGTTTGGGAGGGAAGATGAGGAGCTCAGTCTTGCTCATGTTGAGTTTTAGGTGGCGGGCCGACATCCAGGTGGAGACGTCCTGGAGGCAGGAGGAGATGCGAGCCTGAAGGGAGGGGGAGAGGACAGGGGCGGAGATGTAGATCTGCGTGTCATCTGCGTAGAGATGGTAGTCAAAGCCGTGAGAGCGAATGAGTTCACCGAGAGAGTGAGTGTAAATGGAGAACAGAAGAGGGCCAAGAACTGACCCTTGAGGAACTCCAACAGTTAAAGGATGGGAGGGGGAGGAGGCTCCAGCGAAGGAGACCGAGAATGACCGGCCAGAGAGGTAAGAGGAGAACCAGGAGAGGATAGAGTCCGTGAAGCCAAGGTGAGATAAGGTATGGAGGAGGAGGGGATGGTCGACAGTGTCAAAGGCAGCAGAGAGGTCAAGGAGGATCAGAATGGAGTAGGAGCCATTGGATTTGGCAAGAAGGAGGTCATGGGTGACCTTAGAGAGAGCGGTCTCGGTAGAGTGGAGGGGACGGAAGCCAGATTGGAGGGGGTCTAGGAGAGAATGGGAGTTAAGGAATTCTAAGCATCGATTGTAGACGACTCGTTCTAGGATTTTGGAAAGGAAGGGTAGTAGGGAGATAGGGTGATAACTGGAGGGGGACGTGGGGTCAAGAGCAGGTTTTTTTAGGATGGGGGAGACGTGGGCATGTTTGAAGGCAGAGGGGAAGGAGCCATTGGAGATTGAGTGGTTAAAAATAGAAGTTAAGGAAGGTAGGAGGGCAGGGGTGATGGTTTTAAGAAGGTGAGAGGGAATGGGGTCCAAGGCGCAGGTGGAGGGGGTGGCACTTGCGAGGAGGGAGGAGATCTCCTCTGAGGATACTGCAGGGAAGGATGGGAAAGTAGGGGAGAGGGTTGGTGGGGGGGAGGGGAGAGGCGGAGGGGTGACTTTGGGGAGCTCAGACCTGCTTGTGTTGATTTTCGTGAGGAAATAGGTGGCCAGATCATTGGGGGTGAGAGATGGGGAGGGGGAGGAACAGGGGGCCTAAGGAGAGAGTTAAAGGTCCGGAACAATCAGCGGGGGTGACGGGCATGGGTGTCGATGAGGGAGGAGAAGATGTTTTGCCTGGCGGAGGAGAGGGCAGAGTTAAGGCAGGAAAGGATAAATTTGAAGTGTGTGAGGTCAGCTTGGTGCTTGGACTTTCGCCAGCAGCGCTCGGCAGCTCGAGCATAGGAGCGTAGGAGGAGGACGGAGGAGGTGATCCAGGGTTGTGGGTTAGTGGAGCGAGAGCGGCGGAGGGAAAGGGGGGTGAGAGAGTCGAGATGAGTAGAGAGGGTGGAGTTGAGAGCGGAGACCTGATCATCGAGAGTGGGAAGTGAGGACAGGGCGGCAAGGTGAGGAGAGATGCTTTTGGAAAGACGGATGGGATCGAGAGAGCGGAGGTCTCTGTGGGGCAGTAGCGAAGATTTGCAGGGGGAGGGAGTGTGAGAGATGAGGCAGGTGAGAAGGTTATGGTCAGAGAGAGGGATTTCAGAGTTGGTGAGGGAGGAAATAGTGCAGCGGTAGGAGATGACGAGATCGAGGGTGTGACCGAGTCGGTGAGTGGGCGCGGTATGGTGGAGGAGGAGGTCGGCAGAGTCGAGGAGGGATAGCAGGCGGGCGGCAGAGGAGTCGTCGGGTACATCCATATGGATGTTGAAGTCTCCAAGGATCAGAGTGGGCAGAGAGAAGGAGAGGAGGAAAGTGAGAAAGGGGTCAAGGTGGTTGAAGAAGTCGGAGGTGGGACCGGGAGGGCGGTAGATGACAGCGACAAGTATCTGAAGGGGGTGGTAGAGACGAATGATATTGCTTCGAAGGAGGGGAAGGAGAGGGAGGGGTGAGGAGGGATAGTGCGGAAGCGGCAACGGGGCGAGAGGAGGAAGCCGACGCCTCCTCCCTTACCGGTGAGTCTGGGGGAGTGGGAGAAGGAGAGGCCTCCGCTGGAGAGAGCGGCGGCGGAGACCGTGTCTTCGGGAGAGAGCCACGTTTCCGATGGGGCGAGGAGGAGGAGAGAGCGAGAGAGGAAAAGGTCATGGATGAAAGGTAGCTTACCTGTAATAGAGCGGGGGTTCCAGGGGCCACACTTGAAAGTAGCTGTGGGTGCAAGGTGGGGAGGGGGGGAAGGGCGGGGGGAGGGGAGGGTTTGGATGGGAAGGAGGTGGCGGGGCCCTGGACGGGGAGAGGGGGATGAGGGGTAGCGGTGGGACAAGAGGACTGGGATGGGGCGTGGGTGGGGAAGAGAGAAGGGGGGAGGGGGTGAGGAGGGGGTTTGGTGGGGGAAAGAGTAGGGGGAGGGGGAAGAGGGGTAGCGCTGGTAAAGTGGGGTTCTAGGGCGGGAGAGAGGAGGGGGGGAGGAGACAGAGGAGAGAGCGGGAAAGAGCTGAGCGAGAGAGGGGAAGGGGAAGGGGAGGATAGGAAGGGGCGGGGGGGGCGGGGGGACGAGGGACATGGTGAGGCCAGAGAGGTGGATGGCAGCACTGACAACAATAAACAGTAATAAACGAAATCGGTAATATAGCAACATGATACAGTATGATACAATACGGTAGTGCTAATATAGCAACATGATGCAGTATGATACAATATAGTCGTGTTAATAAAAGGGGCGATGACCAGGATCGGGGGTAGACTCGATTTAGGGGCGACCTTATCAAACTCAAAGTGTAGGTGTTGGCAAATGAGATATTGGCTTCAAGTCTTGAAAGCCAGACTTGACTCCCCTTTTGGGTCTTCATGGCCCAGGTTCTAGGGAGAGAGATAAAATTATGGGTGCCGGCTTAAGGGAGACATGTTTCATGCCATGAATCCTAGATTTGAGTCTACCCTTTTACATTGCCTGACATAGTATAAGTGTTTAACAAATGCCACAATTATTATCATCATCATCATCATCAAGGCAGGGTAAGATTGCTCAACATGGTAGCAGTTTGGAGAGGAAAGGACAGATTCTAGCAACATTGTGAACGTTGAACTGACAGGATGTAGTAATGGACTGAATGGGAGAGATAAGTTCAAGATAATAGCAAGGTTATGGTAGGGATAGTGGAGGTGGTCTCTACAGTAATGAGAAAGTCTGGGCGGGTGGTGTCTGGGTGGGAAGGTAAGATATCCAGTTTTGGAGAGGTAAGTTTGAGGTGTCGGCATAACATAGAAATGTCCTGAAGACAAGAGGAAATATGAGACTGCATTGAGGGAGAGGGATCAGGGCTGGAGATGTAGATTGGGGAATCATCCTCATAGAGGTGGTAGTTGAAGCAATGGTATGACTGAGTTCTCCAAGGGAGTGGGTGTAGATGGAGAATAGAAGGGGATCCAGAGCTGAGCCTTGAGGGACTCCCACAGTTAGAGGGAGGGAGGTGGAGGAGGATCCTGCAAAAGAGACTGAGATTGAGTGTCCAGAGAGATAGGAGGAGCATCAGGAGAGGACAGTGTCATTGAAGTCAAGGTTAGGTAATGTTTCCAGGAAAAAGGGGTGGACCAGTCAGTCAGTCAATCAATTGTATTTACTGCGCACTTACTGTTTGCAGAGCACTGTACTAAGTCCTTGGGAGAATACAATATAATGATGTAACAGACACATTCCCTGCCCACAGTGAGCCTACAGTCTAAAGGAGGAGGAGACAGGCAGTAATATAAATAAAGAAAATTACAGATATGTACATCAGTGCTGTGAGGTAAGGAGGGTCCACAGTGTCAAACACAGCCATGAGGGCAAGGCGCATATGACTGGAGCAGAGGCTGTCAGACTGGACAAGAAGGAGATTGTTGGGAGTCGGGAGGTAGAGGAATGGCAAATTGGAAGGGGTCAAGGAGAGAATTGGAGGAGTGGAAGTGGAGCCAGCACGTGTAGACAAGTTACCCAAGGACCCTGTAGGTGGTATAGGTGGAGGGGAGAGTGAAAAGTTGTTCAATTTTTCAGTTTTTGAGAGGAGATGGAAGATGTCCTGAGATACTGATGCAAAGGATGGGAGAGATGAGGAGGGTGGAGAGGGCAGGGGAGATTACAAGGAGAATGAGCCCCAATTTTATTTTTGTCAATGAAATAGGCATAAGTGATGAGGCATGCCGGGGGGCGGGGGGGGGGGGGGTGATGGAAAAGCTGATTGAGGAGGGAGTTTAAAGTCTGAAAGAGCTGGCCCAGACAAGCAACATATTTTCTGTTCCCAAGGAGAGAATTAGAGAATCTAGACTTAAACTCTTACTTTGTTCTAAGAAGTTCATTTTTAATAAGAATCCAGTGATTACTTGAGCCTATGTGCTTCTGTATAATTGTATTCCTCCCCCATGCCTTAAATGAGCTGATCTCGATCCACCATTGGTGTTGGTTTGCAGAGCACTGTACTAAGCACTTGGAAGGAGACAAGATCCTTGCTCACAAGGAACTTTCAGTCTTCTGTATATTTGCAGCCCTGTCACGTACCAGGCAGTCTCTAAACATCTCTCCCAACTCTTCTGTAGATGCAGAAACTTCATAGGTTTTGACCATGACTGATGGAATGATGGAGGAGAAACCAACAGATGCGGGGGATTCTTCCAGCTGTGAGTGGGCCCAGACAGAGCAATTGTTTCAGCAGAGGATTTGGCATAAGAGAAAGAACTGGGAGAAAAATAATTATAATCCTCTTCAGCAGATGGTCTCTCCTGCAATAGCACAGCTGGCATCACCAGGGCCAAGATAAGAGGGGTCAGGGAAGGTTCCCAATGAAGATGGGCTCCCAGGTGATTCTTGGTGTGAATCGTATGGGCAGAGAAGTTTCAGTCTGATTCGGTGTCAGGGCTTTGATCTCTGCCTTGGGTCTTCCCCTTCTAAATCTGCCCAGAGGTCACGTTTTCCCTCCAGTGGGAGCATAGCCACAGCCATCCTACACCCGGGAAAAATCAGAAGATGCAGGCAAAGTGAGAGCATATGTGGCCGCATACATGACCGGTGATGGGGTATTGCAATCATGTTTGTGTGACCACGTATTGCAGGGGGTGGGGGCAGCAGAGGCAGCACAGTGAGGGAGAGTGGGGTGACTGGGTTAGGAGGAGGTGGGATTGTGGGTCTGAATCCCTTGGACCACAGCCACTAGGTGCCCCCTGATTCTCCAGTGGGAGAGATTTTTGGGGGGAACAGTGCCAGGGCAGGGATGGGCAGGGAGGAGGACAATGCTTGGTGACTCACATCCCTGCCCATTCCTTTTCCTTCCTTGGTCTTCATCTCCTCTCACTCCCTCTCAATCCAACAAAATAAAGCCAGTGTTAGATAATAATTAAAATTATGGTATTTGTTAAACACTTACTATGTGCCAAACACTGTTCTAAGCACTGAGGTACATAGAGAAGCAGTGTGGCTTAGTGGAAAGAGCCCGGGCTTTGGAGTCAGAGGTCATGGGTTCAAATCCTGGATCTGCCACTTGTCAGCTGTGTGACTGTGGGCAAGTCAACTTAACTTCTCGGTGCCTCAGTTACCTCATCTGTAAAATGGGGATTAACTGTGAGCCTCACGTGGGACAACCTGATGACCCTGTATCTACCCCAGCGCTTAGAACAGTGCTCTGCACATAGTAAGCGTTTAACAAATACCAACATATATATAACATATATATACAAGGTAATCAGGTTAGACACAGTCCCTGTCCAACATGGGGCTCACAGTCTTAATCCCCATTTTAAAGATGAGGTAACTGAGGCCCAAAGAAGTTAAGCGACTTGCCCAAGATCACATAGCAGACAAGTGGCGGATCCAGGATTAAAACCCATGTCCTCAGCCTGTGCTCTTACCTTTAGGCCATACTGCTTCTCTATACAGCAGTAACTCCACTCTCCTGTACCACAACCCTCCAGCCTGCTAGATGGCCTAGCTTCCTCTGGAATCCCCCATCACCCATCCCAGAACATGCCAGATTCACTGTTCCCCAGCACCTAGCAGAAACTACCTAGGCCACAGCAGTAGGATGTCTATTGGTGCCTGGAGCTGTCTCATACTGTCATTGGATGCCTTGTGAAATAGGCACAGGAAGCCTCTGGTCTAGAACACATGACGAATAATTGAATAATTAATAATCTTAACCCCAATCTTGAGCCTGTTGATCGTCCCTCGTTTGTGGATGGGGGGGCCTCTGCTGCTATAAGGGGTGGGGTCTGCTGAAGGCAGAACAGAAGGTACTTTCATCACAAAGATTTCTCCAGGTCTATGGGAAGATCTACAGCATTCTTCCTTGTAGCATGGAGGGGAAGTGTTGGGGGACTTTCTGAACAGAGCTGGCTGAGAGCTCTGCAGAGCAGGTGGGCCTAAACCCCTAATCCCATGGATAAAGCACATACCTGGGAGTCAGATGGCCTGGGTTCTAACCCTGGCATGTCACTTGTCTGCTGTGTGACCTTGGGCAAATCACTTCTCTGTGCCTCCGTTACCTCATCTGTGAAATGGGGATTAAGACTGTAATCCTCATGTGGAACATGGAGTGTGCCAACCTGAAGAACTTGAATTTAACCCACTGGTTGGTACAGTTCTTGGCACATAATAAATGCTTAAAAAATACCATCTTAAAAAAATAAAAGCCAGAGGAACCCAAGGAACATTTGAGAGGTCAGGTAGCCGCTGTCTACATGGTACTGGGCCCAAGCCACCAATCAAGTAAAAACCATAATGAGTTCTCTCTGGACTTTGAGAGCCCCCACTTCCTCCGTGGCTGCCACTTCGTCCTTGCCTGTTTCCAAGAGATCTGGCAAGCAGATGTAACACTGACAGCTGCCCCATGGGCTCATGGCCCCGCCGCTCCCAGTTGTACTTCACTGGAGAGCTGATCTCCCCTGCTGGATTGAAAGCTCCTTGAGGGCAGGAGCTCGCCTGTGCTTAGGGTAATGACCAGCACACAGTGTGTGTGTAAATGTTACTGATGGATTTATTTCCATCCTCCTGACAGCCATATTAATGGATTGCTTGGTAATAAGGCCTGGACCAAAGATTCAAACCCCTACCCCCCATCCCCCACCCTCCAGACTTAAATGGAAAGATGGAAGGTCTTGCCACACTAATCCTTATCTCAATTCCTCTTCTCCCACTCCCTTCTGTGTCACCTTTGCACCCTCATTCACTCCTTAGTCCCACAACAATTATGGTCCATATCTGTAATTTACCTATTTTAATGTCTCCACTCTAGACTGTAAGGTTATTATGGGCAGTGAACATGTCTACCAACTCTGTTTATATTGTCCTCTCTCCAGTGTCTAGTACAGTGCTCAGTGCTTAGTACACAGTAAGTGCTCAATAAAAAATCAAGGGGATGTACATCCCCTTGATTCTATTTATTGCTATTGTTTTTGTCTGTCTGTCTCCCCCGATTAGACTGTAAACCCATCAATGGGCAGGGATTGTCTCTATCTGTTACCAAATTGTACATTCCAAGTGCTTAGTACAGTGTTCTGCACATAGTAAGCACTCAATAAATACTGTTGAATGAATGAATAAAAACCTGCTGATGGATTTCTCCTGCAGACAGTCACTGGCTCACTATTATTATTATCATTATTATTACATTTGTTAAGTGCTTACTATGTTCCAGGCACTGAATTAAGCACTGGGGTGAATACAAGCAAATCAACTTGGACACAGTCCCTGCCCCTCGAAGGGCTCACAGTGTCAATCCCCACTTTACAGATGAGGTAACTGAAGCATAGAGAAGTGAAGTGACTTGCTCAAGGTCACACAGCAGACAAGTGGTGGAGCCGGGATTAGAACCCGTGATCTTCTGATGCCCAGTCCCACGCTCTATCCACTAGGCCATGCTATTCTCACTAACTCTGAGAGCAGGTGCCAAGAACTTCCAAGTGGTGCCAACACCACCAGCTCACCAGGGTTTGTGCTTCTGTTTTCTCAGCAGAGATGTGAGTATTCATTCATTCATTCAATAGTATTTATTGAGCGTTTACTATGTGCAGAGCACTGTACTAAGCGCTTGGAATGTACAAATTGGTAGCAGATAGAGACAGTCCCTGCCCAACGACGGGCTTACAGTCTAATCGGGGGAGACAGACAAGAACAATGGCAATAAATAGAATCAAGGGGAAGAACATCTCATTAAAACAATAGCAAATAAATAGAATCAGGGCGATGTACATCTCATTAACAAAATAAATAGGGTAATGAAGATATATACAGTTGAGCAGACGAGTACAGTGCTGAGGGGATGGGACGGGAGAGGGGGAGAAGCAGAGGGAAAGGGGGGAGAAGAGGGTTTAGCTGCGGAGAGGTGAAAGGGGGGGTAGAGGGAGCAGAGGGAAAAGGGGAGCTCAGTCTGGGAAGGCCTCTTGGAGGAGGTGAGCTTTAAGTAGGGTTTTGAAGAGGGGAAGAGAATTAGTTTGGCGGAGGTGAGGAGGGAGGGCATTCCAGGACTGTGGGAGGACATGGCCCAGGGGTCGTCGATGGGATAGGCGAGAATGGGGGACGGTGAGGAGGTGGGCGGCAGAGGAGCGGAGCGTGTGGGGTGGGCAGTACAAAGAGAGAAGGGAGGAGAGGTAGGAAGTGGCAAGGTGATGGAGAGCCTTGAAGTCTAGAGTGAGAAGTTTTTGTTTTGTGCGGAGGTTGATAGGCAACCATGGGAGGTTTTTAAGAAGGGGAGTGACATGCCCAGAGCGTTTCTGCAGGAAGATGAGCTGGGCAGCGGAGTGAAGAATAGACTGGAGTGGGGAGAGAGAGGAGGAAGGGAGATCAGAGAGAAGGCTGACACAGTAGTCTAGCTGGGATATTACGAGAGCCTGGAGCAGTAAGGTAGCCGTTTGAGTGGAGAGGAAAGGGCAGATCTTGGCGATATTATAAAGGTGAGACCGGCAGGTTTTGGTAACGGATTGGATGGGAGTACTGGGAATAGGGGGTAATAAGAGGAGGAAGAGGAGCAGCAGCAATCATCTGATGGTTCACATGGAGCCATGCTGCTGCCCTGCCTCAGCCTCCCCTCTCATCCTGGTGGTGTCCCCTCCCGCATGTCAATCGATCCCCTGTTTCACAGATTGAGGTTGTCAATTCTCAGCCGTAATTGAAAACCTGATCTTTGCTAAAGATTCAATCAGCAGCTGAAACCTTTTTGCTTAAATCGTCAGTTTCTTAGGTGGTTGGAGATTTTGATTGGCAGCTCTTTGTGGGCAGGGAACATGCCCATCAGCTCAGTATCTTACTGCTCCCGCATGTCTCTCCTACAGTGCTCTGCATACATACAGTGCTCTGCTTAATAATTCTCAGTATTTTTTCACCTCATTCTCCCCTCCCAACTACCTCTCGGTGCTCTCACCCACCCACCGCATTTCTGTACACAAAGTGCATAGTTTACAGATATGCACATTAAATGCTGCAGGACAAACATTGAATGTCCATGGGTGTAGACAATGCACAAGGGAGAAGGAGCTCGGGAGGGGAGGACTTAATCAGAGAAAACCTCCTGGAGGAGTTGCGACCTTAATAACGTTCTGAAGAAGGAGAGAGTGGTGGTCTGGCATATGTGGAGGGGGAGGCAGCTCCAGACCATGGGCAGGCCGTGGGAATGGTTTCGGAGGCCAGATAGACGAGTTGGAGATGCAGAGTGAGCCGGCGCTGGAGGAGCAAAATGCCACCAGGTGGCGGTAGAGAGGCACGGCCGCCCAGAATCAAGGTCTGGGAGAGAAGCAGCGCCGCCTTGTGGATAAAGCACGGACCTGCGGGACAGAAAGCCCGGGCTTCTAATCCGGTCTCGGCCACTAGGTCTGCTGGGTGACCTTGGGCAAGTCATTTCACTTCCTCTGAGCCTCAGTTACCTCACCTCTAAAATGGGGGTTCAGACTGTGAACCCCATGCGGGACATGGACTGCGTCCAACCTGAAGAACTTAGTGCAGTGCCTGACACATAGTGTTTCACAAACACCATGATAAAAATGATCAGTGCCATCAGGGGCTGATAGAGAGGCGCAGCCTCACGGAACAATACCTGGTACCACTACGGGGCAATAGAGAAGGACCGCCTTCCAGATCGATGCTTGCTGCCACCAGGGAGCGTTAGGGAGGGACAGCTACCCAGAACGACGTCTAAATCATCATAATAATTATGGTAGTAATAATAGTAATTCTGGTACCTAAGCGCTTACTATTGCCAGGTACTTTACTAAGCGCTGGAGTGGATACAAGGAAATTGGGTTGGACACAGTCCTTGTCCCACGTGAGGCTCACTGTCTCATTCCCCACTGTACAGATGAGGGAAGTGAGGCCCATAGAAGTGAAGTGACTTGGCCAAGGTCACACAGCAGACAAAGTGGCAGAACTGGGATTTGAACCCGCGACCTTCTGACTCCCAGGCCCTTGTTCTACCCACTAAGCCATGCTGTAATGGAGGCACAGAGAAGTGAAGACACTTCCCCAGGGTCACACAGCAGACAAGTGTGGGAGTATTAATTAGAACCCATGACCCATGCCACCGGGACCGTGCTGCTTCTGCGCCTACTGCCACGAAGGGGGCGATAGAGAGGCACAGCTTCATAGAACAACGCGTAGTACCACCATGGGGCAGGGGGCGGGGGGAGAGAGGAGCAGCCTCTCCGAACAAGTTTACTGCACGGCAATCCTCTGGACCTCAGTTACCTCATTTGCATAATGGGGATTTAGACCGTGAGCCTGATGTGGAACAGGGACTGTGTCCCACCTGATTACGTTGTATCTGCCCAAGCGCTGAGAACAGTGCTTGGCACATAGTAAGTGCTTACCAAATATTAAAGAATTTAATTTTATTCATTTAAAGAATACCTTTTCTTCCCCCAAACAACAAGTTAATTAATACGAGGTCTCAAAAGCCAATCTCAATCCTCATGGTCTTCCCGTGTTTGTGGATTGGGTCTTTATATGGTTCAAAAGGTAGAGGTTAATCATGAGGAAGATGTTCCTGGGTGATAGCTGAGAAATTCCTCCTTGTGCAAAGGAAAATGAAGGTGGCAGCCCTGCCTGAGGGTTTTAAACAGATGGGTGGGACCTTCTGAGCCAGCCAAAGGTGGGATAGTTCTGTGGAGAAAGTGAAATGGCCCTCTCTGGCACTAGATGCCCCCTCTTTCATTCAATCATATTTACTGAGTGCTTACTATGTGTGGAGCGCCATGCTAAGCGCTTGGGAGAGTACAGTATAACAGTAAACAGACACAATCCCTGCCCACCACAAACTTGCAGTGTAGAGGGGGAGACAGACATTAATATAAATAAATAAATTACAGATCTGCACATAAGTGCCATGGGCTTGAGAGGTGGGGATGAACAAAGGAACAAGTCAGGTTGACACAGAAGGGAATGGGAGAAGAGGAAAGGAGGGCTGAGTCAGGGAAGGCTTTGATGTGCCTTCAATCAGGCTTTGAAGCAGGGGAGAGTAAATGCCCGTTGGATTTGAGGAAGGAGGGTGTTCAAGGCCAGAGACTGAACATGGGTAAGGGGTCAGTGGCAAGATAGACAAAATCAAGAAGGCCCAGGGAGAAGGTTAGCATTAGAGGAACAATCCTTAGAAGTGTTTTGTTTTTTGTTTTTTTCTCTGCCAGCTCCCAGAAGACCTAGTGTGCCCCAGATCCAGATGGAAACTTTCCAAGGTATAGTTCATGGTTAACACAGCTTCCTTGTTGTATTACTACTACACATCCTTGTTGTGCTACTGCCTTCTAAACCACCTTTCTCACGCCTTTCCACCAATATATAGCCCTCCTCCCTTTCACCCACCCTCCTTAACATACACGGACATCCCCTTGCCCTCCCCTTATGCTCGACCCTTCTTCACACATACTCCCCATGCTGCACATTGCTTCCCATGCTACACACTACTAAACACACAACCCCACGCATATTCCCAGCACTTCCCAACCCGACTTAGACACCTGCAACCATTCACCTTCAGAGCTGATGAAGAGGAGCAGAAACTGTTAGAACAGATGAGGAAAAACTTGGTGCTGCCAACACCAGCAAGTCTCAGGAGTTGCTCCTGGGCCTAGACTAGCCTACTTTATCATGGCAATAGCAGTAATTGCTCTTTACTAATCAAGCCTTATTCCTCTATTTTCAAATAGGGCAACTCTTTATTTCCATTCAAAATTTAGGGACCTAGAGAATTGCCATAAAAAATTGAATCCTTCCTCATATTGTGGAAACATAGAACTTTTTTTTTTTACAAATGAACCTCTGAAAGTTATGTGATTATTTTATAACAGTAATACATTTTAGACAGTGTTTTGAATTCTGTTTTTAATGAAGACAAAGAATTGATTATGAGGTTCCACCAGAGGTTTTCAGAAGCACAGCTTACAGAAAAATATTAAATATGGTATTAGTATTCTGCTATTCTGATTAAACATCAGAATAATTATTGGTTACTACTGGACTTTCACCTGGGAACGGCTTGCTTTTCTCATGGAGATCGAGATTGGGCTCTCAGTTCTAAGGTAATACCGATGGTGAGACCTATGAGGATCTGGATTTTTGAGAGAGACCATTGCACATTTTCTCCATGAAAGCACAGTCGGGCATCTCATCTGGTCCCTTGACTCGGGGAGGACAGGGCTCCAACACCAGGGGTTAAATAAGGGAAAGGCACCTTCCTACAGTCAGCTGTTTAGGGGACTCAAAAGCATATCCGTATACTCCATTACTACCCCTATGTATTTTCATGTCTCTCTCTCTCACTGTTTGTAAAGTCCTCGTGGGTAGGGATCACACCTATCAACTATACTGTAGCCTTCCAAGCTCTTACAAATGTGCTTAAAGGTAAGAAATCCCATTGCAGAGGTGACACAGAAGGGAAAGGAATGGGGTAAAGGGGAACTTAGTCTGGGGCAAAAAACCAGCCCATTTCATTCATTTTTTAAAAAAAATAAGTATGATGATTGGTGTGATCAAAGTATCTATTACAGACACCTCCTAAAACTGTCTTTGGTGGACTACTGAGGACTGTAATGTATTAGTAATTTTTAGGGGTTATCATGATGTCTGAAGGCAGAATTAAATGGATTGAAAAAAATAGGTAGGAAAAGGGTTTCTTTTTTCCTGCTAGGGAGCAATGGACTGAAGGGAGAATATCCTAGTCAGAGGGACAGCATTGGCCTTGCCCTTTGGGTCAGTGAGGTGCCGATCTGACCTTCTGATGACTCCTTGGGTCACTCGGCTACCCACCTGACTTCCCGGTGACTCGTTGAGTCACTCAGGCCCCAACCACCTCTGAGGCTGACCCACTTGGTCACTGAGCCACTCACTAGCCAGCCGAGAGGTTTCGGTGAGGGTTGAACAGAACTTCCAGCTCGAGGTAAGAGCCCAGGACAAAGGAGAGGAGAAGGGGAAGGAAGCTTGTACACGAAAGGGAGTCAAAGGAAAAGAATCCGTTCAAATAATATCTAAACGTAAAAATGACTCCAGAGAAAGCAAAAATACTAGCCCAATCGTTGTACCCCCGCTCCTTAGGGAATTTGGTGGGATTTGCGTGGCTTAGTGGAAAGAGTGTGGGCTTGGGAGTCAGAGGGCATGGGTTCTAACCCCACCTCCACCACTTAGCTGCTGTGTAACTTGGGCAAGCCACTGAACTTCTCTGTACCTCAGTTTACCTTATCTGGAAAATGGGGATTAAGACTGTGACCCCCCCACAGGGGACAACCTGATTACCTTGTATCTACCCCAGCGCATAGAACAGTGCTTGGCACATAGTAAGCACTTTATGAATACCATAATTATTATTAATTATTACTATTTTTCCAGTTGCTTAATACAGTGCTTGACACAGGGTAAGTGCTAAGTGAATACTGTTGATTGATTGACTGTTGTTGGATTGAAACCTGTCTCACAATAATAATTGTGGTATTTGTTAAGCATTTATTATGTGCCATGCACTGTTCTAAGCCCTGGGGTAGATACAAGCCAATGAGGCTGAACACAGAGGCTGTCCGACGTGGAGCTCACAGTCATTTATTCATTCATTCAATCATATTTATTGAGCTCTGACTGTGTACAGAGCACTGTACTAAGCACTTGAATATTACAGTCTTAATCCCCATTTTACAGATGAGGTAACTGAGGCACAGAGAAGTGAAGTGGCTTGCCCAAGGTCACACAGCAGAGATGTGGCATCTCAGTCCATCCTCCACACCCTATAACAGGAAACCTGTTCTATGGTAAGTCCTGAGGGGCCTTGTGTGTCATATCCTAACCCCAGATATTCTGGGAGGGGAGACCGGAGAACCCCAGGGCAGATCTGGTTGCCGCGTGGCCTCAGGTGAGTCATAGGCCCGCAGTAAAGGTGGCCAGTAGAATGGCTATTTGTCCAAATCCAATTCTCAACCAATACAGTACGGGTTTCGGGTCAGTGTTGAACGCCTTCCTGCCCACCATTTTTATTTTCCACGCTCAGCCTCCCTCTGCTCTTTTACTCCGACTACCCAGTTCCACGACTTGAAAGTGGTGCCCGTGCTTCTGGGGAGAAATGGCTAAGATTCGACTGACTTCCGAGAAGCAGCATGGCCTTGTGGAAAGAGCTCGGGCCTAGAAGTCAAAGGACCTGAGTTCCAATCCCGGCTCTGCCAAATGCCTGCTGTGTGATTTTGGGCAATTGGCTGCACTTCTCTGGGCCTTGGTTCTCTTCTTGGTTCTTAGACCATGAGCCTCATGGTCAGGGACTGTGTCCGACCTAATTCACTTGTATCTGACTCGGCGCTTAGAAAGGTGTTGAACACATAGTAAGCACTTAACAAATAGTATTAAAAAAGTGTTCCATGAGACATGTAACACCCTGGGAATCAGTGCTCAGCATAGTGCTTGGCACATATCAAATGCTTATCAAATACCATTATTATTATCTGTTGGTCCAAGATCTGCAAAGGCCTTCCTTGGCCATCCTTAATGGCCAGTCTTAAAGGTGACTCACCCTTCCTTCCTCTGCCCCCCGGCCTCCTTGCCTGTATTTTCCCTCCACTTTCCCCCGGTTCCTGGATTGAAAGCCCCCCAAGTTGGCCTCCTCTACCTACTTCTTACATCAACAGTCCTTCCCCCGGAAGCCGAATGGGACAGAAGCAAGGAAGAGAAGAAGGAGGGCAGCCTAGGGGAAAGAGCCCGGGCTGGGAGTCAGAGGACCCGGGTTCCAACCCCGGCTCTGCTACCCATCTGCTGCATGACCCTTGGCAAATTGCTTGACTTCTCTGGGCCTCAGTCACCTCATCTGTAAAATGGGGGATCAAGAGTGTGAGCCCCATGTGGGACAGTGACCGTGTCCAACCCCACTATCTTGTATCCACCATGGTGACCAGCACAGTGCATGGCACATAGGAAGTGCTTAACAAATACCATTAAACAGGAAACAAAATAGAAAAAGGAGAGACAGAATGGAGGGGACAGTGGGGCTTGGGACTGGGGAGGCCTTAGCGAAGAGCTTGAGTTGATTGATTGACTCATTCTTTCATTCACTCATTCATTCTTATTTATTGAATATCCTCTTGGGTGCAAAGCACTGTACTAAGCTCTGGGAAACCACTAAATGAGAATTAGACCAGACCCTCAAGAAGTAAGTGAATGTCTATAATTAAGGATTTTTTCCAGATCCTTTTAATGATGAGCAGCCACAAATCCCTTTCTCCTTAATGGTCTTCTGCCTCTTTCTTCCTTGATCCTACAGCCCCACCCCTCAGAGATCCAGTGTCTCCATTAGGTGCTTTTCAGAAGGGCAGGGGCCATTGCTCCTTTAAAACCCCAGAGGCTGCTAGACCTTTCCCTACCCCATATAGGGCTTGGGGGTGCTACTTCTTGTAGTCTGTGGAGGGGGAAGTATGCTCCTCTGGGGGTTTGGTGAGTAGCATCTATGTTGCTCCCTTGATTAGCTTTTCTTTTGTTCATCTGTGTTAATTGATGCCTATTGAATTGGTGGTACTGAGGAGTTTTCATTCATTCAATAGTATTTATTGAGCGCATACTATGTGCAGAGCACTATACTAAGCGCTTGGAATGTACAAATCGGCAACAGATAGAGACAGTCCCTGCCCATTGATGGGCTTACAGTCTGATGTCTCAGGAGTGGCTTGGGTTGGTGCTTTAGGGGGCAACTTAAGGCAGGGCTTATTAATGTTGTTTTTAGTGGTGATAGGGTAGGGTGTGGGGGGAGTTGGTTTTATAGGGATGACTCAGAAATGAGTTGGGTGCTGAGGTGGTTGGTTTATAATAATGGTATTTAAGCACTTATGACATGCCATGTTCTGTTCTAAGCGCTAGGGTACATATGAGGTAATTAGGTTGTCCTGTGTGGGGCTCACAGTCTTAGTCCTCATTTTACAGATGAGGTAACTGAGGCACAGAGAGGTGAAGTGACTTGCCCAAGGTCACACAACAGATATGGAGTGAAGCTGGAATTAGAACTCACACCCTCTGACTCCCAAGCCTGTGCTCTTGCCACTAGGCCATTCTGTTTATAGGAATGCTTAGGGTTTGGATACTTGGTTATTTTATTGATTAGGATGATTGAGGGAGCTGAAGAATGGGTTGGTCTCAGGGGTTTGAAATTGAGGATTGAGGAGGGAAGACCCAAGTCTGGGGTCATTGAAATAGTGGTGATGACACCTTAAGGCTGCAGTTGGGAGTTAAATTGTATTCCCCCAAGTACTTAATACAGTGCTCTTCCCACAGTATGTATTCCATCAATAGGAATGAGTTTGCTTGTGTGTTTGATAGTACTCCTTCAATCGGCTTTATTGAACACTTACTATGTGTAGAGCACTGTACTAAGTGCTTGGAAAGTACAATACAGCAATCAAGAGAGATGATCCCTGCCCACAGTGGATTTATAGTCTAGAGCGGGGGAAAGATTTGGGTTGATAATCTAGGGCTGTGAGCCCTATGCAGGACAACCTAATTACCTTGTATCTACCTCAGCATTTAGAATAGGGTTTGACACATATTAGGCACTTAAATACTATAATAATTATTATTATATAGGGCTGTGAAAACTGAAATGTGGAGAAAGCTGGAGTTGGTATGGTGGGGTTGGAACCAGGGCTGAATAGGCAATGTCGACTGCACTAATGATGTGAGGGTGTGGAGAGGGCTGAGGTGGGTCTGGGGAATGTGTTTGATACCACTGAGTTGTCCATATTGCTGATGTGGTGATGATGATGATATCTGTTAAGTGCTTACTATGTGTCAAGCACTGTTGTGAGTGCTGTGGTAGATATGAAATAATCAGATTGGACACTGATGTGTGGGGTAACAGTGTTTGTGGCCCACCCTCTGATTTGGCTACAGGACCCATGCCCTAGAAGGGCTGGACATGCCACAGGTGACCCAGGTTTTTATTTTACTGATTGGGAGATAAGTCTGTGCTCCAGGAAGAGAAGTGTCCAACTGGGACAATAAAATATCTCTGAAGCAGAGGAAGTTGAGGGGTTGTGATGGTACTAAGTGTATTTTGAGGGGGGATGACTGGTGCTCTGGGTTTGGAGAAGAGGGGTTTGGTGGGGAGAGAAAGGGATGGGGCAGAAACCATGGGTGTGCATGCTCACTGTCTCTGCATGTATCTATTATTGTGCCCTTCTCCTTGTACTCTTGCCAGCTCCCAGTTAGCTGGTATTTCCCAGTGAACCATAAAATCACCAAGGCCAGTGACCTTCCACAATCTCTACACTGCATCCTGTGCATGGAATGTGCTAGAAGGCAAGAGGCTGTTTTTGCAAGGTTCACCCCCAGCCATCTTGAGCCCTTTCTGCGCCCTCTTAGGATTCAGTGCCGTGTCTCCGTTGTGGAAGCGTCAGTATCAGGGCATCAGACTGTGAGCCTCCGGAGGGCAGGATCTGAGACTTGTCACCAGGGGCGGGGCGGGGCTGGAGTACTGTCACCCACCCCATGAGGGCTCTAAAAATGGAAGCCCCTCAGGGGCAGGATTGCACCGACTTCAGCTGGCTGTCCGGGGGCTTTCTTTATGGGCATCCCAATCACTGTATCCCAAGATACAAATCTCCCCTTTAATCCCCATGGAAATCATAACTCCCCAAAAGTCCAGGAATTAGTTGGGGTTTGAAGTAACCCTACCCATGTGGAGTAGACTGTAAGGTCGTGGTGGGCAGGCAATGTGTGTCTTGTTATATCATACTCTCCCAATCACTGAATACAGTGCTCTGCACTCGATTAAATATGACAGACTGGCTTCGATCACAGTTGTAACAGCAGGAACTGAGTCACCAATGACATTCGTTGAGTACTCAGTAGATACCGAGCAACTGGGAAACTGAGTAGGAACCTAGTCGGCATAAGATTTCAGATGACTTCTCTCTCCGCTCATCATGACTCCTAATGGAATGAGTATAATTTATTTTTATTAATGTGTCTTCCCCTTGACAAGGTAAGCTCATAGGGGCCAGGAAATCTTTCTGTTGATTGGGGCATTATGTTCTGCCCACAGTAAGTGCCGAATAAATATGACTGACTAACTGAAACTGGCGTCCATAGCAATTAAGGCCTCTCCCCCCCTTCATGTTCTTTGTACAGTGCTCTGTCAAGGAGCCTTCAATAATCACTCCTGCTGTCTTAATGCAATACTGCCACCCTTCACTCTACTGATTTACTCTGTTTTTTATGTACTTGTACTGCCCTTTCAAGCTCGCCTTGGGTTCAGCCTGTGTGACTTCATGTACCGACTGTTTATGCCATTCTACTCATGTGTAACTCAGTTTTAATGTCTGCCATGTAGCCTGAAAGCTTCTTTGGAGTAGGGGCCGTGTATGCTATTTAGTGTTGAACTCTTTGAAGCAGTTGTACCATGTGGTTCCAAAGTCAATGCTTCCCCCTCTAGCCGGTAAGCTCAATAGGGGCAGAGCATGTGTCTGGGCATGGACACTGATGTATAGGGAAACAGTTTTGGGGGCCCAGCCTCTGATTTTGCTACAGTATTCATGCTTTAAGGGGGCTGGGCATGCCACAGGTAACAGGTTTTGGTTTTTGTTGACTGGGAGATGAGTCTGTGTTCCAGGAAGAGAAGTGTCCATCTGCGACAACCAAATATCTCTGGAGCAGAGGAAGTTGAGGGGTTGTGATGCTATTAAGTATATTTTGAGGGGGGGTGACTGGTACTGTGGGTTCGGAGAAGAGGGATTTGGTGGGGAGATAAAGGGATGGGGAAGAAACCATTAGGTGCATGGGCGTGCAAGCTCACTGGCACTCTATGTGTGTCTCTGTCACTGCCCTTTTCCTTGTGCTCTGGCCAGCCCCCAATTAGCTAGTATTTCCCACTGAATCATAAATTCACCAAGGCCAGTGACCCTCCACAATCTCTATACAGCGTCCTGCACCTGGAATGTGCTAGAAGGCAAGAGACTGCTTTTGCAAGGTTTGCGCCCAACCATCTTGTGCCCTCTCTGCGCACCCCTTTCATGCAGCCCTTTCTGTGCACCTTTGTGCAGTCCTTTGCTGTGCCCTCTTCATTGGATTCAGCGCCATGGCTCCATCATGGATGCATCAATATCAGGGCATCAGACTGTGAGCCACCCAGGGCAGGATTCAAGACCCGTCGCCAGGGAAGGGGCACGATGGTACCGTCGTGCGCCCCTTGGGCTCTAAAACTGGAAGCCCCTCGAGGGCAGGGTTGCACCCACCTCAGCCGGCTGTCCGGGGACTTTCTTTATGGGCCTCCCAATCCCTATACTCCAAGATACAAATCTCCCCTTTAACCCCCATGGAACTCATAGCTCCCCAAAAGCCCAGGAATGAGTTGGGGTTCAGTAGCCCTACCTGTGTGGAGTAGACTGTAAGGTTGTGGTGGGCAGGGAATGCGTGTGTTATATCGTACTCTCCCAAGCATTTAATACAGTAGCAGCAGGAACCGAGTCACCAATGATATTCGTTGAGTACTCAGTAGATACTGAGCAAGTGGGAAACTGAGTCAGAACCTAGTCATCATAAGACTTCAGATGACTTCTCCACTCATCATGGCTCCTAGTGGAATGGGTATAATTTATTTTTATTAATGTGTGTCTCCCCCTCTGCGCTGTAAGCTCATAGTGGGCAGGTAATCTGTTGATAGTGGTATTGTGCTCTGCCCACGCTAAGTGCTGGATAAATACGACTGACTGACTGAAACTAGCCTCCTTAGCAATTGAGGTCTCTCACCTCTGTTATGTTCATGCAGTGCTCTGTCAGAGAGCCTTCAATAATCACTCCTGCTGTCTTAATGCAATATTGCCACCCTTCACTCTCTCTATTGATTTACTCTGTTTTTTATGTACTTGTACTGCCCTTTCAAGCTTACCTTGGATTCAGCATGAGTGACTTCATGTATCGACCCTGTATATGCCATTCTACCCTTGTGTAACTGAATTTTAATGTCTGTCATGTAGCCTGCAAGCTTCCTCGGAGTAGGGGCCGTGTACGCGATGTAGTGTTGAACTCTCTGAAGCAGTTGTACCATGTTGTTCCAATGTCAATGCTTCCCTTTCTAGCTGGTACACTCTGTGGGCAGGGCATGTCTGTTATTGTTTTCATGTACCCTCTCAAGGATTTAATACAGTGCTGTGCACACAGAGGTCAAATAAAATCAACTGACTGACTTAGATTGTAGGCTCCCAGTGGGCAGGGGCTGTGTCTCCTCCACCCAACTTGCCCAAGAGGGTGCTTAATGGGGTGTGGTCTTGCTCAAGTCAGACCAAACTTGGGGTCAGCTGCCCCAATCCGGCTCTACTGTTGGTGGAGGGGAAGAAGAGCAGGGGTGAAGGACCACACTGGCACTGGGTAAGTGTTCAGGGCCTTGGCTGCAGGAGGAGAAAAAGCAGAAGTCCAGCTTCTTTCTACTCCCTTGGAGAAGTCTCCCAGACAACCCTGCTTAGAGGTAAGACCCTGGGGAACTGGGTTTGTGGGTGTGTTGGAGAGGGGGTCTACAAGGGTTAAGACTCTTTTTATTGTGGAGAAATTCAGAGTGCTTAGGGTGTCCTGCT
Organism: Ornithorhynchus anatinus; assembly: GCF_004115215.2. Classification (NCBI taxonomy): domain Eukaryota; kingdom Metazoa; phylum Chordata; class Mammalia; order Monotremata; family Ornithorhynchidae; genus Ornithorhynchus; species Ornithorhynchus anatinus. The sequence continues at coordinate 61,596,851 of NC_041749.1, read as the reverse complement.
TTGGGGTGACCAAGCCAGTCACGGCCTCCCCTGCAGGGTATGTGAAAGGGAGCTGGAGCTCTCTGCTGTCTCTGTCTTGGAAGGGGGTCTCGCTCTCTCTCTTGCTCTTTCATCTTTCTCTCCTTTTTCTTCTCTCTCAGCACCCCCTGACCCAAGCAGGGGGACAGAGCAAGAGTGCCCTGAGATCTGACCAGGTGTATCCTTAGGACCAATGAAGAAGCCTGAGCCCCGGCCATGCCAGACCCAGCCTCCCTGGGGACATCTTGGTGCAGACAGTACGACGAGTGTTATGCCCCAACCCTGGGACTGTTTGAGCTCTCTTGGGAACAAGTAGGAGGAATCAGTGGTATGTATTGAGCACTATACTAAGTGCTTGAGACAGTATAGTGAAGGGATCCTTATCCCCTGTTACACATGCACAGGGTCCACTGCATCCCTATACTTCACAAATCAGAGGAGTGACCGAGTCCCATCTGGCCCAGTAGTGACCCCGGTCTAGGCTCCGACCCAACATCCAACTTACTGCTCCCTGGCTGGAGGACTGGTCTCCCCACTGGAGACCCATCCAACCCTTCTTTTCTCTTTCCCTTCCCCCGCAACCTTTCCCAACCATTGATACTCTCCCTAGGGATGGGCTGGGGCACACCTCATCAGCCAACCAATGGTCACATCCATCCCCAGGAAGCCACAGCATGGACCTGAATTGGACCCCCCGCTCCTCTGCTACCTAGCCACCCCTCCCCCTCAACCCACCCTACCCCCCAGCCCACAACTGTATCCCCTCCCTCCAGACAATGCCATTTCCTTTGGTAGGCAAGGGTCAAACACTGTATCATGGGTGCCAAACCAGTCTCTGGCAACTCCTAGAGATGATGGATGTATGTCTGTGTCTGGTGTGAGAACAAGGGCCGCGACCAGAGTAGGGTGAGAGGGGTTGCCCCTCTTTGGATGGGGAGACAGGTTCTGGAAACAAGGATCTAGAGTATTGGACAGGTGCTCTGAGGACGGACCTCAAGAGCCGGTGTGAAGTCGCCTGGGGCCCTTAATTCTATAGTCTGTGCGACTTCCTCTGGGTCTGGTCCATTTGGAATTATCTGTCCGTCTCTGGCTTCAAGAGTACAGGCTCGCTTTCCTGCCTGAGGGGGGTGCCCCTGGGGGAGTGTGGTGTAGGGGCAGGAGTAGTCAGGGGTGTGTGTATGTCCATCTGCGTGTATGTGTGTGTGACTGCCATGTGTCATCCATCCCTCCTGGAGGAGCTGAATGAGGGGTGGGGAGGATTAGTAGCAAGTCCTAGAGTGGGACGATGCAAAGTGTTTTTCCCCACCTGCATACACTGAAGGAAAAGGCAAGTCTGGACCCCTCCTTTCCTCCTCGCCTCTCTTTCCCTTTGCCCACCTGGGCTCTGTAAGGACAAATGTATCTGGAATAATCTGGAATAAAATGTATACATTCTGCATCACCCCTGAGTCTCCTTGAGCCACTGGCAGCTGGCCCTACCCCACAGGAGGCTTATAACTTGGGGGTACCAGCTCTGTACTCAGAGCAGAAGGAATCCCACCAGCTTCTATCTTAAAGATTGATAACCTAGTACCCTCACTCCTCCCTCCCGACCCCTAGATCTCATTCCTTCAGTCTCACCCAGGCTGGGTAGGGGGGCTGGAAGCTTGAGAGCTCAAAGAGAGGGCGTGATGTCACCCTCTTTTTCTCCTTCCCTCTTCCCCGCATCCCACCTGAGAGTCTCTAGAGGAATGGCCCAGAAGATTGTGGTGCTCAGTGGTGGGAGAGTCTCAGATTTCCCCCTGCCCCTGTGTTTGCCCAGAAGCAGCGTGGCTAGGGAAGCAGCGTGGCTCATTGGAAAGAGCACGGGCTTTGGAGTCAGGGCTCATGAGTTTGAATCCCAGCTCTGCCACTTGTCAGCTGTGTGACTGTGGGCAAGTCACTTAACTTCTCTGGGCCTCAGTTACCTCATCTGTAAAAGGGGGTTAAGACTGTGAGCCCCACGTGGGACAACCTGATTCCCCTGTGTCTACCCCAGCGCTTAGAACAGTGCTCGGCACATAGTAAGCGCTTAACAAATACCAACATTATTATTAGATAAGCTAAGGTGGGTGGGAGGCAGGTCCCTCTAGACCCAAGAGCCAGGGAGAGGGCAGCAAAGGGTGGGGATGGGCAGTTGTCCTAGGTTCCACTACCCAGTCAGCCAGTGGGTCAATCAGTTATACTTAAGTGACTTGCTGTGTGACCTAAAAGGTGTCCCTCAGTCTCTCTGGATCTCTGCTTTCCCCTCGCTCTCGTCTAATAATAATATCACAATAAGTGTTGTATTAAGCAATTACTAAGTTCCAGGATATCCATCACTTATTTATATTCATGTCTATCTCTCCCTCTGATTTTTAAACTCCTTGTGCACAGGGAATATGTCTACTAACTCTGTTTTACTGTAATAGTAGTTATAGTTATTGGGGTATTTGTAAAGTTCTTACCATGTGTCAGGCCCTGCCCCAAGCACGGGGTTAGAGATACAAGGCCCTCGGATTGGACTTGGTGCCTGTCCCACACAAGGCCCATGGTCTCCATTCCCATTTTACAGATGAGGCAACTGAGGCCCGAAGAAATTAAGTGACCTGCCCAAGGTCATAGCAGACAAGCAGCAGAGCTGGGATTAATTGTCATCTTTGTTTAAAGCACTCCCAATTTTCCAGGCAGTGTACGAAGCCCTGGGCGGGGGTGGTGGGGCGGGGACACAAGCAAATCAGGTTGGACCCACTTCCTGCCCCACATTAGGCTTACTGTCTTAATCTCCATTTTACAGATGAGGTAACTAAGGCACAGAAAAGGGAAATGACTTGCCCAAGGTCACAAAACAGGCAACTGCTGGAGCTGGGGTTAGAACTTGTGACCTTGCTTAGTACAGTGCCTGGCACAGAGTGAGCGCTTAGCAAATACCAAAATTATTGTTCTTACTCCCAGGCCTGTGTCACAGAATTGTCACCCAACAGCCACACAGCACAGAGACACTGCAGGTGGGCATATATAAGCACCCTAAAGTGGACAACTCAAAATATAGAACTGCATACCCATGCACAGATAGCTCAGATGTGTATGTGTGCGCGCACACACACACGCGCGCACACACACACACACACACAAATACATACTCGTGCCCCAGATATCCCATTACCTGTTACTTTATTTTAGAATCCACCTCCCCCAGTAGAGTGTAAGACCCTTGAGGGCAGGGATCGCATTTCCCAGCTCTGTTGAGTTCTTCCAAGTGCTTGGTAAAGTGGTCTGTGTAAAATAAACTCTCTTGATTATTCTGTCATTCAGTCATTTATTGAATGCTTACTGTGTGCAGAGTACTGTATTAAGTGCTTGGGAAAGTACAATGCAGCAATAAAGAGAAAATCCCTGCCCACAATGAGCTCACAGCCTAGAGGAAGGGGGAGACAGACATCAATACAAATAAACAGACATCAATATAAATAAATAAAATGAGATACTTAAGTGCCGTGGGACTGGGAGTTGGGGAAGAGCAGAAGGAGCAAGTCAGGGTGATGCACAAGGGAGCAGAAGATGAGGAAAAGTCAGGCTTAGTCTAGGAAGTCCTCCTGGAGGAGATGTGCCTTCAGTAAGGTTTTGAAGGGTGGGAGGATAATTCTCTGGAAGATTTGAGGAAGGAGGGCATGCCAGGGGTCAGTGGCAAGACAGGTGAGAGCGAGGCACAGTGAGAAGGTTAGCACTGGAAGAGCAAAGTGTGTGGACTGGTTTGTAAAAGGAGAGAAGTAAGGTGAGGTAGGAGGGGGCAAGGTGATGGAGTGCTTTAAAGCCCAAGGGTGAGGAGTTTTTGTTTGATATGGAGGTGGATAGGCAACCACTGGAAACTTTTGAGAAGGGGGGTGACGTGTCCTGAACGTTTCTGTAGAAAGGTAATCCGGGCAGCAGAATGAAGTATGGACTGGAGTGGGGAGAGGCAGGAGGTTGGGAGGTCAGAAAGGAGACTGATGCAGTAATCTAAATTAATCTCCCATGTGCCCTTTTCAACATTGTCCAGCCTGCCAAGCCAAACCATCCTCCTCTCGTTAACAAGGCAGGGGGAGGAGAGAGAGAACAGAAATCTGTTGAGAAACCAGCTGGTTAATAATAATAATAATAATGTTGGTATTTGTTAAGTGCTTACTATGTGCTGAGCACTGTTCTAAGTGCTGGGGTAAACACAGGGGAATCAGGTTGTCCCATGTGGGGCTCACACTTAATCCCCATATTACAGATGAGGGACCTGAGGCACAGAGAAGTTAAGTGACTTGCCCACAGTCACACAGCTGACAAGTGGCAGAGCTGGGATTTGAACTCATGAGCCCTGACTCCAAAGCCCATGCTCTTTCCACTGCGCCACGCTGGTTCCCACCCCCTCCTGCATAATAATAATAATACTAAGCATGTTGGCATAGAGAAGCAGCAGGGCTTAGTGGAAAGAGCATGGGCTTCATGGGTTCATTCATTCATTCAATAGTATTTATTGAGCGCTTACTATGTGCAGAGCACTGTACTAAGCGCTTGGGATGAACAAGTCGGCAACAGATAGAGACAGTCCCTGCCGTTTGACGGGCTTACAGTCTAATCAGGGGAGACGGACAGACAAGAACAATGGCACTAAACAGCGTCAAGGGGAAGAACATCTCGTAAAAACAATGGCAACTAAATAGAATCAAGGCGATGTACAATTCATTAACAAAATAAATAGGGTAACGAAAATATATACAGTTGAGCGGACGGGTACAGTGCTGTGGGGATGGGAAGGGAGAGGTGGAGGAGCAGAGGGAAAAGGGGAAAATGAGGCTTTAGCTGCGGAGAGGTAAAGGGGGGATGGCAGAGGGAGTAGAGGGGGAAGAGGAGCTCAGTCTGGGAAGGCCTCTTGGAGGAGGTGATTTTTAAGTAAGGTTTTGAAGAGGGAAAGAGAATCAGTTTGGCGGAGGTGAGGAGGGAGGGCGTTCCAGGACCACGGGAGGACGTGACCCAGGGGTTGACGGCGGGATAGGCGAGACCGAGGGACGGCGAGGAGGTGGGCGGCAGAGGAGCGGAGCGTGCGGGGTGGGCGGTAGAAAGAGAGAAGGGAGGAGAGGTAGGAAGGGGCAAGGTGATGGAGAGCCTTGAAGCCTAGAGTGAGGAGTTTTTGTTTGGAGCGGAGGTCGATAGGCAACCACTGGAGTTGTTTAAGAAGGGGAGTGACATGCCCAGATCGTTTCTGCAGGAAGATGAGCCGGGCAGCGGAGTGAAGAATAGACCGGAGCGGGGCGAGAGAGGAGGAAGGGAGGTCAGAGAGAAGGCTGACACAGTAGTCTAGCCGGGATATAACGAGAGCCCGTAATAGTAAGGTAGCCCTTTGGGTGGAGAGGAAAGGGCGGATCTTGGCGATATTGTAGAGGTGAAACCGGCAGGTCTTGGTAACGGATAGGATGTGTGGGGTGAACGAGAGGGACGAGTCAAGGATGACACCGAGATTGCGGGCCTGCGGGACGGGAAGGATGGTCGTGCCATCCACGGTGATGGAGAAGTCTGGGAGCGGACCGGGCTTGGGAGGGAAGATGAGGAGCTCAGTCTTGCTCATGTTGAGTTTTAGGTGGCGGGCCGACATCCAGGTGGAGACGTCCCGGAGGCAGGAGGAGATGCGAGCCTGAAGGGAGGGGGAGAGGACAGGGGCGGAGATGTAGATCTGCGTGTCATCTGCGTAGAGATGGTAGTCAAAGCCGTGAGAGCGGATGAGTTCACCGAGGGAGTGAGTGTAAATGGAGAACAGAAGAGGGCCAAGAACTGACCCTTGAGGAACTCCAACAGTTAAAGGATGGGAGGGGGAGGAGGCTCCAGCGTAGGAGACCGAGAATGATCGGCCAGAGAGGTAAGAGGAGAACCAGGAGAGGACAGAGTCCGTGAAGCCAAGGTGAGATAAGGTATGGAGGAGGAGGGGATGGTCGACAGTGTCAAAGGCAGCAGAGAGGTCAAGGAGGATCAGAATGGAGTAGGAGCCATTGGATTTGGCAAGAAGGAGGTCATGGGTGACCTTAGAGAGAGCAGTCTCGGTAGAGTGGAGGGGACGGAAGCCAGATCGGAGGGGGTCTAGGAGAGAATGGGAGTTAAGGAATTCTAGGCATCGATTGTAGACGACTCGTTCTAAGATTTTGGAAAGGAAGGGTAGTAGGGAGATAGGACGATAACTGGAGGGGGAAGTGGGGTCAAGAGCGGGTTTTTTTAGGATGGGGGAGACGTGGGCGTGTTTGAAGGCAGAGGGGAAGGAGCCCTTGGAGATTGAGTGGTTAAAAATAGAAGTTAAGGAAGGGAGGAGGGCAGGGGCGATGGTTTTAAGAAGGTGAGAGGGAATGGGGTCCGAGGCGCAGGTGGAGGGGGTGGCACTTGCGAGGAGGGAGGAGATCTCCTCTGAGGATACTGCAGGGAAGGATGGGAAAGTAGGGGAGGGGGTTGTTGGAGGGGAGGGGAGAGGCGGAGGGGTGACTTTGGGGAGCTCAGACCTGATCGTGTTGATTTTCGTGAGGAAATAGGTGGCCAGATCATTAGGGGTGAGAGATGGGGGAGGGGGAGGAACAGGGGGCCTAAGGAGAGAGTTAAAGGTCCGGAACAATCGGCGGGGGTGACGGGCATGGGTGTCGATGAGGGAGGAGAAGAAGCTTTGCCTGGCGGAGGAGAGGGCAGAGTTAAGGCAGGAAAGGATAAATTTGAAGTGTGTGAGGTCGGCTTGGTGCTTGGACTTTCGCCAGCAGCGCTCGTCAGCTCGAGCATAGGAGCGTAGGAGGCGGACGGAGGAGGTGATCCAGGGCTGTGGGTTAGTGGCGCGAGAGCGGCGGAGGGAAAGGGGGGCGAGAGAGTCGAGATGAGTAGAGAGGGTGGAGTTGAGAGCGGAGACCTGATCGTCGAGAGTGGGAAGAGAGGACAGGGCGGCAAGGTGAGGCGAGATGCTATTGGAAAGACGGATGGGATCGAGAGAGCAGAGGTCTCTGTGGGGGCAGTAGCGAAGATTTGCAGGGGGAGGGAGTGTGAGAGATGAGGCAGGTGAGAAGGTTATGGTCCGAGAGAGGGATTTCAGAGTTGGTGAGTGAGGAGATAGTGCAGCGGTAGGAGATGACAAGATCGAGGGTGTGACCGAGTCGGTGAGTGGGCGCGGTATGGTGGAGGAGGAGGTCGGCAGAGTCGAGGAGGGATAGCAGGCGGGCGGCAGAGGAGTCGTCGGGTACATCCGTATGGATGTTGAAGTCTCCAAGGATCAGAGTGGGCAGAGAGAAGGAGAGAAGGAAGGTGAGAAAGGGGTCAAGGTGGTTGAAGAAGTCGGAGGTGGGACCGGGAGGGCGGTAGATGACGGCGACAAGTAACTGGAGTGGGTGGTAGAGGCGAATGATATGGGCTTCGAAGGAGGGGAAGGAGAGGGAGGGGGGAGGAGGGATAGTGCGGAAGCGGCATCGGGACGAGAGGAGGAAGCCGACGCCTCCTCCCTTACCGGTGAGTCTGGGGGAGTGGGCGAAGGAGAGTCCTCCGCCGGAGAGAGCGGCGGCGGAGACCGTGTCTTCGGGAGAGAGCCACGTTTCCGAAAGGGCGAGGAGGAGGAGAGATTGGGAGAGGAAAAGGTCATGGATGAAAGGTAGCTTGCCTGTAACAGAGCGGGGGTTCCAGAGGCCACACTTGAAAGTAGCTGTGGGTGCAAGGGGAGGAGGGGGGGAAGGGCGGGGGAGGGGAGGGTTTGGATGGGAAGGAGGTGGCGGGGCCCTGGACGAGGAGAGGGCTCTGCCGTTGTCTGCTGTGTGACCTTGGGCAAGCCACTTAACTTTTCTGTGCCTCCCTGACCTCATCTGTAAAATGGGGATTAAGACTTTGAGTCCCATGTGAGACATGGAGTAGGTCCAACTTGATTATCTTGTTATCTATCCCAGGGCTTAGTATGGTCCCTGGAACATAATAAAGTGCTTAACAAAGACCATAAAAAAAGAAGGGAGAACAGGTATTGAATCTCCATCCTACAGATTAAGAAACTGAGGCACTGAGTAGATAAATCACTTTACACAGCAGGCAAGTGGCAGAGGCAGGATTGGAACCCAGTTCTTCTGACTCCGAGATCAGCACTCTCTCCACTAAGTGGCCTGCCTTTCTGCTATCTCTGACAGGGATAGCCTCCCTCAGTTGAATTCTCAGCTTTCTGAGTTCGAGGGAGGGACAGAACTGGGCCTCAGCACCCCAGGGGTGCAGAACCAGGCCTCAGAGCTTCTTTTCCCAGCAGACTTCATTTCTGGAGAGGATCATAGGGGCTCCTATGGGGGATGGCACCCAGTTTTCCATTCCTCCTGGTGTCCCATTTCCCCCCTCCCCAGTGCTCCTTCACAGTCTCCAGTCCACCCAACAAGGCTGTAGGAATTGGCAAGGGAAAACAGGCTGTGGTGAAAATGGGGGGAATCTCTCCAGCTCTGTGCTTCTGGCTAGAAGCTAGACTGTAAGTTCCTTGTGGGTGGGGAATGTGTCTGTTTATTGTTATATTGTACTCTCCCAAGTGCTTAGTCCAGTGCTTTCCTCACAGTAAGTGCTCAATAAATACACTTAAATGAATGAATGCATGAATGAAAATTGTGGTCAGGAAACCTCTTTACCAACTCTATTATATTGTACTCCCCCAAGTACTTAGTACAGTGCTCTGCACAAAGTAAATGCTCAATAAATACAATTGATTGAGAAAGATCTTCCAAGATAAACTCAAAGAGTACTCAGGAGGGAGATTGAGGAATTAAACCCATGCCAGGGTGCAGAGAGGGTCTTTAAGGGCAGACCTGCTGCTTCCAGGCAGGGTAAAGTGGTTGGGCTGCTTCACAGGTGCCACCACTTTGAGGCTCTGCCCACTAGAGATAGCCTGCTGGGCTCTCAGCTGGGTACTGTGGGCTCAGCAAGTGGTAACACTGCTTTTTCTGAGGAAGCCCAACTCTGCTGTGAAGGTAAGCAGACACCACAGCTTATCCCACAGTTTCTTGTGTCCAAACCCCATTCTACCCATAACCCTCAGGGTGGATGATACCAACCCAGACAGGCAGGGCCTTAGGAATCAACAGACAGGAACCTGAAAGTTGGGCTTGTTTTTCTCAGGCAACATCACCTACCGCACCATCTATCTTGCCTTAGAATCAAGGGTGGGATCATCTATTTTGACTTAAATCTGTATAGTTTTTTTTCAAGTTGCAGAAAGATGGGTCCAGAGGCATCTCACTCAGGTTATAATATCCTGTGGAAAAGAGAAATTGTTAAATGCTTTGGTAAACAATGAGTTGTGTTTCTACTTGTCTCTGCGCAGTGACACAACTGTTAAAAAAGATTCAGCTCTAGAGAGAATTGTGAGGCCAGGGCCATTGGGTTGAAGGTTGAAGGGGCTTTGTTGCATGACCAAATGTGGTTAAAGTGAGGAGATGGAGGAAATGAAGTGATTTTGTTAAGCTTTTGAAATGTTACACTCCTTTGTGTTTCCTCATGTGGCGGGCAGCCATGCCAGGTGGTTGTGTACTAACAAGTGGATTTCTCCAGGAGGCAACAACCTGGACGTGACATGACAACAGTTTGAAACGTTGGAAACCCCTGCTTCATTCCGTGATTCATCTAGAGCAGCACAGATTAGCCATTAGAGCACAGGCTTGGAATTCATAAGGACCTGGGTTCTAATCCTGGCTCTGCCACTGTTCTGCTGAGTGACATGAGTGAAGGAAGTCGCTTCACTTCTCTGGGATTCAGTCATCTCCTCTCTCAAACAACGATTAAGACTGTGAGCCCCATGTGGGATGGGGACTGTGTCAGATCGGATTAACTTGTATCTACAGCAGTGCTTAGTACAGTGCCTGACATATAGTAAGTGCTTAACAAAGACCATTTTATTTTAATAAAAACCAATCTAAGTGCCACATCCCTTATGAGGTTGGCTTAGGATCCTGTCAACATTCCTCCAAGTGGCCTTCCCTGACCAAGCCCTCCTTTTCTCTTGTCCCTCTCCCTTCTGCATCTCCCTGTCTTGCTCCCTTTCATGCATCCTGTCCTCCTAGCCCCACAGCACTTATGTCCAAACTGTAACATGTATTTATTTTCATGTCTGTCTCCCCTCTAGACTCTAAGTTCTCTGTGGGTAGGGAATGTGTCAGTTTATCATTATATTGTATTTTCCCAAGCGCTTAGTATAGTGCTCTCCACACAGTAACCACTCAATATATACGATTGATTGAATGAATATCTCTGTGAAACTGGGCCTGCGCTCTTATCCAGTGAGTTCTCCCTGCTGACCACACCCCAAGTCAGAGTGATTTTACAGACAGGTGTCTATTGGGCACTGCCTAAGGGCCCCTAGGAGATGTGGAACAACCGCTTTGTCAATCATTCAAAGGAATTTATTCAGCACTTAATATGCTGCAGAACAGTGTACTAAGCTCTTGGGACAGTACAATACAACAGAATTAGCAGACATGTTCCCTGCCTTTAAAGAATTTATATTCTAGAGGGGAACCTACTATTACTACTACTGGGAACTACTGTCCCAACAGTAGTTCATTTCTTCTCCCCTTGATTTCTAGAGAGTAGAGCCTCCTTTTGTCTTTCAGAGGTGGAGAACACAGCTGCTTATTTCAGGGGAGTGAAGCCTAATACTGCTTTCTTTTTCTCTTTTAGTATTTGCTTAGCTGTTACTGTGTGCCAGGCACTGTACTAAACCCTGGGGTATATACAAGATATTCAGGTTGGACAAAGTCCTGGACTCACATGGAGCTCACAATATTAATCCCCATTTCACAGATGAAGTAACAGAGCCACAAAGAAGTGAAGCAACTCATCCAAGGTCACACAGCAGACAAGTGATTGAGGTGGGATTAGAACCTATGTCCTTCTGACTTCCAGGCCTAGGCTCTCTCCTCTAGGCCATGCTGCTTCCACTCCAGGCATCGAGATGGAGGGACGCACCCCCCTCAGCAGGTGTGTCAGACTGGGGGCAGGGAGGGCTCCTTGGGTGAATGCCGTCACTGTTCTTCCCCTCTCTCACAAACCTTCTGGAATGTGGAATTCACTGCAGATGTCCCAAATCTGCTCTTTTGGTTGGCTGTATTGATCAGTGGTATTTAGCTGAGCACTTACTGTATGCAGAGCACTGTAACAATAATAATAATTATTGTATTTAAGTGCTTACTATGTATTGGGCCCTGTACTAAGTGCTGGGGTTGGACACAGTCGCGTCCTACATGGGGCTCACAATTTCAATCCCCATTTTATAGATAAGTGAAGCACAGAGAAGTGAAGTGATTTGCCCAAGGTCATGCAGCAGACAAGTCACAGAGCTGGGCTTGGGAGAGTGCAATGCAACAGAGCCAGTAGACCTGATCCCTGCCTACAATGAGCAAGAATTTGGTGGGGGAAATGGAAGGGACAGTGATGAGCCCTCGGTGGGTTGAAGAATGTAGTTTTAGATGTCCAGGCCAGATGGGAGTGTGAGAAGCAGCATGGCCTAGTGAAAAGAACACAGGCCCAGGCAACAGAAGGACCTAAGTGCTAATCCTGGCTCTTCTGCTTGTCTGCTGTGTGATCTTGGGCAAATCACTTAACTTGTCTGTGACTCAATTACCTAATCTGTATAATGGGAATTAAAACCATAAACCCTATGAGGGACAGGAACTTTTTCCAACCCAATTACCTTGTATTTATCCCAGAATTTAGTACAGTATCTGGCGCATAGTAAGCATTTAACAAATACCACAATCATGATTATTATGGTCATCTTGTATTCTGCTGGAGGGTGGAAGCCATGTAGTCAAGATGAGTTATATGATGCCAAGCATTTGGCCGACGCCCAGTCTATGAAACTGTCTGTCTCATGGGCTCCCATGGTGAGTGATATAGCGTTTGGTGTTGTCAGGCTTTGGGTTCAAATTCTGAACCTGACACTTGCCCTGTCTTATGACCTTGGTCATATAACCTTAGTCAAGTCACTTCCCCTCTCTGGGCCTCAATTTTCTCCTCTGTAAAATTGGGCCATGATATGTCTGCTCCCTTCCCCTTAGAATGTGAGTCCCGCGTGGAACAGGGACTGTGCCTGATGGGATTATCCTATCCCAATGCTCGGCACAGTGCCCTCCAATAATAAGCTCTGAGTCGATGCCCTCGGGCATTATTTGGTGCCGAGCCCTCATTTTCAGGGACGCAGTCTCAAGCTGGTGGAAACGTAGTGTCCATGGCCGTGGTTGGCTATCGGGGAGGCCGAAAGGACAGCTGGATGCTTCAGGAGAACTGTGTCAGCCTGGGAAAGACCCATATAGACATGGGGCAGACTGGAACTCTTAGACCCATAGTGACTGCTTGAGTCATTAGGCTGTAAGCCTGTCAGTGGGCAGGGATTGTCTCTATCTGTTGTCAAATTGTACATTCCAAGTGTTTAGTACAGTGCTCTGCACATAGTAAGCACTCAATAAATGCTATTGAATAGATGAATGAATAAATGAGCCCCACTATGCTCTAAAGCCTGTTGAGGAAGTGGCAAAAGTAAGCTCATTTTGGGCAGGGAATGTGTCTGTTTATTGTTGTATCGTACTCTTCAAGCACTTAGTAAAATGCTTTGCCCACAGTAGGCATTCAACAAATATGACTGACCTACTAACTGAAGTACATCATAGTGATAGGCCAGGGAGAATGGGGAAGTTGTGTGAGGAGGGGGGCTTCCCCTCAGGCAGAGGTGGCGGGTGATAGACAATTCCCATCCACAGGAGGAGCTGCTGTGGCTTGTTTTGCGCCCACTGCCATTGTCCTGTTTTGCTTTCTGGATGAATCAATCTTCCTAGCTGTGGCATGTTGTAACGGGAGTGGGCAGTGTTTGTTCACTGTTGCTGGTGATAATCTGGATAAATATGAGGAGGAAATGAATGGAAATCAAAGGAATGTCTGCTGCATCTGCTATTTAGTTACTGTGTTTTGAAAAGGGGATATCCTTCTTATTTGTGGTTGAAGGGGATTTAGTTTGGGCCCTTAAGATACCCCTCTGGACCGTAAGCTTCTTCATCAAACATCAACTGCATTTGAGTGCTTACTGTGTACAGATTGCTATACTAAGTGCTTTTTATGGTATTTAAGAGCTTTCAATGGGCCCAGTAGTGTACTGAGAACTGGGGTAGGTATAAGCACTTGATGGCAGGAATTATATTTACCAACAGAACTTGAACTTGCGACTTGAACAATGCCTTGGAGAAGGGTGGTCTGGCATATGAGGACGTGGAGGGAGTTCCACTCCAGGAAGCGGATTAGGGAAAGGATTCGGGGACGAGATAGAAAATATGGAGGCCCAGGCAGTAAGCTGGCGCTGGAGAAGCAAAGTGCCACCAGGTGACAATAGAGAGGCACAGCCTTCCAGAACCCCGATCTGGGTGAGAAGTAGCGTCACCTACCAGATAGAACCTGGGCCCGGGGGTCAGGAAGACCTGGTTTCCAATCCAGACTCATCCACTTGTCTGTTGGGTGACCTTGGAGAAGTCACTTGACTTCTCTGAGCCTCAGTTAACTCCTCTGTAAAATGGAAGCCACATGTGGGACATGGACTGTGTCCAACCTGAGGCGCTTACCTCCATCCCAGTGCTTAGTAGGGTGCCTGGCACATACTAAGTGCTTCACAAACTCCATGAGGAAGAAAAAAAATCTGGCACCGCGGGGTGAGGGGCTCAGCTTCACAGAACAGTGTCTAGTGACACCATGGAGTGAGAGGTATTGCCTACCAGAAGCAGCCCACTGCCATGCCGTGCTCTACTGCCACCAGGCGGTGATCGAAAGGCATAGCCTGCCATAATCACAATTGTTGCTCCCAGAGGTTGATAGAGATGTGCAACTCCACTATTCATTCATTCAATCGTATTTATTGAGCGCTTACTGTGTGCAGAACACTGTACTAAGCTCTTGGAAAATACAATCCACTAGAACAATGCCTAGTACCACCAGAGGGTGATAGAGAGGGGCAGCCTTCCAGAACAGCTATTAGTGCCACAAGGGGACAGGCTGCGGCTCTGAGAACAGAAGATGGTTCTACTTCTAGGGACTGAGGGAGTCTCTCCATAGAAGCTGCTCAGTACACTTCTTTGCCCTCCAGGATATCATCCCTCTTACACTGTGGGCACAGTCAACTCCCAGATTTTCCCGATTACTGAATGTGCTGTATCTCTTCCGGAAGGGGAAGGCTGTGTGTGAATAATAGAGGGGAAGAAGGTGGGTGACCAAGGGAAGAATCTCACTGGCTACTGCTCCCTCTGCAGAGGCAGCTCATCACAACTCCCCTCCCTTGAAGTTTGTCCTGCTGCCCTTGGGCAGTCAGGTCAATTCCCTCATGCATCCCACCAGTGAAAGATTGGAGCTCTCTAATGCACTCCCACTCAAAGGGAAGGTGGTATGTGTGCGCGCATGCGTGCATGAAAGATGGGGTTAGCTTTGGGGAGAGTAATGAGGGAGGGGGCTGCCATTGTCAGCAAGAAGGCTGGTTCTGTTCTCAGGAACTGGGGTCCTGTGCAGGGAGCTAGCTTTGGCTTGATCAACTAAGCAGACCCGAGGCTCTGCACACCCCTGTCCCTAAGTGGGAACCCCCTCAGTGTCTGAAAGTGGTAGCTCCTATTGGAGTGGGGATCCCCCCATCCCCACCCCATGTCCACAGCAATGGATTTCCCAACTCTCATCCTTATGGAGAGATGGAGTCAGGGGCTGTGCTGCCACCTCTAAGGGAAGGTGCTTTTTGTGGCTGGTGAATCTGTCTGTTTTTGAATTTGCAGGCTTAAAGGTTCATTTCTGGAGAGGGGAGAAGAGGGAGAAGCAGGCTGCCTCATCCAGTACAGGGGCTGGTACAGGAAACGGGGACTGGGACTCTGTGCAGGGAACTGGCTCTGTCTGACCTGCCCATGGGACAGAGAAGACCCGGGGCCCTAAATTCTGTTGATGGATCAAACCTCTCGTTGCCCACAGTCCTGTGTCCAGGCTCACTATGCACATCCTCATCCCCCGAGAAGGGACATTGTGGGCTTGACAGTGGTGGCTTCTGTGGGCCAAGTGTCAGGGATAGGACAGGGTACCATTAGTATGTCCACGTTCTTCCTCTATGAGAAGCAGAGCCATGTGGACTTCAGTTCTAGAGTGATTCAGCAGGAGTGCGGGAAGAAAGAAACAAAAGAACGAATTAATTCATTCAATTGTATTTATTGAGCGCTTACTGTGTGCTGAGCACTGTACTAAGCACTTAGGAGTGTCTAACAGAACAAAGAATGGGTACATTTCCTGCCCACAGTGAGCTTACACTTTAGAGGACAAGCTTATGCCAGGCACTGTATTAAGCACTGGGGCAGATACAGATCAATCAATTGTATTTATTATTAATAACAATGATGATGATTGTAGTATTTGTTAAACTCTTACTGTGTTGGAGACATTCCACTAAGTGCCGGATTGGATACAACCAAATCAGGTTGGACACAGTCCCTGTCCCATATGGAATTCTGTCCAGTCTGTAGTTGTTCTGGCTACAGTCCCTGGAGAATGACTAACAGACTTGGGAATCTGAAGATGGGGTTGGGTAAGGGTTTAAAAATGCAGGATGTTGTAGTCTGCTTAGCTGCAGCTGTCAAACCTCACCTCTCCTGGTTAATCCGTGTTTTGGGGGAGACTCACCTTTGCAAAACTAGGTTGTTTTCAACCCACTGTCTCTCTCTTTCTGTCAGACAAATAGTGCTCCCGGAGAGTGAAGCATCTGACGGATGTGGTTCTTAGCTGTGGAGAGAGGGCGGGGCAGAAAGGCCCATCTCCTAAGGCCAGATCTCACAACCCTGGGCACACGTCGGCCGGAATGGTCCGAGAAGCTCTCACACCACCCCTCTCCCAGCAGCCGCCCCATCCGAGTCTCCCAGTTCCATGTCCGGCTAGCTCCAAGACCTCGGAGGAAGCGCCCAGCCCTCCCTTCCTTGGCAGAGCACAGCGCAGGGCCGGATGACCAAGGGCCAGATCTGACAGTCTCTTCCTATTCACAGAGGCTGCTAGACGTGCCTCCTCACCCAGAGGACTTTTTCCCTGTGGCTTGGGTATGGTGAGGTCCATCCCCACATTCACCCTGCAGATGGAGGCAGAGGCTGCACTGCCATGCAAAAGGAAAGGTGATATCTAGGTCTGTTTGCATGAATGATGGGGTTACCCTAAGGGGAAGAATAGTGAGGAGAGGGATGCCATTCTTGGGAAGGAGGCTGGTTCTGGAACCAGGGACCGGGGCTCTGTGCAGGGAACTGGTTCTGTCTGAATTGGCTGTGGGACTGAGAAGCCCCGTGGCCCTTTATTCTGTAGATTCCTCAAACGTCTTTGCACTCACAACCATGTCTGCCCATCCTCAGTATTGGGAGGAGGGACCAATCCATGCCTGATGGTGCCTTCCTCTTGGGAAGAGCTAAAGGTGTGGGTGGGGAGGAGCAGTCCATGGCTTTGTACTAGAAATTGACCTGTGCAATTGTGTTGGACCTCCAGTCTTTGAAGAATGAGCCCCTTCTGATCTAACGGACCTGGGATTGTGAGGCGAGGGAAGCTAAGTATTAATAGGGCAGAGCGCTTACCAAGTACCATTGTTATTACTATTATTCCTTCTTTTGAGTTCTCCCAAGCAGTTAAGCGCAGTGCTCTCCACATGGTAGGTCAGTCTAGCCCCTATGGGTTGATTGATCTATAGCTATTGATTAGGGCTGGAAGGAACCCCCAGAGAGCAACATTGGAAAACCCCATTAATTTTGGTCCTATATTTGCTATTTCCCTCACACTGCACAAGGAGGGAAGCTCTGCTCTGAAACACCAAATGAGATGTCATTTTCATTAGGTTTCACATTTGCTGAAGTGTTGAAATGTCCAAAATGTGCAAATCCTTCATACTTCTGCTCTAGACCAAATCAACCAGGTTCTTAGGTGCCCTCAAAAATCTTATTATTATTGTTGTTGCTATTGTTATTGATTATTATTATTATTATAACAACAGTACTGATACATCTCAAGTGCTACTGTCTTCTTCCTCTAGACTGTAAGCTCTTGAAGGCAGGAAATTTGTTTACCAACTCTGTTGTATTGTGCTCTCCCAAGCACTTAGTTCAGTGCTCTGACACAATAAGTGCTCAATAAATACTACTGATTGAGTGCCCTCAATTCCTCTTCTCCCACTCCCTTCTGCCTCACCTTTGCACTTGGATTTCTCCACTTTATTCACCCCGATCCCCAGAGCCCCACAGAACTTATGTGTATGTCGAGAAGCAGCGTGGCTCACTGGAAAGAGCACGGGCTTTAGAGTCAGAGGTCATGGGTTCGAACCCCAGCTCTGCCATTTGCCAGCTGTGTGACTTTGGGCAAGTCACTTAACTTCTCGGTGCCTCAGCTCCCTCATCTGTAAAATGGGGATTAAGACTGTGAGCCCCACGTGGGACAACCTGATTCCCCTGTGTCTACCCCAGCGCTTAGAACAGTGCTCGGCACATAGTAAGCGCTTAACAAATACCAACATTATTATGTCCATAATTTGTTTATATTAATATCTCTTTCCCCCTCTAGACTGTAAGCTCACTGTGGGCAGAGCACATATCCACATACTCTGTTGTGCTGTACTTTCTCAAGCATTTCGCACAGGGCTCTGCACCCAGTAAGTGTGCAAAAATATCACTGATAGATTGATCAATCAAAAGGGAAAATTCACAATAAGTCCTATCAATGTAGAAGTCCAATAATGATGGATGATACCTGTCCTTGTTCAACAATGAGAGGTGAACCAAAATTACGTGAGCTTGAGCTGTTAAAGACAATCTTCAGTTTTGACAGTTCAATACTGTGGTCTGATGGTTGCAAGTTGTTGGGAGTCAGAAGGACCTAGCTTCTAATCCCAGCTCTGCCACTTGTCTGCTGTGTGACCCTCGGCGTCACTTCACTTCTCTGGCCTCAGCTCATCTATAAAATGGGGAATGAGACTGTGAGACCCACATGAGACATGGACCATGTCCAACCTGATTAACTTGTATCTACCCCAGCACTTAGAACAGTGCCTAGCAAACAGTAAGTGCTTAACAAATACCATTTTTAAAAAGTACTATTAGAACAATAGGCTGGGTTATTACTGTCAACTGAAAAAGAAGTCAAAAATGCATTATTTCATTTCTTTCATTCAGTTGTATTTATTGTGCACTTACTATGTGCAGAGCACCTACTAAGGGCTTGGAAAGTCCAATTCAGCAATAGAGAGGCAATCCCTGCCCAGAACGGGCCTATAGAGTGGAGTGGCAGGGACAACTAGTAACTTGGAGAGGAAAGATGGCAGTGGGGCTAGAAAATCAGTCATTCAATTCAATCGTATTTACTGAGTACTTACTGTATGCGGAACACCTTACTAAGCACTTGGAAGAGTACAATATAACAGTAGACACATTCCCTGCCCATGGTGAGCTTACAGTTTAGAGGGGGAAATCCATGAGAGGCATCAGGCCTGAGGTCTGGTTTCCAATATCATGTCATTCCTCCTACATATCCCAGCCATGATTTCACTCCCTCATGTGCACAACCAAGAATTGGTCTTTTGTCTGGTTCCTTCACTCATAAATTAGCAGTGAGGCCTAGTGGAAAGGAAACACTAAAGGACCTGGTTGTTAAAAGACCTGGGTTCTAATCCAAGCAACTAGTACAGTACTCTGCATATGGTAAGCACTCAGTAAATATGACTGATTGATGGGTTCTGGCTGTGACACTTGTGATCTCGACAATTAAGTAATTTGACTGGTCTCTGCCTCAGTGGGATAGGGCCTGTATCTAACTGGATTAGCTGTTATCTACTCCAGTGCTTAATACAGTGCCTGGCACAGAGTAAGTGTTTAACAAATACCATAAAAAGAAGTTAAGGGGTCTCCCTGTCCTGTCTTCTGCTCAGTCTGGGTCAAGGATTTCTCTTGTGTTCTTCTGATAATATAAATGTTGTTCCAACGGTATGTAGAGAAACTCTGTACAGGTAGTCAGGTTGGACACAGTGTCCCATGTGGAGCTCACAGTCTTAATCCCCATTTTCCAGATGAGTTAACTGAGGCCCAGAGAAACGAAGTGACTTGCGCAAGGTCACACAGCAGACAAGTGGAACCGGGATTAGAACCCAGAGACTCTCAGGCCTGGGCTCTCTCCACTAGGCCACACTGATTCCATTGTTCCTGGCCGCCACCCTGGAATCTCGGAGGATTATTCCTCCCTGCTGGCAGAGAGCTACCTTGTCTTCAGAGTCAGCTTGGCTTGGTCCTCATCCTGCCTCCTTTGCTGAGCCTCCCACAGACGGTCACGGTAACTGTTTCTGTTGCTAAGGCCTGTTTCACGTTATTGGCGCAAATGGGATACCCATCAAGAGCAGGTGATTTAAAATGCAAAATGGAACCTAAGGAAAAAATAACACTCTAAGATAATGAAAAGTGCTGTCAGCAGGTCCTGCTATAGGGAAATATAATGTCTATCCTGGTTATCTTGTATCTACTTTGTTCAGTATTTGGTACATAGTAAGCTTTTAATAAGTAGAGAAGCAGCATGGCCTAGTGGATGGAGCACAGGCCTAAGAGTTGGAAGGATCTGGGTTCTAATCCTGACTCTGCCACTTGTCTGCTGTGTGTGACCTCGGGCAAGTCACTTCACTTTCTCTGGGCCTCAGTTCCCTCATCTGTAAAATGGAGATTGACTGGGAGCCCCGTGTGGGACATGGACGGTGTCCCATATGATTAGCTGGCATCTACCCCAGTTCTTAGAACAGTGCCTGGTGCATAGTAAGCGCTTAAGAAATACTTTTTTTTTTTTAAGCACCACAATTATTATTGTTGTTGAAAACATTCTTTGCAGGTTCTCAGTTTCCAGAGATTGTTGGTACTCAAGTGTGTCTTTTATTTCCTTACTTCTCTTGAACCTAGTAGCTCAAACAAAGCCTTATCTGGGTTTAATTTTACTTGTTCTTGGCAATTTTCTTCCTCAGAGAGTAGGAGAGACTTAAGCCCTGTTTTGTTTCTGGACTTTTCTGGAAGGAGGGAAACACCCACTGTGTATGATTCAGGTCTGCTACTCTAACCTCTCCCCTTCAGTCCTCAACCTGCACAGTGAGCTGAGCTCTTCCATCCTTTAACACACTACTTGAAGCTTGCATGAAAGCTTCGTGATGGAGTGAAAGTGATACTAGTCTGTGTTTACTAAACAGAAACGTGTTCTAGGTGAAAGCTATCAGCCATGTTTCTTCTAACAGGCAGGTTGGAGCACTCTTTTGGGAGGCTGACCACAACCACTTCTGTTCCCTTTCTTTTTTTCCTCTTCACAGAACGCAGTTACATTGTCATCACTCAAAGTGGCTGATGTTGTTCATGTCAACGGGCCAAGTCCCGCTCAGGTATGGTTCCGAATCCAGGACGAATCCAATGAAACAAGAGGCCTGCTAGTCTCTGGAGCCAGTTTTCCCCAGCCAGTCACATGAGGACCTCTGTCCAGCGGCCAAACTGACCCTTATTTGGACGTTTCTGGCCCAAGGGTGCTTCTAGATCCACCAAAGGTGAAAGCAGAATTGCCCAGTGGATAGATCCCGGGCCTAGGTGTCGGGAGGACCTGGGTTCTAGTACCGACTCCACCTCTCGTCTGCTGGGTGATCTTGGCTAAGTCACTTCACTCCTCTCTGGGCCTCAGTTACCTCAACTAGAAAGTGGGGATTGAGACTGTGAGCCTCATGTGAGACAGGGATTGTGTTCAACCTGATTAGCTTGTATCTACACTGGCATTTAGGATGGCCTCTGGCACATAGTGCTTAACAAATA
Source organism: Ornithorhynchus anatinus (assembly GCF_004115215.2). Lineage (NCBI taxonomy): Eukaryota > Metazoa > Chordata > Mammalia > Monotremata > Ornithorhynchidae > Ornithorhynchus > Ornithorhynchus anatinus. The sequence goes on along the minus strand of NC_041749.1, from coordinate 61,576,005 downwards.
GACTTTCACCTGGAAAACCAATGCAGTAGCATCAGTGGCCTTTATCCTGGAAGTAACATGTGTGTCCCCTGGCAGAGAGCAGCAGCAGTGGCCTTTAACCTGGAAGTACTTCTAAGTCACTTCAATTCTCTGTGCCTCAGTTCCCTCATCTGTAAAATGGGGATTAAGACTGTGAGCCCCATGAGGGACAGGGACTGTGTCCAACCTGATTAGCTTGTATCTCCCCACAGTGCTTAGAACAATGCTTGACACAGAGTAAGCACTTTACAAATGTCATCATTACCATCATTATTAGCAAGTTTGCCCTCTGGCAGACAGCAGCAGTGGTGCAGCCTTTAACCTGGTATCAGTGGATATCCTCCAACTGCCATTTTTGATTTGAAGCCTGAGAAACCTTTCAGGCCTCTGGGTGGCATCACTAGGGCTCCCTTGAGCCCCTATACCCTCAGTCCACCCACCCTATTGCCCTCTCCCTTTCGGTCAGGATCCCCGGGTTTTATGCCCATCTGTCCCCTGACAAGTACCAATAATGCACTGGACATGGTTTATAATCCATTGTTTTTAACTTTCCAATATCGGAGCCTAGCAGAGGCTTTCCAATGTGTAGGGACCAGTCAGGGGAAGCAGAACAGATCTGGATCGTGGCCATAAAGGCCAATCCATGGAGCTGAAGAGGGTGATGGGGTGGTGGTTCCCAACTTTCCATGTTCCTGTTTGCCCAGGTCTCAGAGAGTTGCCAGTTAAGGCTGAAAGGAACCCGGATGACAACTTGCTGGCCTGTTAGCCCTTTGAGGGCAGAGATTGTATCTACTCACCCTAGTGGACTCTTCCAGTTACTTAAACAATGCTTGCACTAGGTAAGTGCTCAGTAAATACCATTGATTGATTGACTGTGGTTGGATTGAAACCTGTCTTATAATAATAGTAATAATTGTGGTATTTGCTAAGCGTTTACTATGTGCCAGGCACACCATACTTAGCACTGGGGTAATGAGACTGGACACAGAGTCTGTCCCACATGGAGCTCACAGTCTTAATTCCTATTTTACAGATGAGGTAACTGCGACACAGAAAAGTGAAGTGACTTGCCCTAGGTTACACAGCAGAGCGGTGGCATCTCGGTCCATCCTCTGCACCCTAAAACTGGAAACCTGTTCTTTGGTAAGTCCTGAGGGACCTTGTGTAGCATGTCCCAAACCCAGGCAGTCTGGGAGGGGAGACAGGAGAGAGAGCCCCACAGCAGACCTGCTGTGTGGCCTTGTGTTAGTCACAGGCCTGCAGAAAACGTGGCCTGTAGAAGGGCCATTTGTCCGATCTGACCCCTCACCTAATCCGATTCTCAGCCAATATGGTAGGGGTCTGCTTTGAACACCTTTCCTGTCCACCGTTTTTATTTTCCACACCCAACCTCCCTCTGCTCCTTTACTCCGACAACTGAGTGCCACGGCTTGGAAGCGGTGCCCGTGCTTCCAGGGAGAAACACCCAGGATTTGGGCAGACTTCCGAGAAGCAGAGTGGCCTCGTGGAAAGAGGGCCTAGGAGTCAAAGGACCCGAGTTCCAATCCAGGCTCCGCCAAAAGCCCGCTGTGTGACCTTGTGCAAGTGGCTCTACTTCTCTGGGCCTTGGTTCTCTTGGTGGTCTCCCTTCTATTTAGACTGTGAGCCCCATATGGGACAGGGACTGTGTCTGACCTAATTCACTTGAATCTGACTCAGCGCTAAGAATGGTGTGGAACACATAGAAAGCATTTAACAAATAGCATAATAAAGTGTTCCATAAGACATGTGACACCCCGGGAATCAGTGCTTAGTACAGTGCTTGGCACATAGCAAGTGCTTGACCAATACCATTATTATCATCTGTTGGTCCAAGGTCTGCAAGGGCCATCAGTGGCCAGCCTTAAAGCTGACTCACCCTTCCTTCCCATCTCTCCCCGTCCCAGCCCCCTTGCCTGTGTTTTTCCTCCACTCTCCCCAGGCTCCTGGGTTAAGAGCCCCCCCCAAATTGGCCTCCTCTACCTACTTACATCAATAGTCCCGGAAGCTGAACAGGACAGAAGCAGGGAAGAGAGAAGCAGCGTGGCCTAGTGGAAAGGGCCTGGGCCTGGGAGTCAGAGGACCTGGGTTCCAACCCTATCTCCGCTATCAATCTGCTGCACTACCCTGGACAAGTCACTTCACTTCTCTGGGCCTCAGTCACCTCATCTGTAAAATGGGGGATCAGGAGTGCGAGCCCCATGTGGGACAGGGACCGTGTCCAACCCGACTATCTTGTATCCACCGCGGCACCCAACACAGTGCCTGGCACAGAGAAAGCATTTAACAAATACCATTAAATAGGAAACAAAAAAGACAAAGGAGACAAAGTGGAGGGGACAGTGGGGCCTGGAGACTGGGGAGGCCTCAGTGAAGAGCTTGAATTCATTCATTGCTTGCTTGATTGATTCATTCTTATTTACTGAATATCCTCCTAGGTGCAAAGCACTGTACCAAGCACTGGGAAAGCACTAGATGAGAATTAGACCAGATCCTCAAGGAGTATGTGAATGGGTTGCAGGTGTCTATAATTAAGGATGTTTTTCCAGATCCTTTTAACAATGGGCAGCTGCAAATCCTCTTCTCCTTAATCTCCTTCTTCCTCTTCTTTCCTTGATTGTACAGTCCCCGCTCCCAGAAACCCAGTATCTCCATTAGGTGTCCTTCATTGGGACAAGTGGCACTGCCCTTTTAAAGTCCCAGAAGCTGCTGTGCTTTTCCCTTCCCCATATAGGCCCGATGGTTGCTGCTTCCTGTAGGCTATGGAGAAGAGATGGAGTCTGTTCCTCTGGAGGGTAAGCAGGGTCTTGGGTTAGTTTCTCTTTGGTTCAGCTGTGTTAATTGATGCCTACTGAATGGAGGATGCTGAGGGATTTTGTGGAGTTAGGTTGCTTTTGATGGCTCAGGAGTGAGGCTGGTAGGGGCTTTTGGGGGCAACTAAAGCTTGGGCTTACTGATGTTGTCTACACTTATGATGGGGTGGGTTGTGGGGGAAATTGGTTTTATATGGATGACTGAGAAATTAGTTGGGTGCTGATGTGTTTGCTTAGCGTGGCTCACTGGAAAGAGCACGGGCTTTGGAGTCAGAGGTCATGGGTTCGAACCCCGGCTCTACCACTTGTCAGCTGTGTGACTTTGGGCAAGTCACTTAACTTCTCGGTGCCTCAGTTACCTCATCTGTAAAATGGGGATTAAGACTGTGAGCCCCACGTGGGACAACCTGATTCCCCTGTGTCTACCCCAGCGCTTAGAACAGTGCTTGGCACATAGTAAGTGCTTAACAAATACCAACATTATTATTATTATTAATAATAATTATTATAGTATTTAAGAGCTTACTATGTGTAATGCCCTGTTTTAAGCACTGGGGTAGATACAAGGTTATCAGGTTGTCCCTTTTGGGGCTCACAGTCTTAATCCCCATTTTACAGGTCAGGTAACTGAGGCACAGAGAGGTTAAGTGACTTGCCCAAGGTCATATAGTAGACAGGAGTTGGAGCAGGGATTAGAACCCAGGTTCTGTGACTCCCAAGTCTGTGCCCTTAATAATAACGATTAGGGTATCTGTTAAATGCTTACTATATGCCAAACACTGTTCTAAGCATTGGGGGAGATATAAGGTTATCAGGTTGATGCAAGTGAGGCTCACAGTCTTAATCCCCATTTTACAGGTGAGGTAACTGAAGCCCAGAGAAGTTAAGTGACGTGCCCAAAGTCACACAGTTGACAAGTGGTAGAGCCGGGGTTCAAACCCATGACCTCTGACTCCAAAGTCCATCCTTTCTCCCCTAAGCCATGCTGCATCTTGGGGGTGCTTAAGGTTTGAACACTTGGTTATTTCATTTATTATGGTGACTGAGGGGGTTGAGGAATGGGCTGGTCTTAAGGGTTTGAAGATGGGGAGGGAAGACCTAACTCTGAGGGTAACTGAAATAATGGTGGTGATCTCTTGGGGTTGGTGGGAGGGGGCTGCAGTTGGGAGTTATATTGTATTCCCCCAAGTGCTTAGTACGGTACTCTGCCCACATTAAGTACTCCATCAATATGATTGAGTTTGGGTGTTCATTGATATTAATTTATTCATTCAATCATCTTTATTGAGTGTTTACTGTGTGCAGAGCACTGTACTAAGTGCTTGGAAAGTACAATACAGCAATAAAGAGAGATAATCCCCGCCCATAATGGGTCTGCAGTCTAGAAGGGGGGAAGGATTTGGGTTGATAATCTCAGGCTGTGAACCCCATGTGGGTTAATCTGATTACCTTGTATCTACCCCAGTGTTAGAGCAGTGTTTAGTGTTTAACAAATAGTATATTATTATTACATAGGGCTGGGAAAACTGATATCCAGGAGAGTGTGGAGAAAGCTGGAGTTGGTATGTTGGGGGTGGAACGAGGGCTGCATAGGCATGGTTGACTGCATTAATGATGTGTGGGCTGTGGAGAGGGCTGAGGCAGGGTCTGGGGAATGTGTTTGATATCACTGAGTTGTCCATAATGCTGATGTGGTGATGATGGCATTTGTTAAGGGTGTCAAGTGCTGTTCCCAGTGCTGTGGTAGGTACAAGGTAATCAGATTGGACACTGATATGTGGGGTAACAGGGTTTATGGCCTAGCCTCTGATTTGGCTACAGTTCTCATGCTCTAGAGGGGCAGGGCATGCCACAGGAGACTCAGGTTTTAGTTCTTGCTGAATGGGAGATAAGTCTGTGATCCAGCGAGAGAAGTGTCCGACTGGGACAACAAAATATCTCCAGAGTAGAGGAAGTTGAGGGGTTGTGATGCTACGAAGTCTATTTTTAGGGGAGATGATTGGTGCTCTGGGTTTGGAGAAAAGGGTTTTGGTTGGGGGGGAAAAAGGGCTGGGGCAGAAACTAGGGGTGTGGATGCTCACTGTCTCTCTATGTGTGTGTCTGACATTGTGCCCTTCTCCTTATGTTCTTGCCAGCACTCAATTAACCATAAAGTCACCAAGGCCAATGACCTTTCACAATCTCAACACTGAATCCTGTGCCTAAAATGTGCTAGAAGATGAGAGGCTGCTTTTACAAGGCTCATACCCTGTCATCCCCAAGGGGGCACACATCCAGAGAAGCAGCATGGCTCAGTGGAAAGAGCACGGGCTTGGGACTCAGAGGTCATGGGTTCTAATCCCGGCTCTGCCACTTGTAAGCTGTGTGACTTTGGGCAATTCACTTAACTTCTCTGTGCCTCAGTTCCCTCATCTGTAAAATGGGGATTAAGCTTGTGAGCCCCACGTGGGACAACCTGATCACACTGTATCCCCCCAGTGCTTCGAACAGTGCTTTGCACATAGTAAGCGCTTAACAAATGCCATCATTATTATCCAGCCATCCTGCACTCTTTCATGCCCCCTTTCCTACACCCTCTTAGTTGGATTCAGGATTCAGTGCCGTGGGTCAGTCCTGGAAGTGTCAGTATTGGGTCATCAGACTGGGAGCCCCCCGGGGCAGCAACCTGAGACCCATCACCAGGGGAGGGGCAGGGTGGCGGTACAGTCGTGCGCCCCTCGAGGGCTGGATTGTGCTGACCTCAGCTGGTTGTCTGGGGACACTGTTTTTGGGCTTCCCAATCACTGTACCCCGAGATACAAGTCTCCCCTTTAACCCCCAGGAGACTCCATTATAGCTCCCCAAAAGCCCAGGAATGAGTTAAGGTTAAGTAGCCCTACCTGTGTGGAGTAGACTATAAGCTTGTGGTGGGCAGGAGATGTGTGTGTTGTTATATTGTACTCTCCCAAGTACTTCATACAGTGCTCTGCGCTCAATATGACTCGAGTTGCGGTTGTAGCAGCAGAAACTGTCACCAACAGCATCCATTGAGTACTTAATAGATACCAAGCAATTGGGAAAGTGAGTCGGAACATAATCTGCAGAATATTTCAGATGACTTCTCCTTCCGCGCGTCACGGCTCCTAATGAAATGGATGTAACATTTCTATTAATGTCTGTCTCCCTCTCTACACTGTAAGCTCATAGTGGTCAGGGAATCTGCTGATTATGATACTGTGCTCTGCCCACGGAAAGTGCTGGATAAATCCAACTGACTGACTGACTGACTTGGGTGTTCTTAGCAGTTGAGGCCTCTTACCCACACTGTGTTCTTCGTAGAGTGCTCTGTCAAAGAGCCTTCAATAATTACCACTGCTGTCTTAATGCAGTACTGCCACTCTTTGTTCTCTGTACTGATTTACTCTGTTTTTTATGTACTCATACTTCCTTTTCAAGCTTACCTGGGGTTTAGGGTGCACAACTTCATGTACTGACCTGGTATATGCCATTCCACCTGTGTGTAACTCAATTTTAATGTCTGTAACATAGCCTAAAAGCTGCTTCAGAGTAGGGGCCATGTATGCTGTGTAGTGTTGAACTCTTTGAAGCATTTGTACCATGTTGTTCCAAAGTCAGTACTTACACCTGTAGACTGTAAGCTCATTGTAGGCAGGGCATATGTCTGTTAGATTGTTCTCCTGTACTTTCCCAAGGGTTTAGTACAGTGCTCTGCACACAGAGCTCAAATACAATCGACTGATTGACTTAGGTTGTAAGCTCCCAGTGGGCAGGGACTGTCTCCTGCACCCAATTTACCAAAGAGGGTGCTCAATGGGGTGTGGTCTGGCTTAAATCAGACCAAATATGGGGTCAGTTGCCCCAGTCGGGCTCTACTGGTGGTGGAGGAGCAGGGGTGAAAGACCAGACCGGCACTGGGTAAGTGTTCAGGGACTTGGCTATAGGAGGAGAAAAGGCAGAAGCCCATCTTCTTTCTGCCCCCCTGGAGAAGTCTCCCAATCAACCTTGATTAGAGGTAAGACCTTGGGGAACTGGGGGTGTGGGTGTGTTGGGGAGGGGGTTTGCAGAGGCTAAGACTCTAGTCATGGGAAATCCAGACTGCCTGGCGTGTCCTGCCTTGGGGTGACAAAGCCAGCCAGGGCTTCCCCTGCAGGGCATGTGAATGGTGGCCGGAGCTCTTGCTGTCTCTGCCTATCTCTGTCTTGGCGGGGTAGGAGAGGTATCTTTTTTTTTCTTTCTCTCTTTTCTTTCTCTTTTTTTCTCTCTCTCTCTTTCTCTCACTCATTTTTTCTCTTTTTTTCTCTTTCTCTCTCTTGCTCTTTCACTCTCAGCACCCCTTGACCCAAGGAGGGGGCCAGAGTAAGAGTGCCCTGACACCTAACCAGGTGTATCCTTAGGGCCAAGGAAGAAGCCTGAGCCCCAGATGGATCATGGGAGACCCAGAGTCCCCGAGGACATCCTTGCGTGGACAGGATGAATCGTGTCATGCCCCAAGCCTGGGGCTGTTAGAGCTCTGGGACAAGTGGGAGGAATCAATGGTATCTATTGAGCACTGGGAGGAATCAGTGGTATGTATTGAGCACTATACTAAGTGCTTGAGACAGTATAGTGAAATGATCCTTATTCCCTGCTACACATACACACCATCCTCTGCGAGCTTATAGTTCACAAATGAACTAGTAGTGCCTGGGACCCACCTGGCCCAGTAGTGACCTCTGGACCAGGCTCCTCCCCAACATACAACTTCTTCCTCCCTGGCTGGAGGACTGGGCTCCCCACTGAAGACCCATCCAAGCCTTCTCTTCTCTCCCCCCACACCACCGCCCCCCCCTGCCCCTCATTCTCAACCGTGATTGGTTTGCACTCTCCCCATGGGTGGGCTGGGGCACACCTCATCAGCCAAACAGTAGTCACATCCATCCCCAGGAAGCCACAACCCAGACCTAAACCAGACCACCCGGTCCTGTGGACAGTGGAGAACTTCCTGTCCACTCATGGGTGCCACGGGCAAAGCACTGGCCCCACTGAGAGGAGGTCGGTTGGCACCATGCTGCTGCCACCTGGTCCCCCACCCTGCACCCTCAGAGCACAACTGTATCCCCTCCCTCCAGACAATGCCATTTCCTTTTGTGGTCAAGGGTTAAACACTGGCATCATGGGTGCCACACCAATCTCTGGCAACTCCTAGAGGTGATGGATGTGTGCGTGTGTGTCTCTGGTGTGAGAACAAGGGCTGGGACTAGAGCGTGGTGAGAGGAGCCACCCCACTTTGGATGGGGAGATGGGTACTGGAAACAGTGGTAGAGTTCTGGACAGGTGCTCCGAGGATGAACCTCAGAGCAGGTGTAAAGTCGCCCAGGGCCCTTAATTCTATAGTCAGTGCGACTTCCTCCTGGCCTGGTCCATTGGAAGTTATCTACCCAGCTCTAGCTTCAAGAGTACAGACTCTCTTTGCCGCCTGAGGTGGGGGGGTTTCCCTGGGGAAGTGGGGTACAGAGAGAGGAGTAGTCAGGGGTGTGTGTGTCTGTGTGTATGTATGTGTGTGTGACTGCCATGTCATCCATCCCTCCTGGAGGAGCTGAATGAGGGGTGGGGAGGAGTAACAAATCCTAGAGTGGGAAGATGCAAAGTGGTTCTCCCCTCCCCCCCCACCCCACCACAGAAGGAAAAGGCACAGTCTTTCTCCCCTTGCCTGCCTGGGCTCTGTAAGGCCAAATGTATATGGAATAAAATGTATACATTCTTCATCACTCCTGAGTTTCCTTGAGCCACTGGCAGCTGGCCCTACCCCACAGGAGGGTTATAACTTGGGGATACCACCTCAAAACAGCAGGGATGCCACCAGCTTTTAACTTAGAGATTGACAACCTAGCACCCTGACTCCTCCCTCCCCACCCCTACATCTCATTCCTTCAGTCTCACCCAGGCAGGGTAAGAGGGTGGGAGGAGAGCTTTAGAGTTTGAAGTGAGGGGGTGATGACACCCTCTTTCTTCTTCCCTCTCCCCCTGCCCAGCCTGAGGGTCTCTCAAGGAATGGCCCAGAAGAGTGTGGCTCTCACTGGCGGGAGAGACTAAGATTTCTCTCTGTCCCTGTCAACTTTGCCAGGCTAGGCTAGGGGGAGAGGCAGGACCCTCTAGGCCCAAAAGCCATGGAGAGGGCAGCACAGTGGCGATGGGCAGTGGCTCAGACTGAAGGTTGTCCCAGGTTCCACTACCCAATCTGTCAGTGAGGCAATCAGTTGTACTCAAGTGACTTGTGTGACCTTAGGGGTGTCCCTTAATTTCTCTGGATCTCTGCTCTCCCATCCCCCTTTTCTAATCATCATCATCATAATAACTATTGTATTAAGTTCCAGGATTTCCATCATTTATTTATATTCATGTAGAAGCAGCGTGGCTCAGTGGAAAGAGCACGGGCTTTGGAGTCAGATGTCATGAGTTCGAATCCCAGCTCTGACACTTGTCAGCTGTGTGACTGTGGGCAAGTCACTTAACTTCTCTGTGCCTCAGTTACTTCATCTGTAAAATGGGGATTAAGACTGTGAGCCCCACGTGGGACAACCTGATTCCCCTGTGTCTACGCCGGCACTTAGAACAGTGCTCTACACATAGTAAGCACTTAACAAATACCAACAATATTATTATTATGTCTATCTCTCCCTCTAGTCTGTAAACTCCTTATGCGCAGGGAATGTCTACTAACTATATTTTATTGTAATACTAGTAATAATAATTGGGGTATTTGTAAAGTGCTTACCATGTCAGGCCCTGCACCAAATGATAGGGTCAATACAAGGCAAACGCATTGCACATGATGCCTTTATCCTATCCTACCCTATCTTTCCCACAGTCATTCCCACCTCCACTGATGCCACTGGGGCTTCCTCCCAGAATTCCCAATGTCTACCCCATCTGCTTCCATTCAGTAGGATTTGTGCTGTCCTGGCCCCATCCCTGCCCTATATAAGCCTCCAAAGTCTTACTTTGCTCAGAGCTGGGTGTTTGCAGCGATGTGTTAGGTGAGTCTAGGCAAAGAAGGGGGAATTGGGGGAGGAGGTGTTGACTTTTGGGTAACGTTGAAACTGTTTTCTGGCTTGCTAACTGTGAGCCCTTCTAGGCCAGATAATAGCCCCAAAGGCCTCCCGGGAGAGCTGTTTGGTGTGGGTGGCATCATCCCTCAAATATCCTGACTTAATTCCTATATTGAGGGTGAGGAGTGATTAGTGGGGTGAAGGACCTAACACTCCATCGCCGAAGGTGTTGCCTTTATTCTCCAGCCTTTCTCTCTAGCTGTATAAGTTCCAAGAGTCACTTCCCTCCTACAATCAGTGGTACTTAAGTGCTTATTATGTGAAGAGCACTGTATTCCATGCTTAGGAGAGTATAATATAACAGAAATAGTAGACATGTTACCTGCAGCATAGTACAATCTCCTACTTTTATTTCTCTACTTAAGGTCTTCAAGGCCTCAGAGGAAAGTATTTAAGCCTTAAAAGGAGAAATTTGCTTCATGTAAGCCACCTCCCCCTTGGGTTTCTCTACTGAAGGTCTTCAAGACCCGAAAAGAGAATATCTGTATCCAAAAAGTACAGGTTGTCTTTCTGCAAACCATCTCCTGCTTTTGTCTACATAAGGGCCGGAAAGAGTAGTATATAGGGTTAAAGAAGGAAAAATTTGCCTCTTAGAAAAATTCATCTCAGTAATTTTTCTACCTAAAGGCCTTCAAGGCCTGAAGAGAAAATATACACATATATATCCCCACATACATATCCCTGCTCCCTTTTACCCACCCTCCTTAACACACTAACGCAACCCTTTGCTCTCTCCTTATGGTCCACACTTCTTCACACATACTCCTGTAAATTTCTTCCCATGCTGCACACCACTAAACACACAGCCCCACACAGATTCCTATCACTTCCCAATCTGGCCTAGACATTCACAACCATTTGCCTTCAGAGCTGGTGAAGGGGAGCAGAAACTGGTAGAGCGGATGAGAAAAACTTGCTGCTGCCAACACCAGCAGGTCACAGGAGTTCCTCCTGGGCCTAGACCAGACTACTTTACCATGGCAAAATGATTGTAATTGCTCTTTGCTAAGCAAGGCTTAGCCCTCTGCTTTCAAGCATCCCCACATGTACTCTTAGCTTCATTCAAAATTTAGGGACCTGTAGAATAGCCAAAAAAAATAGCCATTATCTCATATTGTGGAAGGAGTCATAGAACACTTTTTATAATTGAGCCTAGGAAATACTACTCATAATGGTACTTGTTAAGCACTTACTAAATGCCTAACACTGTTCTACGTGCTGGGGTGGATACAAGCAAATCGGGTTGGAGACAGTCCCCATCCCACATGGGGCTCACAGTCTTAATTCCTGTTTGACAGATGGGGTAACTGAGGCACAGAGAAGTGAAGTGACTTGCCCAAGGCCACAGAGCAGACAAGCGGCAGAGCCGGGATTAGCACCCATGACCTTCTGACTCCTAGGCCCGTGCTCTATCCACTACACTGTGCTGCTTAGCGAATGACAGTAAAACATTTCAGATAAACAGTGTTTTTAATTCTGTTTTTAATGAAGGGAAAGAATTCATTGGAACGTTCCACCCCGAGTCAAACATTAAAAAAGGTAAGGGATCAGCATTCTGATATTCTGATTCAACATCAGAATAATCATTGGTTGCTACTGGACATTCACCTGGTGACTGCTTGCTCTCCTCCTGGAAATCCTTATGGTGCATGATCAAGATTGGGCTCTCAGTCCTAAGGGAACACTGTTGGTGAGACTGCATCTATGAGAATCTGTAATTGTGAGAGAGACTATTGCACATTTTTCCCATAAAAACACCGTTGGGCACCTCATCTGCTCCTATGACCTGTGAGGGCCAGTGCTCCAACAGGACTGGATAATAAATATGGAATGGGTACATACTACTGCCAGCAGTTTAGGTGACAGAAATGCCTCATCAACATAGCCATCTACTCCATCACTTCCCCTCATTTATTAATAATAATAATGATAATTCTAATTATGGTATTTTTTAAGTGCTTGCTATGTGCCAAGCACTGTTCTCAGAGCTTTTTTAAAAAAATTTTTTATGGTATTTATTAAGCGCTTACTATGTGCCAAGCGCCTGGGGAGATACAAGGTAATCAGGTTGTCCCACATGGGGCTCAAGGTCTTCATTCTCATTTTCCAGATGAGGTAACCAAGGGCACAGAGAAGTTAAGCGGCTTGCTCAAAGTCACACAGCAGACAAGTGGCGGAGCAGGGATTCATTCATTCATTCATTCAATAGTATTTATTGAGCACTTACTATGTGCAGAGCACTGTACTAAGTGCTTGGAATGTACAAGTCGGCAACAGATAGAGACAGTCCCTGCCCTTTGACGGGCTTACAGTCTAATCGGGGGAGACAGGCAGACAAGAGCAATGGCAATAAATAGAGTCAAGGGGAAGAACATCTCATGAAAACAATGGCAACTTAAGAGAATCAGGGTGATGTACATCTCATTAAACAAAATAAACAAAATAAATAGGGTGATAAAGATATATACAGTTGAGCGGACGAGTACAGTGCTGAGGGGGTGGGACAGGAGAGGGAAAGGGGGGGAAAGAGGGTTTAGCTGCGGAGAGGTGAAGGGGGGTAGAGGGAGCAGAGGGAAAAGGGGGAGCTCAGTCTGGGAAGGCCTCTTGGAGGAGGTGAGATTTAAGTAGGGATTTAAAGAGGGAAAGAGAATTAGATTTTCGTAGGTGAGGAGGGAGGGCATTCCGGGACCGTGGGAGGACGTGGCCCAGGGGTCGACGGCGGGATAGGCGAGACCGAGGGAGCGTGAGGAGGTGGGCGGCAGAGGAGCGGAGCGTACAGGGTGGGCAGTAGAAAGAGAGAAGGGAGGAGAGGTAGGACTGGGCAAGGTGATGGAGAGCCTTGAAGCCTAGAGTGAGGAGTTTTTGTTTGGAGCGGAGGTTGATAGGCAACCACTGGAGGTGTTTAAGAAGGGGAGTGACATGCCCAGAGCGTTTCTGCAGGAAGATGAGCCGGGCAGCGGAGTGAAGAATAGACTGGAGCGGGGCGAGAGAGGAGGAAGGGAGATCAGAGAGAAGGCTGACACAGTAGTCTAGCCGGGATATAACAAGAGCCTGTAGCAGTAAGGTAGCCATTTGGGTGGAGAGAAAAGGGCGGATCTTGGAGATATTGTAAAGGTGAAACCGGCAGGTCTTGGTAACGGATTGGATGTGTGGGGTGAACGAGAGAGACAAGTTAAAGATGACCCCGAGGTTGCGGGCCTGAGAGGCGGGAAGGATGGTCGTACCATCCACGGTGATAGGGAAGTCTGGGAGAGGACCGGGCTTGGGAGGGAAGATGAGGAGCTCAGTCTTGCTCATGTTGAGTTTTAGGTGGCGGGCCGACATCCAGGTGGAGACATCCTGGAGGTAGGAGGAGATGCGAGCCTGAAGGGAGGGGGAGAGGACGGGGCAGAGATGTAGACCTGTGTGTCATCTGCGTAGAGATGGTAGTCAGAGTCGTGAGAGTGAATGAGTTCACCAAGGGAGTGAGTGTAAATGGAGAACAGAAGAGGGCCAAGAACTGACCCTTGAGGAACTCCAACAGTTAAAGGATGGGAGGGGGAGGAGGTGCCTGCGAAGGAGACCGAGAATGACCGGCCAGAGAGATAAGAGGAGAACCAGGAGAGGACGGAGTCCATAAAGCCAAGGTGAGATAAGGTGTGGAGGCGGAGGGGATGGTCGACAGTGTCAGGCAGCTGAGAGGTCAAAGAGGATTAGAATGGAGTAGGAGCCATTGGATTTGGCAAGAAGGAGGTCATGGGTGACCTTAGAGAGAGCAGTCTCGGTAGAGTGGAGGGGACGGAAGCCAGATTGGAGGGGGTCCAGGAGAGAATGGGAGTTAAGGAATTCTAAGCAGTGGGTGTAGATGACTCGTTCCAGGATTTTGGAAAGGAAAGGTAGTAGGGAGGGTGATAACTGGAAGGGGAAGTGGGGTCGAGAGCGGGTTTTTTTAGGATGGGGGAGACGTGGGCATGTTTGAAGGCAGAGGGGAAGGAGCCATTGGAGATTGAGTGGCTAAAAATAGAAGTTAAGGAAGGGAGGAGGACAGGGGCGATGGCTTTTATAAGGTGAGCGGGAATGGGGTCCAAGGCGCAGGTGGAGGGGGTGGCACTTGCGAGGAGGGAGGAGATCTCCTCTGAGAATACTGCAGGGAAAGATGGGAAAGTAGAGGAGAGGGTTAGTGGGGAGGGGAGGAGGGGAGGGGTGACTTTGGGGAGCTCATACCTGATTGTGTTGATTTTTGTGATGAGGTAGGTGGCCAAATCATTGGGGTGAGAGATGGGGGAGGGGGAGGAACAGGGGCCCTAAGGAGAGAGTTCAAGGTCCAGAACAATTGGCGGGGGTGACGGGCATGGGTGTCGATGAGGGAGGAGAAGAAGTTTTGCCTGGCGGAGGAGAGGGCAGAGTTAAGGCAGGAAAGGATAAATTTAAAATGTATGAGGTCAGCTTGGTGCTTGGACTTTCGCCAACAGCGCTCGTCAGCTCGAGCAAAGGAGCGTAGGAGGCGGACGGAGGAGGTGATCCAGGGCTGTGGGTTAGTGGAGCGAGAGCGGCGGAGGGAAAGGGGGGCGAGAGAGTCGAGATGAGTAGAGAGGGTGGAGTTGAGAGCGGAGACCCGCTCGTCGAGAGTGGGAAGAGAGGACAGGGCGGCAAGGTGAGGCGAGATGCTATTGGAAAGACGGATGGGATCGAGAGAGCGGAGGTCTCTGTGGGGCAGTAGCGAAGATTTGCAGGGGGAGGGAGTGTGAGAGATGAGGCAGGTGAGAAGGTTATGGTCAGAGAGAGGGATTTCAGAGTTGGTGAGGGAGGAGATAGTGCAGCGGTAGGAGATGACGAGATCGAGGGTGTGACCGAGTCGGTGAGTGGGTGCGGTATGGTGGAGGAGGAGGTCGGCAGAGTCGAGGAGGGATAGCAGGCGGGCGGCAGAGGAGTCGTCGGGTACATCCGTATGGATGTTGAAGTCTCCAAGGATCAGAGTGGGCAGAGAGAAGGAGAGAAGGAAGGTGAGAAAGGGGTCAAGGTGGTTGAAGAAGTCGGAGGTGGGACCGGGAGGGCGGTAGATGACGGCGACAAGTAACTGGAGTGGGTGGTAGAGGCGAATGATATGGGCTTCGAAGGAGGGGAAGGAGAGGGAGGGGGGAGGAGGGATAGTGTGGAAGCGGCATCGGGGCGAGAGGAGGAAGCCGACGCCTCCTCCCTTACCGGTGAGTCTGGGGGAGTGGGAGAAGGAGAGGCCTCCGCTGGAGAGAGCGGCGGCGGAGACCGTGTCTTCGGGAGAGAGCCACGTTTCCGAAAGGGCGAGGAGGAGGAGAGAGCGGGAGAGGAAAAGGTCATGGATGAAAGGTAGTTTACCTGTAATGGAGCGGGGGTTCCAGAGGCCACACTTGAAAGTAGCTGTAGGTGCAAGGGGGGGAGAGCGGGGGGAGGGGAGGATCTGGATGGGAAGGAGGTGGTGGGGCCCTGGATGGAGAGAGGGGGATGAGGGGTGGCGGTGAGACAGGAGGACTGGGATGGGGCATGGGTGGGGAAGAGGGAAGGGGGGAGAGGGTGAGGAGGGGGCTTGGGGGGGGAGAATGGGGGAAGGGGAAGAGGGGTGGCACTGGTAAAGTGGGGTTTTAGGGTGGGGGGTGGGAGGAGGCAGAGGAGAGAGCGGGAAAGAGCTGAGTGAGAGAGGGGAAGGGGAAGAGGAGGATAGGAAGGGGTGGGAGGGAGGAGGGGAGGTGGAGGGACATGGTGAGGCCAGAGAGGTGGGTGGCAGCACTGACAACAATAAACAATAAGCGAAATCGGTAATATAGCAACATGATACAGTATGATACAATACGAGAACCCACCTCCTCCAACTCCCAAGCCCGTGCTCTTGCCACTAAGCCATGCTGGCAGTCCCTATTTAGGGTATTTGTTAAGCGCTTACTATGTGCCAAGCACTGTTCTAAGCCCATAGGGCTTAACACAGCGACATTCAACATCACAACTATATATTCTCTGGCCAAGCCCTCGAAGCTTCCCTTAATTATATTTCTAATTAACCTACTAATTCTTATTATCCCCATACTACTAGCAGTTGCCTTCCTTACCCTCATTGAACATAAAATTCTAGGCTATATACAATTCCGAAAAGGACCTAACATTGTAGGAACCCACGGCCTCCTTCAACCCATTGCAGATGCAGTTAAACTATTCACAAAAGAACCTTTACGACCACTCACATCCTCCATCTACATGTTCATTCTTGCCCCGATTCTAGCACTATCCCTAGCCCTAACAATCTGAATTCCACTCCCCATACCTCTTCCCCTCATTGATCTAAACCTAGGACTCCTCTTCGTACTATCAGTGTCTGGACTTTCCGTATACTCAATTCTATGATCAGGATGAGCCTCGAACTCTAAATATGCTCTAACAGGAGCTTTGCGAGCCGTAGCCCAAACCATCTCATATGAAGTAACCCTAGCTATCATCCTTCTTTCAATTATATTAATCAATGGGTCATTCACCTTAACTACCTTAAATTTAACCCAAGAATATATATGACTAGTTGTACCAACCTGACCATTAATACTTATATGATTTATTTCAACACTAGCTGAAACTAACCGCGCACCCTTTGATCTCACAGAAGGAGAATCTGAACTAGTCTCCGGTTTTAACGTAGAATACGCAGCAGGACCATTTGCCATATTTTTCCTAGCAGAGTATGCCAATATTATTATTATAAATGCCCTTACAGTAATCCTATTTTTCGGCACTTATCACTTTATCTTTCTACCCGAAATATCTACAACAACTTTTATAATTAAAACCATATTATTAACCTCCCTATTCCTATGAATCCGAGCATCTTATCCACGATTCCGCTATGATCAACTTATACATTTATTATGAAAAAACTTCTTACCAATCACACTCGTTACATGTCTCTGGTATATCATACTCCCTACCACATTATCAGGACTCCCACCACAAATATAAAGAAATATGTCTGACAAAAGAGTTACATTGATAGCGTAAATTATAGAGGTTAAAATCCTCTTATTTCTAGAATAATAGGATTTAAACCTACATCTCAAGCTTCAAAAACTTCTGTGTTCTCAATTACACTATACTCTAGTAAGGTCAGCTAAATAAGCTATCGGGCCCATACCCCGAAAATGTTGGTTTATATCCTTCCCATACTATATTACACCCATAACCGCCCTAATTATACTATTCAGCCTACTCCTTGGAACGACACTCACCCTAACCAGCTCCCACTGACTACTAATGTGGATAGGACTTGAAGTAAGCACCCTTGCCATCATCCCCCTTCTTACTTACACCAATCACCCACGATCCATTGAATCAGCAATTAAATATTTTTTAACACAAGCAACAGCATCCATACTACTCATATTCGCAGCATCACTCAATACTTGAATAACTGGACATTGAACTCTAATACAAATTGACAACACAATCTCATCAGGCATTATAACTTTTGCCCTAGCTATGAAATTAGGCCTAGCCCCATTTCACTATTGAGTCCCCGAAGTTCTACAAGGCTCATCCCTCATGTCAGGAATAATTCTACTAACATGACAAAAACTAGCACCAATCTCAATTATCTACCAAATCTCCCCTACCCTTAACATAGATATTTTGTTGACCCTAGCAATTTCATCAACACTATTAGGAGGATGGAACGGTCTTAACCAAACCCAACTACGAAAAGTCATAGCCTACTCATCAATTGCTCACATAGGTTGAATAGTCCTTATTATTATTTATTTCCCAGTATTAACAACCCTTAACTTAACTCTTTATATTATGTCAACAGTAGCCTTATTCACAGTATTTCACACCACTAATATCACTAAAACCAAACCCCTCTCCCTTATATGAAACAAAGCACCAATCATAACCTTAGCAATCATCCTCCTACTTTTATCACTAGGAGGACTGCCTCCGCTTACAGGATTTGCCCCAAAATGATTAGTAATCCAAGAATTAATCAAACATGACAACATAATTATAGCCACTGTCCTAGCTATCACGGCCCTTCTCAACTTATTCTTCTACATACGAATTATCTACTCGTCAACACTAACAACATTCCCTACTACTAATAATAATAAATTCCATTGATATAGTAAATCAACAAAGAATCCTTTATCTCTCCCAACTCTGGTCATTTTATCAACAACCCTTTTGCCTCTTACACCCATATTCATTACATTGAGCTAAAGGTTTAGGTTAATTAGACCAAGAGCCTTCAAAGCTCTAAGTAGGTAATTAGTACCTAACCTTTGCCCCGAAAATTGGAAGTCTCTCTTCCATCTTTTGACTGCAAATCAACTACTTTACTTTAAGCTAAATTCTCCTAGACTAATAGGCCTTGATCCTATAATATTTTAGTTAACAGCTAAACACTTTAACCAGCAAGTCTTAGTCTACTTTTCCCGCCTTAAAAAAGGGGAGGCGGGAAAAGCCCCGGCACTTCTGCAGATGCTTTTTCGAATTTGCAATTCAACGTGATTACACTTCAGGGCCTGGTAAAAGGGGACATTTTTTCCCCGTCTTTAGATTTACAGTCTAATGCTTAAACTCAGCCATTTTACCTATGTTCATTAACCGCTGACTATTCTCAACTAATCATAAAGATATCGGAACCTTGTATCTTCTATTTGGTGCATGAGCTGGTATAGCCGGCACAGCCCTTAGTATCCTAATTCGATCTGAATTAGGGCAACCCGGTTCATTATTAGGAGATGATCAAATCTATAATGTTATTGTTACAGCCCATGCATTTGTAATAATCTTTTTTATAGTAATGCCCATTATAATTGGTGGTTTTGGTAACTGATTGGTTCCTTTAATAATCGGAGCCCCAGATATAGCATTCCCACGAATAAATAATATGAGCTTTTGACTTTTACCTCCCTCATTTCTCTTACTTTTAGTTTCTTCCACAGTAGAAGCTGGGGCAGGGACAGGCTGAACTGTGTACCCTCCCTTAGCAGGTAACTTAGCCCATGCCGGAGCTTCAGTAGATCTAGCCATTTTTTCTCTACATCTGGCTGGAGTCTCTTCTATTCTAGGGGCAATCAACTTCATTACAACAATTATTAATATGAAGCCACCTGCAATATCACAATACCAGACGCCTCTATTCGTTTGATCAGTCTTAATTACAGCTGTTCTTCTCCTTCTATCCCTTCCTGTTCTTGCAGCAGGTATTACCATGCTCCTGACCGATCGTAATCTCAACACAACTTTCTTTGATCCTGCTGGGGGAGGCGACCCTATCTTATACCAACACTTATTCTGATTTTTTGGTCACCCTGAGGTATATATTTTAATCTTGCCTGGCTTTGGAATTATTTCTCACATTGTCACTTATTACTCAGGTAAAAAAGAACCATTTGGCTATATAGGGATAGTTTGAGCTATAATATCAATTGGATTTTTAGGTTTTATTGTATGAGCCCACCACATATTTACAGTTGGTATAGATGTTGATACACGAGCCTACTTTACATCTGCCACAATAATTATTGCTATTCCCACTGGTGTCAAAGTATTTAGCTGACTTGCTACATTACATGGAGGAGATATCAAATGAACTCCCCCTATACTATGAGCCCTTGGTTTCATCTTTTTATTTACAGTAGGAGGCCTAACAGGCATTGTTCTAGCCAACTCTTCTTTAGATATTATTCTCCACGACACTTATTATGTTGTTGCTCACTTTCATTATGTACTATCTATAGGAGCAGTATTTGCTATTATAGGTGGCTTTGTCCATTGATTCCCCTTGTTATCAGGTTTCACACTTCATCCAACATGAGCAAAAGTCCACTTTACCCTAATATTTGTAGGGGTCAATCTAACCTTTTTTCCTCAACATTTCTTAGGCCTAGCTGGTATACCACGACGCTATTCAGACTACCCAGACGCCTACACACTATGAAATGCCTTATCATCGCTAGGATCATTCGTTTCACTAACAGCAGTTATAGTTATAATTTTCATAATCTGGGAAGCCTTTGCATCCAAACGAGAAGTCTTATCTGTAGAACTTACTACTACTAATATTGAATGACTCCACGGATGTCCACCTCCTTACCACACATTTGAGCAACCCGTATACATCAAAGCCTAATCAAGAAAGGAAGGAATTGAACCCCCTAATATTGGTTTCAAGCCAATCTCACTACCATTATGATTCTTTCTTTATGAAGTGTTAGTTAATGAATAACATAGCCTTGTCATAGCTAAATTACAGACTACAATCTGTACACTTTAATGGCCTATCCCCTTCAACTAGGATTTCAAGATGCAACCTCCCCCATTATGGAAGAACTATTACATTTTCATGATCACACCTTAATAATTGTTTTCCTCATTAGTTCTCTAGTCCTTTACATTATTTCAACAATGCTTACTACAAAATTAACTCATACTAATACTATAGATGCTCAAGAAGTAGAAACTATCTGAACAATCTTACCAGCTATTATTCTTATCCTTATTGCCCTTCCCTCATTACGCATTCTATATATGATAGACGAAATTAATAATCCAAATTTAACCATCAAAACACTAGGTCATCAATGATATTGAAGCTATGAATATAGTGATTATGAAGATTTATCATTTGACTCCTATATGATCCCAACTCAAGATCTAACCCCAGGACAACTCCGCTTATTAGAAGTAGATAATCACCTAGTCCTCCCTATTGAGCTCCCAATTCGAATATTAATCTCGTCCGAGGACGTTCTACACTCATGAGCTCTACCTTCAATAGGGTTAAAAACAGATGCTATTCCAGGTCGACTTAACCAAGCCACAATTACATCAACCCGCCCAGGCCTATTTTATGGACAGTGTTCAGAAATTTGCGGATCAAATCATAGTTTCATACCCATTGTTCTTGAAATAGTTCCCCTAAAATATTTCGAAAACTGAACTTCTTCGATAATGTCAACTTCATAAAGAAGCTATTGCAGCAGTAACCTTTTAAGTTAAAGATTGAGATACACTTTCTCCTTTATGACATACCTCAACTAGACACATCCACCTGATACACAACCATTTTGCTGATAATTTTAGCTATTTTCTGTATCTTCCAATTAAAAATAATTAAACATCTCTATATGAATGTGCCTTTGATTTTAAATCAAGAACTATTTATTAAGCATCAGACCCCATGACACTCTAAATGAACGAAAATTTATTTGCCCCCTTCATTACTCCTACAGTCCTAGGTATTTCAGTTCTACCCCTAATTATGATTTTCCCATGTCTACTATTCTCAACTTCCAACCGCTGAGTTCCTAACCGCCTGATTGCTCTTCAACTTTGATTAGTTCGACTTATCACTAAACAAATGATAATAATGCATAATAAACAAGGCCGAATATGAACACTAATATTAATTACATTAATTATCTTTATTGCCTCAACAAATCTTTTAGGACTTTTACCATACACCTTTACTCCTACAACCCAATTGTCAATAAACATAGGAATGGCTATCCCCCTATGAATAGGGACAGTGCTAATAGGTTTTCGTAATAAGCCCAAGGCTTCCTTAGCCCATTTCCTCCCACAAGGAACTCCAACCCCTCTTATCCCCATATTAATTATTATCGAAACTATTAGTCTCTTTATTCAACCTCTAGCACTTGCTGTACGACTAACTGCTAATATTACAGCGGGCCATCTACTGATTCACCTTATTGGATCAGCTACCCTAGCCCTGTCCTCAATCAGCCTAACAGTATCAACCATTACATTTACTATTCTTTTTCTTCTAACAATCCTAGAATTTGCAGTAGCCCTCATTCAAGCATATGTTTTTACACTACTAGTGAGCCTGTATTTACATGATAATACTTAATGACCCACCAAACCCATGCCTATCATATAGTGAATCCCAGCCCATGACCTTTAACGGGAGCCATATCTGCTCTCCTACTTACATCAGGACTTATCATATGATTTCACTTTAATAGTCATACTCTACTACTCTTAGGACTATTAACTAATCTAATTTCTTCCTACCAATGATGACGAGATATTGT
Source organism: Ornithorhynchus anatinus (assembly GCF_004115215.2). Lineage (NCBI taxonomy): Eukaryota > Metazoa > Chordata > Mammalia > Monotremata > Ornithorhynchidae > Ornithorhynchus > Ornithorhynchus anatinus. The sequence goes on along the minus strand of NC_041749.1, from coordinate 61,554,021 downwards.
CCGAGAAGGCACCTACCAAGGTCACCATACTAAAATTGTCCAAAAAGGCCTACGTTACGGCATGATCTTATTTATTATTTCAGAGGTTTTCTTCTTTCTAGGATTTTTCTGAGCCTTCTACCACTCTAGTCTAGCTCCAACCCCAGAACTTGGAGGATGCTGACCCCCCACAGGTATCTCACCACTAAACCCCTTAGAAGTCCCTCTACTCAATACCTCTATCCTTCTAGCTTCAGGTGTCTCTATTACATGAGCCCATCATAGCCTTATGGAAGGCAACCGAAAACAAATACTTCAAGCTTTAACAATTACAATTGTCCTAGGTCTTTATTTTACTGCCCTACAAGCCATAGAATATTATGAAGCTTCCTTCACTATCTCAGATGGTGTTTATGGCTCGACTTTCTTTGTAGCTACAGGCTTTCACGGCCTTCACGTTATTATTGGAACTACTTTCCTAATCACCTGTCTTGTACGCCAAACCTTGTATCACTTCACATCAAATCACCACTTCGGCTTTGAAGCAGCAGCATGATATTGACATTTTGTCGACGTTGTATGACTCTTCTTATACGTTTCAATTTATTGATGAGGCTCATATTTCTCTAGTATCAATTAGTACAAGTGACTTCCAATCATTAAGTTTTGGTCTTAACCCAAAGAGAAATAATTAACCTAGTAATTGCTCTCCTAATTAACACTGGTCTAGCCACTATCCTAGTAATGGTGGCATTCTGACTCCCACAACTTTATACTTACTTAGAAAAATCAAGTCCCTATGAATGTGGTTTTGATCCTCTAGGATCAGCACGTCTTCCTTTCTCCATAAAATTTTTTCTAGTTGCTATTACCTTTTTATTATTTGACCTAGAAATTGCTATCCTACTTCCTATTCCATGAGCATCACAAACATCATCACCCTACTCACTCTTAAGTTTATCAGGAGTCTTATTAGCTCTATTAACATTAGGATTAGCCTATGAATGACTACAAAAAGGTTTAGAGTGAACTGAAAGGTGATTAGTCTAGACAAGACTATTGATTTCGGCTCAATTAACCCTGGTATTAATCCATGATCACCTAATAACAACTATATTCCTTAATCTCTTATTAGCATTTACAGTAGCCCTAGTGGGGGTTTTCATCTATCGAGAACACTTAATATCAACCCTACTATGTCTTGAAGGTATGATATTGTCAATTTTTATTATAGTGGCTCTCATTCTTCTTCACCACCATCTAAACTCAACTATAATACTCCCTCTTATTTTACTAGTTTTCTCCGCATGCGAAGCAGGCGTAGGCTTAGCACTTTTAGTTAAAACCTCTAACTCCTACGGAACAGACCATATTAATAACCTTAATCTACTACAATGTTAAAAATCCTAATTCCTACTATAATACTGTTACCCCTTATCTCTTACTCAAAAAAAGAATGAATATGAATTAACTCTTCTATTTATAGCCTCTTGATCAGCTCTTTTAGTCTTCTTACTCTCAATCAACACATAGACCTAGGATTAAACTTTAACATATCCTTCTCTGCTGACTCCCTATCTTCTCCCTTACTAATCTTATCCTGCTGATTATTACCACTCATAATTCTTGCTAGCCAATTTCACTTAATAAAAGAACCCATAACCCACAAGCGAACCTACCTAATACTCCTAGTAATCCTCCAAATCGCCCTCTTAATAGCTTTCAGCGCAGTTGAACTAATCATGTACTATATCTTATTTGAAACTACCCTAATTCCCACACTGATTGTTATTGCTCGATGAGGTAATCAAACAGAACGTCTAAATGCTGGACTATACTTTCTATTTTATACTTTACTGGGATCTTTACCCCTCTTAGTAGCCTTAATTTTTATCCAAACACAACTAGGTTCACTCCACATTCTCCTATTAACACTCACACCCAATCCCCTACAGGATAACTGATCTAACGACATTCTATGACTAGCCTGTATATTAGCTTTTCTGGTCAAAATACCCTTATATGGATTTCACCTATGACTTCCTAAAGCCCATGTAGAAGCCCCAATTGCTGGATCCATAGTGTTAGCTGCAATTTTACTTAAACTTGGAGGCTATGGAATCTTACGAATTATTATTATTTTAGAGCCTATCTCAAAATTTATAGCCTACCCTTTCATTATTATAGCTACTTGAGGTATAATTATAACTAGCTCTATTTGCCTACGCCAAACAGACCTAAAATCAATGATCGCTTATTCCTCAGTCAGCCATATGGGCCTAGTGGTAGCTGCCTCCTTAATTCAAACACCCTGAGGGTTTATAGGAGCTACAGCAATAATAATTGCACACGGACTCACCTCCTCAATACTGTTTTGTCTGGCTAACACTAACTATGAACGTATTCACAGCCGAACAATACTTCTAGTGCGGGGACTTCAAATAGTTTTACCCCTTATAAGTTCCTGATGGTTACTAGCCAGTCTCGCCAATTTAGGGCTACCCCCAACTATCAATTTAATTGGTGAACTAATAGTCATTATCACTACCTTCTCCTGATCCAACTTTACCCTCATCCTCCTAGGACTTAATACTGTTATTACAGCTATCTACTCCTTTTATATACTAATTACAGTTCAACGTGGAAAATTAACCTCTCATTCTTTATCAATTAGTCCATCATTTACCCGAGAACACATAATTATAACCCTCCATCTACTCCCCCTTATCCTTTTAACGCTAAACCCAAAACTAATTCTGGGTTTAACTTACTGTAGGTATAGTTCAATAATAACATTAGATTGTGAATTTAAAGTCAGGAGTTTAACTCTCCTTACCTACCGAGAGAGAAATAAGAACTGCTAATCCTTAACTTCATGCCTAACCACATGACTCTACTTTTAAAGGATAAAAGTCTTCCATTGACCTTAGGAGTCAAAAGCTTTGGTGCAATTCCAAATAAAAGTAATTAATCTCCTATTCTTTTCTTCTCTTTTAACAGCATTAATTATCCTATGTATTCCACTTTTATTATCATTTACACCATATTATAAACTTGAAACCTACCCACATCACGTTAAGACTATGATCATATGATCCTTTATTATCAGCTTGGTCCCCATGCTGTCATTTCTTAACGGAGGTGTTGAGGCAACCGTTACCAACTGGCACTGATTCACTACCCAAACCTTCAACCTATCCATGAACTTTAAGCTAGATCTATACACGATCATATTCTTACCCATCGCACTCTTAATCACTTGATCAATCATAGAATTTTCCATTTGATATATAAGTTCAGACCCAAAAATCAATCAGTTTATAAAATATCTTCTAATTTTCTTAATTACAATATTAACCCTGATCTCCGCTAACAACCTATTTCAGCTATTCATTGGCTGAGAAGGTGTAGGAATTATATCCTTCATGTTAATCGGCTGATGACATGCTCGAACTGATGCAAACACAGCAGCTCTACAAGCCATTCTCTATAACCGTATTGGGGATATCGGATTTATTTTAGCTATAGCCTGATTTCTTATCCACACAAACTCATGAGAGTTTCAACAAATATTCCTACTCCACACAAACCTACTTCCTTTACTGGGGCTAATCTTAGCAGCAACAGGTAAATCAGCCCAATTTGGTCTCCACCCATGACTTCCCTTCGCAATAGAAGGACCCACTCCTGTCTCAGCCCTACTGCACTCTAGCACTATAGTAGTAGCAGGTATTTTCCTCCTAGTCCGTTTCTCCCCACTCCTTGAACAGAACTCCACTGCCTTAACAATAGCCCTCTGCTTAGGAGCTATCACCACCTTATTTACAGCCGCCTGTGCACTTACACAAAATGATATTAAAAAAATTATTGCTTTCTCCACCTCAAGCCAATTAGGGCTAATAATAGTTACAATTGGCCTAAATCAACCATTCCTAGCTTTTCTCCATATTTGCACCCACGCCTTTTTTAAAGCTATACTCTTCTTATGCTCTGGATCCATCATCCACAACCTAAATGATGAGCAAGACATCCGAAAAATAGGAGGACTAATTAACATTCTTCCCATTACGTCATCTGCCTTAATTATTGGAAGTCTAGCCTTAACAGGAATACCCTTTTTAGCCGGATTTTACTCCAAAGACCTAATTATTGAATCTCTCAACACCTCTAATACAAACGCCTGAGCCTTATCCTTAACCCTAGTAGCAACTACATTTACCGCTGTCTATAGCACACGAGTAATTTTCCTTGCACTTCTTAATCAACCACGATTCTCCCCAGCAAGCTCAATTAATGAAAACAACCCACTACTTATTAACCCTATTAAACGGCTAGCCATCGGAAGTATTCTCGCTGGTTTCCTCCTAACCTCATACATCAACCCAACTACCTTAACTCCTACTACTATACCTCCTTTCATTAAAGTGACCGCCCTCGTTATTACAATCCTTGGTTTTATCTTAGCGCTTGAACTCTACTTGACTACAAACAATCTTACCCTCAAGCCTCACTCCCAACTCCACACCTTTTCTAACCTACTCGGCTACTTCCCTCTAATCATGCATCGCAAACCGACCGCCCAAAACTTCTTTCTAGGCCAAAATATAGCAGCTATATTAATTGACTTGATATGATTTGAAAAATCAGGACCCAAAGGCATCTCTTCACACCAACTAACTATCCTCACCTCAGTTACAGAAGCTCAAAAAGGCCTAATAAAAATTTACTTCTTATCATTCCTAATTACTCCCCCAATTATTATTACCCTATTGCTCTTTTAGTGTTCACCACGAGTTACCTCAAGAACTACAAAAATTGTTAAAAACAAGATCCATCCTGAAAAAATTAGCTCTCACCCTCCACAAGCATACAATAATGACACCCCATTATAATCCCCACCTAAAACCTCAACTCCCCCTAAATCTAACAAATCATAATTAATACTTAAATCGACTTCTCCAGAAAAATAATATCAAATTACCCCCAGTATCCCAACCATAATTAGCAAATTTATAAACACAGTACTATCCACTCAAGTCTCAGGATATTCTTCCGTTGCTATAGCAGCTGTATACCCAAAAACTACAAGTATTCCACCAAGATAGACTAAAAAAACAATTAACCCCAAAAATGACCCTCCTAAACTAACAACAATCCCACATCCTACACCACCACTTAAAACTAAACTTAAACCCCCATAAATAGGAGAAGGTTTAGAAGCAAAAGCCATAAACCCTAACACTAACAAAATACTTAATAAGTAAACAAAATATATCATAATTCCTGTTCGGACTTAAACCAAAACCTATGATATGAAAAACCATTGTTGTTATTCAACTACAGAAATTAATGAACAATTTACGAAAAACTCACCCACTAATTAAAATTGTAAACCACTCATTCATTGATCTACCCACCCCCTCTAACATCTCATCATGATGAAATTTTGGCTCTCTTTTAGGCCTCTGCCTAATTATCCAAATCCTCACAGGCCTATTTCTTGCCATACATTACACCTCTGATACCTCCACAGCATTCTCATCCGTCGCCCATATCTGTCGAGATGTTAATTACGGCTGACTAATTCGCTACATACACGCTAATGGAGCCTCACTATTCTTCATATGCATTTTCCTCCACATCGGTCGGGGCCTTTATTATGGGTCTTATACTCAAACAGAAACATGAAATATCGGAGTAGTCTTGCTTTTCACCGTAATAGCAACTGCTTTCGTTGGGTATGTCCTCCCTTGAGGACAAATATCATTCTGAGGTGCTACAGTCATTACTAATTTATTATCAGCAATCCCTTACATCGGAACTACTTTGGTAGAGTGAATCTGAGGGGGATTCTCGGTAGACAAAGCAACCTTAACCCGCTTTTTCGCGTTTCATTTCATTCTCCCGTTTGTAATTGCTGCTCTCGCAGTCATTCACTTACTTTTCTTACATGAAACAGGATCAAACAACCCATCCGGTCTAAACTCAGACCCAGACAAAATTCCTTTCCACCCCTACTACTCTGTCAAAGATCTCGTAGGTTTCTTTATAACTATTTTAGTTCTCTTAACACTTGTCCTATTCACTCCTGACCTTCTAGGGGATCCGGATAACTATACACCTGCTAACCCACTAAGTACACCACCCCATATTAAACCAGAATGATACTTCCTCTTCGCCTATGCTATTCTACGCTCTATCCCCAATAAACTGGGAGGAGTCCTAGCCCTTGTCGCCTCAATCCTTATTCTCATTCTAGTACCACTACTCCATACATCCTACCAACGAGGACTAGCCTTCCGTCCACTTACCCAGATGCTCTTTTGAATCCTAGCAACAGACCTATTAACATTAACCTGAATTGGAGGTCAACCAGTTGAACAGCCCTTTATCATTATTGGTCAACTTGCCTCAATCCTCTACTTTCTCCTGATCACAACGCTTATTCCACTTACAGGACTATTAGAAAATGACCTATTAAAATGATAGCCTAAGTAATTTAAATAAAATTTTGGTCTTGTAAGCCAAATTTGAGGATGAAACTTCCTCCTAAGGCCTCAGAAAGAGGGTTTTGAACCCTGCCATCAACTCCCAAAGCTGAAATTCTAACTAAACTACCTTCTGTGTACTTCTACCTAGGAATGGCCTACCTCCATTCTATGTACATCGTGCATTCATCTTATATCCACATATATTATGATGTACGTACTAAATATGATTAATATTACATATATATATATTAAGCAAGTACATTATATGTATATAGTACATTAATTGCATGTCCGCATGGATATTAAGAACCAATATAATATTAATGATGATAGGACATTATATTAAAAGTCCTCATATCATGATTATCCACATCAAGTAAGCCTCAACGCCATCTTTCTTGTCCCATGAAAATTTAGGTAGGATTATTTTTCTTGGTTGGCGAGAAACCAGCAATACCCTAGACAAGGATTTTCTACTCATGGGGTTCGGCGCAGCCATTGAAGCGTAACATATCTTGCTTTTTAAGAGGCCTCTGGTTCCTTCTTCAGGGACATCACTAAGAAATCATCATTAATTGCTCTTTAAGTAGGCATTTTCGAGGATTTGAGTACACCCACGACCGTGATCGCGGCATAGCTGTCATGAAGAACTATTGGTATTTTTTTTTTCCTGTGGTTGATCATCTGGCTCGCCTCGCCGGCGAGTTTCGGGGATTCAGAATCTAGTATAGGTTCCCACTACTTCTCAGGACGGGCACGGTGAGTAGTTCGTGATATAGATTAATGCTTGACGGACATAAATATATATTTCCCCCCCCTTCCCCCCCCAAAAAATTTTTTGTTCACATGGGAATTTTCACTTTTTTTTCACCTTATTTTCTATATAAAAATTTTCAAATTTTGCATTTCTTCTATTTTTTAGATCATTTTCATTTTTTTTTCTTTTTCTCGACAACTTTTCGGTTTGTTTTTTCACTTTTTGAAAAATTTTTGAAAAAAAAATATTTTGAAAAAATTATTTTTTGAAAAAAATATTTTGAAAAAAATATTTTGAAAAAAATTTATTTTTTGAAAAAAAAAATTCATTTTTTGGGAAACTTTCTTTTTTCGTTTTTTCCTGTTAATTTTCTTTTTTTCTCGAGTTTTTTCGCATTTTTTTTTGCATTTTTTTGCCTTTTCACCTTACATGTCATATAAACTGCCCCCCCCCTTTTTTGTTGGGTTCATCCCGATAGACTAAATCTACTCCATACATCTTAATGCCCCCTTGCACTTGTAGCTTAAATTCTTAAAGCACTGTTCTAAGCGCCTGGGGAGATACAAGGTAATCAGGTTGTTCCACGTGGGGCTCACAGTCTTCATCCCCATTTTCCAGATGAGGTAACTGAGGGCACAGAGAAGTTAAGCAGCTTGCCCGAGGTCACACAGCAGACAAGTGGTGGAGCAGGGATTAGAACCCAAGTCCTCCGACTCCTAAGCCCATGCTCTTTCCACTAAACCACGCTGGCAGTCCCTGGGTTGGGTTGATAAGAGGTCATCAGGTTGGACCCAGCCCCCATCGAGAGGTGGGGCTCACAGTCTTAATCCCCATTTGACGGATGAGGAAACTGAGGTCCAGAGGAGTTAAGCGGCTTGCCTAAAGTTACACAGCAGACAAGCGGCGGGGCAGGTATTAGAACCCACGTCCTCTGACTCCCAAGCCTGTGCTCTTGCCATTAGGCCACGCTGTTTCTCCACTTTACTTTCCTGTCTGTCTCCTCCTCTGTTTGTAAAGTCCCAGTGGGTAGGGATCATGTCTGTCAACTGCCTTGTTGCCTCCCAAGCACTTAGTAATGCGCTTAAAGGTTACAAGTCCAGTTGCCTGGGTGACAGAAAAGGGAAAGGAATGGGGGGAAGGGGCGACCTTAATCCAGGAGAGGAAAAAAAAAGCCCATTTCATTCGTAGTCATTTATTTAAAGTATGATCATTGCTTTGATTAAAGGATTCACTATCTTTGATGGCATACTGATGAATACGTTTCAGCATCTGCAATACATTAGCAATTTTTATGAGTTATTTTGCTATCTAAAGGCAGAATTAATCGGATTTAAAAGAATAGTTAGGAAAGGAGTTGCTGTTTTTTACTTTTATTTTTCCAGTTGGGGAGAGACAGAGAGACAGCGTTGGCCCTGCCCACTGGGTCACAGAGGCACCGTCCTGATCTCTGGGTGACTCCGTGGGTCACTCGGGTACCAGCCTGACCTCCCGATCACTCCTTGGGTCACTCGGGCACCGACCTCATCTGCGGCTGACCCACTGGGTCACTGAGCCCCTGACTAACGGGCCGAGAGGTTTCCGTGAGGGGTGAGGGGCGAGCGGCGAGGCCAAAGAGGAGGAGAAGGGGAAAGGGGCTTTATCACTACAGGGAGTTGGAGGAAAGAATAAATTCCAGCGATAAGTATATAAGGGAAAAAAATGATGCTGGAGAAACAGAAAATACTAGCTCCATCACTGAAACCACTCTCCTTGAGGACTTTGAGGGGATTTGCCTCTCAAACACTCCAGCTGGGTTTTCAACCATTATGTGTCTCCCTTTCACTCCTTGAAGCCCGAAATGATGACTGAAAAGGGATCCAAATGGAAACACTTTAAGGGAAATTTCCTCACGTCTCCTTAAAAAGAAAGAATAAAATGTCTTAGGACGAGGCTCCCTAATTTAGAACAGTTCACTCGCCTGACTATTGGGATTGGGTTTATATTCCATATGAGGTTTGGCTTTAGTTTTAGAGGAGAGACAAGAAAATTCTTGCACATCCTCGAGCGGTGTGATTCTAAAGGTGATCTGGAAAAAAATTGCTGCTGCACCTTGTGAAAACAGTGGTATAGTCTGTGCTCGCGGGCTCAAACCCAGGTTGATATTTTTCAGAGACTTAACCTGCCTACTTCTGGGAGCGCCCCTTCCGGCCAGCATCCAGCCAGGCAGAAGCACGGCCTCAGACATCGGCAGAAGCCGAGCCGACGGGGGTGAGGAGGGCTAGATGAAAAGATGCTGGCAGCAGCAAAGGTATGAAAGGAGGAGAGGGAAGGGTTTGGGGGTGGGGTGGGTGAGGTCCAGAGCGATTTTGAGGCCCGCTAAAGGGAAGAGCAATCTCAGCAATTGTCAGAAGTGAGAAGGGGCATGCTCCCAGTCACATGCCACAGGTTGGAATCCTTGTCTGTGGAACAGCGTTTTATCCCTGGGCACGATAATCCAGAAAAACAAAAGGCCAGAAAGTCATACATTCTCCACCCATTCAGGGCAGTGAGAGATTCCTTGACTCGTCTTGGGGAGTATTTGACAAAGAATGTTGGGCTAATTGTGGATCACTCTACCTCTCCAGAGAACATGAATGAAGGGATTTTCTTTTTCCACCACAGGACTGCAGCCTGAATTCCAAACCTCCAATTGACTCGGCTCCTCCCAGAACATCGGAGGAATGAAGACCTTTGCTCCGGCTCATGCGTCAAGGGATGGATAAAGGCAAAACCCTTTTAGGCTCTGAACCAATCCCCACCACTGTAAAATAAGTCTTTGTGTCCAGGAAGTCAGGAGTAAAAAACAAATAGTTTTCATTACGCCAACAGTCTTCTGCTTGGATTGACCTCCCCAAGGTATTCACGGCCTGAAAAGAGACTATGGGGTTAAAAAGGGAGGATTTTGCTCTGTGCAAAACCTCTCCTTCTTATTTGTCTACGTAAGGATTTAAAGGCCTTTAAAAAAAATAGGTGAGGAGGGAAAGGGGAGGTTTGCTGGATGCTGAGACGTCCTGTGCCTGAGCCCCCACTTCGTGTCTCCGAGGCCTTGTATTGCAGGGCAGATAAAGAGTAGTTGAGGTGCCAGAGGAGAAATATGCTTTGTGCGAAAATTCTCCAGATTTCATTTCCCTACCCAAGGTGGTCTTCAAGGCCTTCAAAAAGATGTTTGAAGGGAAAAGGGATAAATTTGCTTCATGCAAACAGCCTCCAGGGTTACTTTCTCTATTGAATGTCTTCTATGCCTCAAGAGAGAACAATAGCTGTGCCAAAGGAGAAATTTGCTTCAAGGAAATAATCTCCAGTTTTATTACTCTATCTAAGGGGTCTTCAAGGTCAGCAAAGAGAATATCAGAGGTAAAAAAGAGGAAAATGGCTTTATACAAAACATCTCCTGCTTCATTTCCTCTCTCTAAAGTCTTTGAGGGCTGAAAAGGCAATAAATGCTTTGAAAATAAGGATAATTTTGCTTCATGCAAAACCTCTCCTGTTTATTTGAGGGCTTCAAGGCTTCTGAAGAGAACATTTGAGGGTCCTAAAGGAGAAATTGGCTTCTTGCAGATGCATCTCCTGTTCATTACTCCACCTCAGGCCTCCAAGGCCTTTGACGTGAGCAGGAAGGAGGGAACATTTGACGTGTAAAAGGGAAAATTTGCTTCATGCAATAATCTCCAGCTTGGATATCTCTACCTAAGGTCTCCAAGCCAGAAAAGAGACTATTTAAGGTCAGAAAGGAGAAAATTGCTTCCTGGAAACCATCTCCAGCTTTTCTTTCTCTACCTAAGGTCTTGGAGGCCTCGAAAGAGGGTACTTGAGCTGAAAAAGGAGAAAGTTAATTTCATGGATGCAAGCTCCAGTTTAGGTTTCTTGGAGGTCTTCAGGGCCTCCGAGGAGACTATTTCAAGTGAAAAAGGAGAAATTTGCTTTATGCAAACCATTTCCTGCTTGCAGTCCTCTAACTAGAAGTCTTCAAGTCCTGAAAATAAATGGTGTCTGTAAAGGAGAATATTGCTCCCTGCAAAAACCGCCCAGCTTATTTGTTCACCTTAAGGCTACAAGGCCTTCAGAGACAACCTTGGAGGTGAAAAATGATCAGTTTGCCTCATGCCCCCCATTATCCAGCATGTATTTCTGTAAGGTCTTCAAGGCCTTGCAAGAGAATGATTTAGGTGAAAAGGGAGAAATTTGCTTCACATCATAGGATCATCTCCTGTTCGTTTCTCCACTTGAGGCCTTTAAGGCTTTTGAACAGAGAATGAATAGAGCACAGTTGAGGGTCAAAAGGAGCAATTTGCTTCATGCAAACCACCTCCCACTTGTATTTCCCTGGCTATGGTCTTCAAGGCCAGATAGGAGAATATTTATGGTGTAAAAGGAGCAATTTGGTTCATGTGAACAAACTCCAGTTTTTGTGTCTCTAAGGCCTTCAAGGCCTCTAAAGAGAATATTTGAGGTGAAAAGGGAGAAATCTGCTTGATACAGTCTCCTGACTTCTTTCTCTACAAAAGGTCTTCAAGGCCTGAGAAGTTAGTATATGACATTTAAAAAAAATTAAAAAGGGACTATCTGAGATGAAAAAGGGTGAATTTGCTTCCTGCAAACCATCTCCAGCTGTTAGGTCTCTATACAAGGTCTTCAAGCCCTTAAAAGGGACTGTTTTAGGTGAAAAAAGGGAGAAATTTGCTCCATGCAGATACACTTCCTGTTCATTCCCCCACCTCGGGCCTTCAAGGCCTTTGAATTGAGAGTGACTAGAGGATATGTGAGGTGCGAAAGGAGGAATTTGCTTCACGCGAACTATCTCCTGCTTGTATTTCTTTATACAGGGTCTTCAAGGCCTTAAAAGAAAGTATTTGAGGTGCAACAGCTGAAATTTATCTTGCCTTGATTTACCTTGCAAAGGTCTTCAAGGCCTCCAAAGAGAATATTTGAGGTGGGACAAAGAGAAATTTGCTTCATGCAAACAATCTCCAGCTCTTATGTCCTTTTCTGAGGTGCTCAAGGCCATGAAAGAGAACATTTGCAGTGAAAGTGGAGAAATTAGCTTTCTGCATACAATCTCCAGGCTTGATTACTTGATTTTTCCAGAGAAAATCAATATATGAGCTGGAAAGGGAGAAATGTAACTTCTTACAGTAATGTCTCCTGAACTTAAGTCTACCTGCAGCCTTGCAGGCCTCTTAATTGAGAATGAAGAAGGAATACCTGAGGTGGAAAAGGAGAAATTTGCTTCATGCCAAAAGCCTCCTGCTTTGATTTCTCCTTGTAAGGTCTTCAAAGCCTCAGAAGAGAATCCATGAGATGAAAAGGGAGAAATTTGTTTCCTGCCAACTATCACTCACTTTTGTTTCTCCACCTCAGGCCTTGGAGGCCTTTGAATTGAGGGTGAATCGAGATTATCCAAAGTGAGAGAGGAGAAATTTCCAAGGAGCAAAAAAAAGTCCAGCTTTTATTTCACTAGCCCTGGTCTTCAGTGCCTGAAAAGACAATATTTAAAGTGAAAGAAGAGAAATTTGCTGCATGTAAAAATGATCGTGCTAATTTGTCTACCTCAGGTCTTCAAGAACTGAAAAGACACTATTTGGAGTAGAAAAGGAGAAATTTGCTTCATGCAGAAAAATCTCCAGTTTTTTTCTACCTAAGGTCTTCAGTACCTTTTCAGAGACTATTTGAGGTAGAAAAGGAGTAATCTCCATGCCTGAATTTCTCTAACCTAAACACTTCAAGACCTGCATAGACAGGCTATGAGGTGGAAAAGTAATCATTTGCTTCATGCCAAAACCGTCTCCGGTTTATGTCTCTACCTGTGGCCTCTAAGTCCTGCAAAGAGAACATTTGAGGAGTGAAAGGAGACATAGTCCAACTGCCAATTCCTCTCTCTTTACTTTTTTAACCTCATCCTTAAAGTCCTCGTGTTCTTTGACAGAGAAAGCATGATCTACTCGGAGTGAAAAGGAGAAATTTTCTTGCTGCAAAATTTTCCCCTTTATTTTGTCACCAATAACTTTGCCTTCCAAAGCCATTTTATTAGGATACGAAAGAAAATATTTGGGACAAAAAGGAAAAGGTAAAACTTGCTTCATCCAAACAACCCTCCTTCTTCTTATACCCCCTCAGGCCTTCAAGGCCCTTTCATTATAGAAGTTGAGATGAAAAAGGAGGCATGTGCTTCATGCCAGTCAATCGGGAATCTCTTCTGGACCCCAGGCTGTCTCAAGCCTCTGGTCCGGGGTATTAGAGGGTGATCAAAGAAAATTTGAGGAGGAGGAGGGACTTTTGCATCATGCCAAATTCTTGAAAAACTTAGCTTCGTGAAAAACAGCCTATCCTCCGATGACCTCCTGCCTTGGGTCTTCAAGGCCCAGAGGCGAGTAGGGAGAAAATAGCTTCATGCCAAAATCTCCTGTTTGATCCATCATCTCCCACCTGGCTACTCTGGTCTTTGTGGTGGTTGGCAGTCTTCAGGGCCACATACATATCCCTGCTCCCTTTTACCCACCCTCCTTAACACACTAATGCAGCCTTTTGCTCTCCCCTTATGGTCCACACTTCTTCACACATACTCCTGTAAGTTTCTTCCCCTGCTGCACACCACTAAACACACAGCTCCACACAGATTAGCACCCGTGACCTTCTGATTCCTAGGGCCGTGCTCTACCCGCTACACTGTGCTGCTTAGCGAATGACAGTAAAATATTTCAGATAAACAGTGTTTTTAATTCTGTTTTTAATGAAGGGAAAGAATTCATTGGAAGGTCCCACCCTGAATCAAACATTAAAAAAGGTAAGGGATCAGCATTCTGATATTCTGATTCAACATCAGAATAATCATTGGTTGCTACTGGACATTCATGTGGTGACTGCTTGCTTTCCTCCTGAAAAGCTTTATGGCACATGATCAAGATTGGGCTCTCAGTCCAAAGGGAACACCATTGGTGAAACTACATCTATGAGAATCTTTATTTTTGAGAGAAACTATTGCACATTTTTCCTATAAAAACACCACCTGGCATCTCATCTGCTCCCACGACCTGTGGGGGCTATTGCTCCAAGAGCAGTGGTTAAATTTGGGAAGGGTACGTCCTACTGCCATCAATTTAGGTGACAGAAATGCCTCATCAACATATCCATCTACTCCATCACTTCCCCTCATGTATTAATAATAACAATGATAATAATTCTAATTATGGTATTCACTAAGCACTTGCTATGTGACAAGCACTGTTCTAAGCGCTCTTTTAAAAATTACTTTATGGTATTTGTTAAGCACTCACTATGTGCCAAGCACTGTTTTAAGTGCCTGAGGATTTACAGGGTGATCAGGTTGTCCCCCATGGGGCTCACAGTCTTCATCCCCATTTTCTAGATGAGGTAACTGAGGGCACAGAGAAGTTAATGGCTTGCCCAAAGTCACACAGCAGACAAGTGGCATAGCAAGGATGAGAAATCACATCCTCCTACTCCCAAACCTATTCTCTTGCCACTAAGTCAAGCTGGCAGTCCCTGGTTTGGCTTGATTTGAGGTCATCAGGTTGGACACAGCCCTTGTCGAGAGGTGGGGCTCACAGTCTTAATCCCCATTTGACAGATGAGGGAATTGAAGGTCAGAAGAGTTAAGCAGCTTGCCCCAAGTCACAGAGCAGACAAGCAATGGAACAAGAATTAGAACCCACATTCTCTGACTCCAAAGCCTGTGCTCTTGTTACTAGGCCATGCTGTTTCTCCACTTTACTTTCCTGTCTGGCTCCCCCGTTGTTTGTTAAGTCCTTGTGGGTAGGGATCAAGTCTGTCAACTGCCTTGTTTCCTCCCAAACACTTAGTAATGTGCTTAAATGTTACAAATCCAGTTGCCTGGGTGACACAAAAGGGAAAGGATTGAAAGGGCAAGGCGACCTTAGTCCAGGACGGGAAAAAAAAGCCCAATTCATTAGTAGTTTATTTAATTATTTATTTATTTGAAGTATGATCACTGGTTTGATTAAAGGATATATTGCAGAAATCGCCTAAAACTGTCTTAGGTGGCATCCTGATGAATAGGTTTCAGCATCTTCAATATATTAGCAATTTTTAGAAATGAAAGAGATATGAAATACATAGTACCGTTAGACTATTTAAAAGGTGATGCAAAACCTGAAACTTATTGTAAATTTCCAAAGAAACTTTACCTCTTGTCTCCTTAAAAAGAAAGAATAAAATGTCTTAGGATGAGGTTCCCTGATTTAGAACAGTTCACTCTCCTGACTACTGGAAGGCCTTTAACCTGAGCATGAAGGAGGGAACGTTTGAGGTGTAAAAGGGAAAATTTGCTTCATGCAAAAATCTCCAGCTTGAATTTCTCTACCTAAGGTCTCCAAGGCCAGAAAAGAGACTATTTAAGGTCAGAAAGCAATTTTCCTGGAAATCATCTCCAGCTTTTCTTTCCCTACCTAAGGTCTTGGAGGCCTCGAAAGAGGGTACTTGGGCTGAAAAAGGAGAAAGTTGGTTTCATGCATGCAATCTCCAGTTTAGGTTTCCTGGAGGTCTTCAAGCTTCTGACGAGCCTATTTCAAGTGAAAACAGAGAAAGATGTTTTGCAAACCATTTCCTGCTTTCAGTTTTCTAACTAAACGACTTCAAGGCCTGAAAATAAATGGCATCTGAAAAGGAGAATTTTGCTTCCTGCTAAAACCTCCCAGCTTATTTGTCCACCTTAAGGCTACAAGGCCTTCAGAGGTAACCTAGGAGGTGAAAAATGATCAATTTGCTTCATGCCCCCCATTATCCAGCCTTTACTTCTGTAAGGTCTTCAAGGCATTGCAAGAGAATGATTTAGGTGAGAAGGGAGAAATTTTCTTCATGTCACAGATACATCTCCCATTCATTTCTCCACTTGAGGCCTTCAAGGCTTTTGAACGGAGAATGAATAGAAAATAGTTGACGGTCAAAAGGAGAAATTTGCTTCATGCAAACCACCTCCCACTTGTATTTCTCTGGCTATGGTCTTCAAGGCCAGAAAAGAAATTATTTGTGGTGTAAAAGGAGCAATTTTGTTCATGTGAACCAACTCCAGTTTTTGTGTCTCTAAGGCCTTCAAGGCCTCCAAAGAGAATATTTGAGGTGAAAAAGGAGAAATCTGCTTGATACAGTCTCCTGCTTTCTTTTTCTACGAAAGGTCTTCAAGGCTTAAGAAGATAGATTATGGCATTAAAAAAGGAGAATGTTGCTTCATGAAAAACTGTCCTGCTTCACGTTCAACCCAAGGTCTTCAAGGCCATCAAAGGAAATATTTGAGATGAAAAAGGGTGAATTTTCTTTCTGCAAACCATCTCCAGCTGTTAGGTCTCTATACAAGGTCTTCAAGGCCTTCCAAGGGACTGTTTTAGTTGAAAAAAGGGAGAAATTTGCTCCATGCAGATACACGTCCTGTTCATTCCCCCACCTCGGGCCTTCAAGGCATTTGAATTGAGAGTGACTAGAGGATATGTGAGATGTGAAAGAAGTTTGCTTCACGTGAACCATCTCCACCTTGTACTTCTCTATGTAGGGTCTTCAGGTTCTTAAAAGAGAATATTTGAGGTACAACAGGAGAAATTTACTTCACGTTAACCACTGGCATTATTGGCTACAGCCCGGGCCTGTGCGTCAGAAGGACCTGGCTTCTAATCCAGCCCTTGCCATGTCTCTGGGTGACTTTGGTCCAGTCACTTCATTCCTCTGAGCCTCAGTTACTTCATCTTTCAAATGGGGATTAGGACTTGTGAGTTCCATGTGGAACGTGGATTGTGTCCAACCTTTTGAGCTACTCTCTATTTCAGTGCTTAGGGAGATGCAGCTTCTGTTCTTTACAGAAAAATCTTACTGCAGTGCCATACTTTCCTGACACCAGGCGGCGATAGAGAGATGCAGCCACCCTGTATAAAGATGGGATCCACCAGGGGATGAGAGAGAGATGCAGCCCTACTATTTTTTCATTCATTCATTCGTATTTATTGAGCACTTACTGAGCAAAGTATTGTACTAAGTGCTTGGAAAGTACAATACAGCAATAAAGAGAGACAATCCTTGCCCAGAGCAGGTTTACAGTCTGTAGGGCTGGGGGGATGGGACAGGGATGGGGAGTCAGACATCAAAAACAGTAAACAGGCAGCAATATAAATAGATTTATAGATACATAGATATACATACTTAAGTGTTGTGCGGTGGGGAGAGGGCAGAAGAGCAAAGGTAGCGAATCGAGGTGAAGCAGAAGGGAGGAGGAGCTGAGGAAAACGTGTGCTTAGCCTGGGAATGCCTCTCGAAGGTGGTTAATCTTCTGTAGGATTTGGAAGGGGGGAAGAGTGATTGTTTGGTGGATCTGAGGAGGGAGAGAGTCCCAGGCCAGAGGGAGGAAGTGGGCCAGGGGCTGGTGGCAAGATAGGCGAGATTGAGCCCGAGTGAGAAGCTTAGCAATAGAGGAGCGGACCGTGATGGCTAGGATGTAGAAGGAGAGAAGGGAGGTGAAGCAGGAAGAGGCAAGGTGATGGAGTGCTTTAAAGACGATAATGAGGAGTTTTTGGTTGATTCAGAGGTTGATGGGTAACCACTCGAGATTTTTGAGGAGGAGGGTGACATGTCCTAAAACTTTCTATAGAAATATAATCCAGATATCGAAGTGAAGTATGGACTGAAGTGGGGAGAGGCAGAAGGTTGGGAGGGCAGAAAGGAGGTTGATGCAGTAATCCAGTCAGAATAAGATGAGTGATTGTATTAATGTGGTAGTTTTGAAGGTGAGACTGAAAGGACTTGGCAATGGATTGGATATGTGGGATGAAGGAGAGGGCAGAGTCATGGATGACACCAAGGTTACAAGCTTGTAAAACGGGAAGGATGGTTGTTCCATCTACAGTGACGGAAAAGTTCGGGAGAGGACAGGGTTTGGGAGGGAAGATAAGGAGCTCCGTCTTGGACATGTTGAGTTTGAGGTGGCGGGAGGGCATCCAAGTAGAGATGTCCTGAAGGCAGGAGGAGATGCGAGCCTGGAGGGATGGAGAGAGAACAGGGGAGGAGATATAGATTTGGGTGTCATCTGCATAGAGGCAATAGTTGAAGCTGTGGCAGCAAATGACTTGGGAGTGTAGAGCCATGGGAGTGAGTGTAGATGGAGAATAAAAGGGGAAGAAGAACCGAACCTTTGAGGGAGGGGAAGGAGGAGCCCACGAAGGAGACTGAGAATGAATGGCCAGAGAGATGAGGAGAGGACAGTCAGTGAAGCCAAGGTTCATTCATTCATTCAATTGTATTTATTGAGCACTTACTTTGTTCAGAGCACTGTACTAAGCGCTTGGAAAGTACTGTACCTTGTTGGCATCGCCTATTTGGCCTTAACGATGGAAATGATAATGATCACCATTAATGGTATTCATGAGCACTTAACATGTACAGAACAGTGGACCGAGCATTTGGGAGAATCCCACAGAATCAGCAGACATGTTCCCAACCCTCATTGACCTTACGGTCTCGAGGCGGGTAGGGAGACAGTGTGGTAAAAATGATAGCTGTGAATGATGTGTGATATTTTTCAAGGGTTTAGTATAGGGCGGGCCCTGAACTAACCTCCAGTGGGGCTCGTGGTCTAAGGGGGAGGAAGAATGGGTTTTGAATATCTATTTTACAGATGAGGGAAGTGCGACCCAATGAAAAGGGACCGAGTGCCTCAAGAATCATGGCAGGAAAAGAGTGGGAAGTATGTAGGTGCATGTATACTTACACAGAAACAAAAGACTTTACTTCTCTGCAGGAAAATGAATAATTAGAGGTTCTAAGACTTACCCCTGTGCAGACACACATACTTAGACAGAAGTCCTGGCTCTGCCATTGTCCCTGTCCTCTTCCTGACTTCCCCGTCACTGTGGATGGCACGACCATCCTTCCCGTCTCACAAGCCCGCAACCTTGGTGTCATCCTTGACTCAGCTCTCTCATTCACTCCACACATCCAATCCGTCACCAATGCCTGCTGGTCTCATCTTTACAATATCGCCAAGATCCTCCCTTTCCTCTCCATCCAAATGGCTATCGTGCTGGTACAAGCTCTTATAATATCCTGACTGGATTATTGTGTCAGCCTTCTCTCTGATCTCCCCTCCTCCTGTCTCTCACCACTCCAGTCTATTCTTCATTCTGTTGCCCAGATAATCTTCCTACAGAAACGCTCTGGGCATGTCACTCCCCTCCTTAAAAACCTCCAGTGGTTGCCTATCAACCTCCGCACAAAACAAAAACTCCTCACTCTTGGCTTCAAAGCTCTCCATCACCTTGCCCCCTCCTACCTCATCTCCCTTCTCTCTTTCTACTGTCCACCCTGCACACTCCGCTCCTCTGCCGCTCACCTCCTCACTGTCCCCTGTTCACGCCTATCCCGCCGTCGACCTCTGGCTCACATCCTACTGCTGTCCTGGAATGCCCTCCCTCCTCACGTCCGCCAAACTAACTCTCTTCCCCTCTTCAAAGCCCTACTGAGAGCTCACCTCCTCCAAGAGGCCTTCCCAGAATGAGCTACTCCCTTTTCCCTCTGCTTCCCCTCCACCCTCTGTTCCTCCCCCTTCCCCCTTCACCTCCCCTCAGCTGATCCCCCTTTCCCTCTGCTCCCCCACCACTGTGCTCATTTGTATATATTATTTATTACCCTATTTTGTTAATGAGGTGTACATCCCCTTGATTCCATTTATCGTGATAATGTTGTCTTGTTTTTGTTTCGTTCTGTTTTGCTCTGCCGTCTGTCTCCCCCGATTAGATTGTGAGCCCGTCATTGGGCAGGGATTATCTCTATCTGTTGCCAAATTGTACATTCCAAGTGTTTAGTACAGTGCTCTGCACATAGTAAGTGCTCAATAAATACTATTGAATGATGTGAGACTCGCTCCCTTCATTCTTCTCCCCTCCCGGCCCCTCAGCACTTATGTCCATACCTGTTATTTATAGTAATGTCTGTTTCCCCGCTTCCACACTCTAAACTCATTGTGGACAGGGAGTGTGTCTGTTTTTGGTTGTATTATACTCTCCCAAATGCTTAGTACAGTGCTCTGCACGCAGTAAGCGCTCGATAGATTCAGTTGAATGAATGAATGAAGTCACAATTTCTCCACACCGCACTGATTTCTTGTGTCTAAAGTGGGGTAAAGTCTGTGAGCCCATGTCTGATATCTATCCTAATGCTTAGCAGATATCCAGTTGTAAAAAAGACATTAATTGTTTTCTTTGTATGCACAAGTATATTCACGCCCCTAAACATATAGAGCATTTTTCTTAGTGCTATGCCAACAAAGATGTACATTGAGGAAACACATGTACATTTACACACTTATTTCACTTTATTCAGATACACCATCTTATTTACACATCACAGTACTTATTTCTAGACAGGTGCAGACATACATTTTCTTTACAGACTAACCCTCAGGTTAGAACTGACAACCTCCGAATACAGAGACGAAAGCCTCACCTCTGCTTCACATCTACTGCTTTCACCGTTTCTCCCTAAGAGAAAACCCTTGGTAATGAGTGGGTTTTTTTCTGCTTTGAATTTATCCTCAGTTTGAAATTGGATGAATGAGACCCTTCCCTTGTGAGGCCTGCTGTAGCCTAGAGGGAAGGTAATGGTTTGGAGGCCTGGGTTCTAATCTCTGATCCAGTTTTAGAATTTTAAAAAAGATTCTGATCTCCCAAGTAGGATCAGAACTCACAATAGTTGAGATGCTGAGGCAAAAATTTTTTAGCCCTACTCCATTGGTAATCTCTAAAATTTTGTTTTATTTTTAACTTTACTTTTAATGAAGCTAATTAAGAACAACTGAAATCAATTAAGACTGAGACAGTAAGGTTAATTAAGATTGATAGGCAGGCAGTCTCTTCTCTCCTCTTTGAGAGTTGCCAGTTAAGGCTGAAAGGACCTTAAATGGCAACTTGCTGGCCCCTTTAGCCCCTGGAGGGCAGGGATTGTAGCTACTAACTGTAGTGGACTCTTTCAATTGCCTAATACAGTGCTTGAGACAGAGTAAGTGCTCAGTAAGTATGGTTGGTTGATTGACTTTTGATGGATTGAAGCCTGTCCTGTTAATAATAATAATAATAATAATAATTATAATAATAATATATGTTAAGCACTAACTATATTCCAGGCACTGCAGCTGTTTGCCAAATGATAACCACTGCTTCAGGTTAAAGGTCACCACCGCTGTTGCTACTGCTTTGGTTTTCCTGGTAAAAGTCTATAGCCCTTTTTTATGGTATTTGTTAAGCATTTACTGGCAGGCACTGTACTACATGCTGGGGTAGATATCAAAATAATATTATTATTCTTATTTTTAGTGTAAAGCTAGAGGCTACCCCTTGATTCTACATTTTCTTCCTCACAATTTCCAGCTGTCAGCAGAGACATCTTTTAACAACATCTCCAAATTATGAGCAGCTTCGTGGTATTGATTTACAATATAGGCTTAGCTCTTTATTTTCCAAGGTCAGGTTCACACCATGTTTTAATATTCTATTTTCAGCTTTGCCTTCTTTGTATTTCCATGGTCTCTGTACCCTCCTAGAAGATACATTCATCCTAAATTGACCTGGTTTATTCAGAGGTAAATCTTCAACCACTTGGACAATAGGCAGTGAGCTGTCACTGCTCAGAACTGAGGTACATCCTTGGCGCTTTTCATCTGAAGGGACATGGAAGATGATGTGATGAGCTTGAGGTGGGTTTTGGCACGTTCAGTGACTAAAGGCTGAACACTGCTGTTTAGTCTGCTAATAATAATAATAATTGTAGTATTTGTTAAGCACTTACCAAGTACTGTTCTAAGCACTGGGGTAGATACATGGTAATGAGGCTGGACATAGAGTCCGTCCCACATGGAGCTCACAGTCTTAATCTTCATTTTACAGATGAAGTTACTGAGGCACAGAGAAGTGCAGTGAGCAGACATGTAGTATCTCAGTCCATCCTCTGCATCTAAAATTGGAAACCTGTTCTACAATGAGTCCTGAGTGGCCTTGGGTGGCATGTCTCAACCCCAAGACATTCTAGACCTGCTATGTGGCCTCAGGTGAGTCACAGGCCCGCAGACAAGGTGGCCAGTAGAATGGCCATTTGTCCAATATGACCCCTAACCTAATCAGATTCACAGCCGACCCGGCCAATACGGTATGGATCAATACTGAACGCCTTCCTGTCCACTGTTTTTATTTTCCATGCCCAGCATCCCTCCACTTATTTACTCTGATTACTGAGTTCCATGGCTCAGAAGCGGTGCCTGTGCTTCTGTTGACCGTAGAGGGGAACACCATTGGAGAAACGTGCAAGATTCAGGTGGACTTCCGAGAAGCAGTGTGGCCATGTGGAAAGAACCCAGGCCTGGGAGTCAAAAGACCTGAGTTCCAAACCAGACTCCACCAAATGCCCTCTGGGTGACCTTGGGCAAGTAGCTCCACTTCTCTGGGCCTTGGTACTCCTGTTCTCCCTCCTATTTAGACTGTGAGCCCCAAAGGAGACATGGACTGTGTCCAACCTAATTCACTTGTATCTACCCCAGCACTTAGAACAGGGTTGAATACATAGTAAGTGCTTAACAAATAGCATAAAAAAGTGTTCCGTGAGACATGTGACACCCCAGGCATCAGTGCTTAGTTCAGTGCTTGGCACATAGTAAGTGCTTTACAAATATCATTATTATTATTTGTTGGTACAAGATTTGCAAGGGCCATGAGTGGCCACCCTAGTGGCCAACTTTAAAGCTGACCTGCCCTTCCTTCTTGTCTCCTCTGCCCCCCCAACCCCATTCCCTGGCTTTTCCCTCCATTTTCTCCTGGCTCTTGGGTTAAGAGCCCCCCAAAGTTCACCTCCTCTACATACTTCTTACACCAACAGTCCTTTCCCAGAAGCTGAACAGGACAGAAGCAGTGAGGAGAGAAGCAGCTCTAGTGGAGAGTGTCCAGGCCTCGGAGTCAGAGGACCTGGGTTCCAGCTCCGGCTCCACCGCCCACTGCTGTGTGACCCTGGGCAAATCACTTCACTTCTCTGGACCTGAGTCACCTCATTTGTAAAATGGGGAATCAAGAATGTGAGCCCTATGTGGGCCAGAGACCGTGCCCAACCCGACTGTCTTGTGTCCACCACAGCGCCCAGAACAGAGCCTGGCACATAGAAAGCATTTAACAAATATCATTAAAAAGGGAACAAAAAGCAAAAAGGAGAGGCAGAGTGGAGGGGACAATGGGGCCTGGGGACTGGGAAGGCCTCAGTGAAGAGCTTGAGTTCAGTCCTTGAGTCACTGATTGATTGATTCATTCACTCATTCATTCTTATTTATTGAATATCCCCCAAGAGCAAAACAATGTACTAAGCATTGGGAAAGCACTAGATTAGAAGTAGACCTGATCTTCAAGGAGTATGTGAATGGGTTGCAGGTGCTCATGTTTTTCCAGATCCTTTTAACAATGAGCAGCTGCAAATCCCCTTCTCCTTAATAGCCTTCTGCCTCTTCTTTCCCTGATCTTTCAGCCCTACCCCTGGAAACCCAATCTTTCCACTAGGCACCTTTCAATGGGGCAAGTGGCACTGCCCTTTAAAGAACCAGAGGCTTCTCAGCCTTTCCATACCCTACAGAGAGCCCATGATTCAGGTGGAATTCTGAGAAGCAGCGTGGCCTTGTGGAAAGAGCTTGGGTCTGGGAGTCAAAAGACCTGATTTCCAATCCCAGCTCTGCCAAGTGCCTGTTGTGTGGCAAGCCACTCTACTTCTCTGGGCTTTAGTTCTTCTGTTCTCCCTCTTACTTAGATTGTGAGCCCCTTCCGGGACAGAGCCTGGGTCTGACATAATTCACTTGTATCTACCCCAGCACTTAGAACGATGTTAAGCACATAGTTAGCACTTAACAAATAGCATTTTAAAAAGTGTTCTGTGAGACATCTGACACCCCAGACATCAGCTCTTAGTACAGTGCTTGGCACATAGTAAGCTTTTAAGAAATACCATTATTATTATCAGTCAGTCCAAGATCTGCAAGGGCCATCAGTGGCCTCCCTACTGACCAGCCTTAAAGCTGACCTGCTCTTCCTCCCTTTCTTTCCCCTAGCTCCCTGCTTTTTCCCTCCTCTCTCCCCGGGCTCCTGAATAAAGAGCCCCCCAATGTTGGCCTCTTCTACCTACTTCTTACTCCAACAGTCCCTCCCCAGAAACTAAACGGGCAGAAGCAGGGAGGAAAGAAGCAGCACAACCTATGGAAAGGGCCCGGGCCTGGGAGTCAGAGCACCTAGGTTCTAACTCAGGCTCCACCACCCATCTGCCGTGTGACCCCGGGCAAGTTGCTTCATGTCTCTGGACCTCAGGCACCTCATTTGTAAAATGGGGGATCAAGAGTGTGAGCCCCATGTGGGTCAGGGACCGTGTACAACCCGACTGTCTTGTATTCACTGCGGCACCCAGCACAGTGGCTGGCACAGTGAAAGCACTTAACAAATATCATTAAAAAGGAAACATAAAACAAAAAGGAAAGACAGAATGAAAGGGACAGTGGGGATTGGGTAGGCCTCAGTGAAGAGCTTGAGTTCATTGATTGATTAATTAATTTATTCTCATTTATTGACTATCCTCCTGGGTGCAAAACACTGTACTAAGCAATGGGAAAGACCTGGATGAGAATTTGACCTCATCCTCAAGGAGTAAGTAAATGGGTTGCAGGTGTGTATAATTAAGGCTGTTTTTTCCAGATCCTTTTAATGATGGGAGGCTGCAAATCCTCTTCTCCATAATAGCCTTCTGCATCTTCCTTCTCTGATCCTACAGCCCCACCCATAGAAACCCAGCCTCTCCATTAAGTGCCCTTCAATGGAGCAAGTGTCACTGCCTCTTTAAAGCCCCAGGGGGTGGTGGACCTTTCTTTTTTTTATGAAGGGTCTGTGGGTTGTACTTGCTGTAGGCTGTGGAGAGGAGATGTAGTGTGTTACTCTGGGGGTTTGGTGAGTTGGGCCTGTGATGTTCCTATTGGTTAGCTTATCTTTTGTTCAGCTGTGGCAGTTGATGTATTGGATTAAAAGCCTCCCAAAGTTGGCTTTCTCTACCTACTTCTTATACCAGTGGTCCTGGTAGTGCTGAGGTGGGTAGGGCAAATGATTTGGCTTTCATGGCTCAAGAGTGACTTGTCTTGATGCTTTTGGGGGGCTACTTATGGTTGGGCTAATTGATGTTGCCTATATGAGTCATGGGGTGGTTTGTGGGGGGAGTTGATTTTACATGGATGAGTCAGCAATGATTTAAGGTGTTTAGGGTGGGGAGATTAGTGACAATTGATTATGGTGATTGAGGGGATTAAGGAGTGGGCTGGTCTCAAGGGTTTGAATTTGAGGGGGGTGGGAGGGGATACCCAAATCTGGGATGATGATGATAATCACAATAATAGTATTTGTTAAGTGCTTAGTCATACTTAGTCATAGAGCTATTGACTGAAATAGTGGTGGTGATTCTTTGTGGATGGGGGAGGGGGCTGCAGTTGGGAGCTGTACTCACCCAAGTGCTTAGGACAGTGCTCTGCCCACAGTAAGTGCTTTATAAAGATTGAACTTGTATATTAATAAAAATAACGGTATTTAAATGCTTACTATAGGCCAGGAACTGAACCAAGTGTTGGAGTGGATACAAAATAAGTATTGATAGCAGTGATTGGAATTGATAATCCAGGGTTGGGCTAATTGATATCTCCTATACCAAGTTATTCAGGAGGGGGTGGAGAAAGCTGGAGTGTGTGTGTGTGAGAGAGAGAGAGAGACCAGGACTGGACAGTCAGTGTCAACTGCATCAAAAATAATGACTGTGGTATGGGTTAAGTGCTTATTAGGCGCCAAGCACTGGTCTAAGCATTGGGGTAGATACAAGGTAATCAGTTGGACACAATCCTCAACCCATGTGGGGCTAACATTCTTAATCCCCATCTTTACAGATAACAGGGGTACAGAGGTAAAGTGACTTGCCCAAGGTTACACAGCAGGCAAGTGGCAGAGTGGGGATTGGAACCCATGACCTTCTGACTCTCAGAATGAGTCCCAAATTAATTAGGTGTAGGTAGTGGAGAGGGCTGATGGTGGTAAGGAGAGTGTGTTTGATATTATTGACTTGTCCATACTGTTGATGTGATGCTGGTATTTAACTACTTACTGTGTGCTCCAAGAGCTGGAGTAGGTACAAGATAATCAGATTGGACTTCGATGTGTGTGGTTAACAGTATCTGTAGCCCAGCCTCTGATTTGGCTACGTAATGTAATGAGTAATTCATGCCTTAGAGGAGTAGGGAATGCCACTGACTACACAGGGTTTGGTTTTGCTGACTGGGAGATGAGTCTGGGATCTAGGAAGGGAAGTGTCCGATTTGGTTGGGACAAAAAAATCTCTAGGGAGGAGGAATTTGTGGGGTCGTGATGCTAAAAACAGAGAGGATGATTGGTGCTCAGGGTTTTGCAGGGGGGTGGAGAAAAAGGAATGGGGCAGAAACCATGGGGTGCATGCTCACTGTCTCTCTGTGTGTCTCATTGTCTCTCTCATTAAGCCCTCTTTCTGTGCTCTTGCCAGCCCCCAGTTAGCTTGTATTTCCCACAAAACCATAAAGTTGTCAAAGCCAGTAATCTTCCAGAACCTCAACAAGGGCCCATGCCCCTTGAATGTGCTAGAAGGTGAGGGACTGTTTTTCTGCAAGACTTGTGCCGCCCCCCCCCCCCCAATATTCAAAAGGGGATGCACTTCAGCCCCCATCCTCTGGAAACCTCCACCCTACTCTACCATCCTTGCTGGATTCAGCTTTGTGGGTTGGATCTGAAAGTGCTGGTATCGGAGAGTCAGATTGTGAGCCTTCCAGGGCAGGAATTGAGACCCGCCAATGGGGAAGGGGTGGGGTGGTGGTACTGTCACTTGCTCCTCGAGGGCAGGATTGCGCCGACCTCAGCTGGCTGTCTGGGGACTCTTTTGGGGCTTTCCAATTCCTGTACGCCAAGATACAAGTCGCCTATTTCCCCCCTTGGGACTCCATAACAGCCCCCCAAAAGCCCAACAATGAGTTGGGGTTCAGTAGCCACCCAGTGGAGTAGACTGTAAACTTGCTGTGGGCAGGGAATGT
This sequence comes from Ornithorhynchus anatinus, assembly GCF_004115215.2. Taxonomy (NCBI): domain Eukaryota; kingdom Metazoa; phylum Chordata; class Mammalia; order Monotremata; family Ornithorhynchidae; genus Ornithorhynchus; species Ornithorhynchus anatinus. The sequence continues at coordinate 61,526,669 of NC_041749.1, read as the reverse complement.
CTGTTGTGGTCTTGCAAGTGCTTATATAGTGCTCTGCGCTCAATAAATACGCTGGACTGAGCCACAACACCACAAACACAAGCGCTTCCGTAGTAGCAGAAGCCGAGTCACTGATAGTATTCTCTGAATACTTAGTACTTCCTACTGCACACTCGGAGACTGAGTTACCAAGTGCAAATCTCTCCTTGAGGTGGAATCTAGTCTTCCGAATATTTCCAAATAGCTTCTCCACCCACCCATCATGGCTCCTACTTAAGTGGGCATAATTTACTCATATTAACATCTGTCTTCCCCTCTAGACTATAAGCTCATAGTGGACAGGGAATCTGTTGATGGTTATATCGTGCTCTGCAGTGTTGGGTAAATATGATTGACTGAAGTGGGTGTCCTTAGCAACTGAGGCCTCTCACCTCCATCCTGCTCTTAGTACCGTGCTCTGTCAGTCAATGTTTGATAAAGCCTCTTGCTATATTAATGCAACACTGCCACTCCACTCTGTGTACTGATTTACTTTCTTTTTGATCTACTCGTACCACCGATTCAAGCTTATTATGGGTTCAGCATGTTCAACTTCATGTACAGACCTTGTATATGCCATTCTACCTGTGTGTAACTCAATTTTAATGTCTGTCATGTAGACTGGAAGCTTCTTGAGAGCAGGGGCCATGCATGCTATGTAATGCTCAACTCTCTGAAGCATTTGCACCATGTTGTTCCAAAGTTGATGCTTCCCCCTCTAGATTGTGAGCTTGTTGTGGGTAGGGCATGTATCTGTTACAGTGTTCTATTGTACTATGCCAGGGTCTTATTTTGTTCTGCACACAGTAAGAGCTCAAATACAATGGGCTGACTGATTTAGATTGTAAGCTCCCAGTGGGCAGGGGCTGTGTCTCCTACACCTGACTTGCCAAAGAGGGTGTTTAAGGGGGTGTGGTCTCACTCAATACAGGCCAAACCTGGGGTCAGTTGCCCAACTCTGGCTCTACTGTTGGTGGAGTGGAAAAGGAGCAGGGGTGAAGGACCAGATTGGCACTGGGTAAGTGTTCAAAGCCTTGGCTGCCTGAGAGAAATGGCAGAAGCCCAGTTTCTTTCTGCCCCCTGGAGATGTTTCCCAGACAGTCCTGCTCACAGGTAAGACTCTGGGGAACTGGGGAGTGGGTGGGTGTGTTGGGGAGGGGGTATGCAGAGGCTAAGATGGGAAACCCAGAGTGCCTGGGGTGTCCTGCCTTGGAGTGAAAAAGCCAGCCAGAGCCTCCCCTATAGGGAGTGTGAATGACAGCTGCTCTGTTCTGTTGGAGAAGTCTTCCCTCCTTATTCTCTTTGTCTCCTCTTTTTCTCACTCTCTCACTCTGGGTGTGAATGAGCCTGCAGAGGACAGTCCAGCTGCAAATGGGGCTGGGCCTGGGCTACAGCACCCCCTGCCCCAAGCAGGGGGCGGGGGGCAGAGTGAGATTACCTGAGACATGACAAGGTTTATTCTTAGGGCCAAGGAAGGAGCCTGAGCCCCAGGTGCATCATGGGAGACCTGGCCCCCTGATCCATCCCTGCCTCCCCAAATTCATCTTGGTGTGGACAGGACTGGACAGAATGGTGAGTTTTATGCCTTAAGCCTGGGGCTGTGTGGGTTCTGTTTCAGGCAAGTGGGAGGAATTGAGGAATCGAATTTTATTAAGCACTTAAGTCTAGAGCACTTCATGAACGCTTGAGGGAGTATAGTGAAAGGAACCTTATCCCCCGCTGCGCGCGCCCACACACACGCACACACACACACTCCACTGCATCCTTATAGTCCACAACCCAGAGCAGTGAACAAATCCCTCTGGGCTCAGTAGTGACCCCTGACCAGACTCTTACCCACCATACAACTTCCTGCTCCCTGGCTGGAAGATTGGGCTCCCCATTGCCGACCCGTCTGAGCCTTCCCTGCCCCCAACTGTGACTGGCTGGCACTCTCCCCATGAGCGGGCAAGGCACACCTCTTCAGCTACCCAACAGTCACATCCATCCCCAGGAAGCCACAGCGTAGACCCGAACCAGACCACCGGGGCCCGTGGACAGTGGAGGAAGCCATTCACCGGATGCCATGGATAGTGATTCATTGTGCGGGCCCCACTGTAAGGGAATTGGTTGACACCAGGCTGCTGCCCCCGGCCACCCCCTTCCCACCCCCCAGCCCGCAACTGTATCCCCTCCTTCCAGACCATGCCATTTCCTTTGGGGGGGGTCAAGTGTTAAACACTGCATCATGGGTGCCAAATCAATCCCTTGCAACTCCAGGAGGAGATGGAGGAGTGTGCATGTTTGTGTGCCTCGTGTGTGAAAGGGAGGGCCAGCACCGGAGCAGGGTGAGAGGGGTCGCCCTTCTTTGGACAGGTAGAGGGTTTTGGAAACAGGGGTCTAGAGTTCTGGGCAGGTGCTCCGTGGACAGACGTCAGAGCAGATGTAAAGTCGTCCCAGGGCGACTATAGTCAGTGTGACTTCCTCCTGGCTGGATTCATCCGTTGGGAGTTATCTGCCCAGCTCTGGTTTCAAGAGTACAGACTCCCCTTCCTACCTGAGGGGGGTGCCCCTGGGGGAATCGGGCATAGGGGCAGGATGAGTCAGCGTGTGTGTGTGTGTGTGTATGTGTGACTACCCAGGATGAGCAGAAAGAGGGATGGGGAGGACTAGCAGCAAATGCTAGAGTGGGAAGATGCAAAGTGGTTTCCCCCCATCCTACCAACAGAAATGGCAGGGTCTGACCACCTCCTCTCCTCCCCTCTCTGTCCCCTTGGCGGCCTGGGCTCTGTAAGCCCAAATACATCTGTATGGAATAAAATGTATATGTTCTTCATCACTCCTATGTCCCTTGAGCCACTGGCAGCTGGCCCTGCTCCACAGAAGGGTTATAATTTGGGGATACCAGTTGTGTACTCAAAGCAGGAGGATGTCACCGGCTTCTAACTTGTAGAGTGACAACCTAGCACCCTCACTTCTCCCTCCCAACCTCCAGATCTCATTCCTTCAGTCTCTCACCCAGGCAGGGTAAGGGGACTTGAGAGTTCAAGGAGAAGGGGTGATGACACCCTCTTATTCTCCTTCCCTCTCCCCCTACCCAGCCTGAGGCTCTTTAGAGCAATGTGGCTCCCATGCGCTGGAGGGTCTAAGATTTCTCCCTGCCCCTATCGACTTTGGTGGACAGGGCTAGGCCGGAAGACAGGACCCCCTAGGCCCAAGAGACAGGGAGGGGGCAGCATGGGTTGGAGATGGGCAGTGACTCAGATTGGAGGTTGTCCCAGATTCCACTATCCAGTCAGTCTAGTGAATCAATCTGTCATATTGTGGCAACTTAAGTGACTTGCTGTGTGACTTAGTGGTGTGCCTCAATCTCTCTGGTTCTCTGCTTCCCCTCCCTCTTTTCTAATAATAATAAGCACAATAACTGTGGTATAAGTGCTTAAGTGCCAGGATGTCCATCATTTTATTTATTTATATTCATGTCTATCTCCCCCTCTAGTCTGTAAACTCCTTGTGGGCAGGGAATATATCTACTAACTCTGTTTTTAATAGTAGTAGTAATAATTATGGTATTTAAGTATTTGAAAACACTTTGCACTGCTGCATGTCAGGCACTGCAGCAAGAGCTTGGTTAAATACACAGCAATTGGGATTGGACACAGTCCCTGTACCATACAGGGCCCCCATTCTCCATCTCCATTTTACAGATGAGGCAACTGAGGCCCAAAGAAGTTATCTGCCCAAGGTCACACAGTAGACAAGTGGTAGAGTTGGGGTTAATTCTGGTATTTAAGTGCCCACGATGTGCCAGGCACTATACCAAGTGCTGGGGGCGGGGGGAAACAAGCAATTCAGGTTGGACACAGTCCCTGTCCCAGATGGGACTCTCTGTCTTAAGTGCCATTTTACAGATGAGATAAGACTCAGTGAAGTGACTTGCCCAAGATCACACAGCAGCCAAGGGTTAGTACTGGAATTAGAAGCCCTGACCTGATTCCCAGGCCCATGACAGGGAATTTTCACCAGGCACACACACAGGGAACGGAAACACCATATGTGGCTATATGCATAGGCAAGCATCCCAAAGCAGACAACTCAAAATATACAAGTACACACCCATGCAGAGATAGCATGCAAGGACACACATGCAGAGGCATGCTCACACACAAATGCACTTGATATCCTGCTTAACTGTAATTTTCTTTTACTGTCTGCCTCCCCCACTAGCATGTAAAATGCTCAAAGGCAGGAATCATGTCTACCAGCTCTGTTGAACTCTCCCAAGTGCTTGGTAAATTTGTCTCCATAAAATTCATTCGTTAATTTTTTTTGAGCACTTACTGTGAGCAGAGCACTTTACTAAGTGCTTGGGAGGTACAATATAGCAGTAAACAGAGACAATTCCTGCCCACCACAGGCTCACAGTGTGTGTGTAGGGTAGGGAGCAAACATCAATACAAGTAAATAGACATCAATGTATATAAATAAAATTATATACATAAGTGCTGTGGGGAGTGGGGGGAAAGAGCAAGTTTGAACCAGTCATAGTGATGCGGAAGGGAGTGGGAGCAATTGGCAGATTTGAGGAGGGAGGCCCAAATCAGTCAAGTGAATCAATTGGTCATATTGAAGCATTCTGGGCCAGAGGTAGGACATGGGGCAGGGGATCGGCAGCGAGACGGGAGATGGAGGCACAGTGAGAAGGTTAGCACCAGAGGAGGGGAGTGTGTGGACTGGGATGTAGAAGGAAAGAAGGGAGGTGAGGTATTCATTCATTCAATAGTATTTATTGAGCGCTTACTATGTGCAGAGCACTGTACTAAGCACTTGGAATGAACAAGTCGGCAACAGAGACAGTCCCTGCCGTTTCATGGGCTTACAGTCTAATCAGGGGAGACAGGCAGACAAGAACAATGGCAATAAATAGAGTCAAGGGGAGGAACATCTCGTAAAAACAATGGCAACTAAATAGAATCAAGGTGATGTACATTTCATTAACAAAATAAATAGGGTAATGAAAATATATACAGTTGAGCGGACGAGTACAGTGCTGAGGGGATGGGAAGGGAGGGGGGAGGAGCAGAGGGAAATGGGGGGAAAAGAGGGTTAAGCTGCGGAGAGGTGAAGGGGTGGTAGAGGGAGTAGAGGGAGAAGAGGAGCTCAGTCTGCGAAGGCCTCTTGGAGGAGGTGAGTTTTAAGTAGGGTAGGGGGCAAGGCGTTAGCTTTGAAGCCAATAGTGAGGAGTTTTTGTTTGATACAGAGCTGGATAGGCAACCACTGAAGATTTTTGAGGAAGGGGTGACATGTCCAGAAGGTTTCTGTAGAAAAATAAACCCAAATGATTAATTTCCCATGTGACCTCTTAGGCAAGGTCCAGGCTGTGGAGCCAAACCACACTCCTCTAGTTAAGGCAGGGGAAGGAGAGAGAGGACAAAAGTCTGTTGAGAAACTAGCTGGCTCCCATCCCCTCCTGCATAATAATAATTGTGATGCATTTGTTAAAGCCCACTATGTGCCCAGAACTGTACTAAAGCCCTAGGTAGATTCAAGGTTATCAGGTCAGGCTCACTCCCTGTCCTACATGGAACTCACAGTATAAAAAGGGGAAAGAGGTATTGAATTACCATTTTATTATTATTATTTTCATTATTAATAATAAGGGCATTAGTGAAGCACTTACTATGTGCCAGCACTGTACCACCAGGAGGCGGGGTGGAAATAAGCAAATCAAGTTGGACATAGTCCCTGTCCCACATGGAGCTAATACCATAACTTTGATTACGTTTTTTTCCAATTTTGCATGGCAAAATATTGCTATTATAGTCACTTTTTTGGATGCTGGTATTTCTGGAGGCTGCAGAGAGTCTATCTGAATCTTTGTGGAAGTGTTATAATTGTTATATAATCACGATAAGCTCACAGTCAATGGTATCAAGTGCTTACTGTGTGCAGAGCACTGTACGAAGCACTTGGGGGAGTCCAGTACATCTTAGTTGGAAGACAGGTTCCCCACTCACAATGAGCTTACAGTCTAGATGGGGAAACAGACATTAATATAAATTAGAGAGAGGGGAAATAATAGAGTGGAAGCATAATTGATAACTTGATGATACTGTTCGGAATGAAAAAGCTTTTCCCACTCTCAGGCATCAGATGATTGGAGAGATGGATTTGGGAGTCATTCATACTGATGTGGTATCTGAAGCCATGTCATTATTGTTATTATAATAGCATGTAAGTGCTAAGCAGTGTAGCCTAATGGAGAGAGTCTGGGCCTGGGAGTCAGAAGGACCTGGCTTCCATTCCCAGTTCTGCCGCTTGTCTGCTGTGTGACCTTGAGCAAGTCACTTCACTTCCCTCTACCTCAGTTACCTCATTTATAAAGTGGGGTTAAGGACTGTGAGCCCCATGTGGGACATGGACTGTATACAACCTGATTAGCTTGTATCTACTTCCACGCTTAAAACAGTGCATAGTACATGGTAAGCACTTAAATGCCATTACAACGACAGAACTAAATGCAGGGGTAGATACTGGTTAATCCAGTCCTGTATTCCCTGCCCTCAACGAGCTTAAAATAGGGATTAAGACTGTGAGCCCCATGTGGGACACGAACCTTGTCCAACCTGATCAGCTCATATCTGCCCCAGCACTTAAAACAGTGCATGGCACATAATAAGGGGCTTAACAAATACCATTGGAAAAAAAGGTGCATTCAGTAAGGTGGAATGAGTCTTACTCCTCACTGAAGAGAACTTCCAAGTAATGTCTCATCCTCTTTTCTGCTACAAACATCTGGGTAAGCTCACTGTGGGCAGGGAACATGTCTACCAATTCTGTTGTATTGTTCTCTCCCATGCGCTCAGTCCAGAGCTCAGCACATGGTAAGCACTCAATAAGTACCCCTGATTGACGCTAGACCATCCCTCTAAGCTGTAACCTCATTGTGGGCAGGGAACATGTCTACCGACTCTGTTGTATTGTCCTCTCCCAAGCACTTAGTCCACTGCTCTGCACACAATAAGCACCCAATAAATTCCACCGATTTGGTCTATCAAGTGGTTAAAGCCTGGAGTAATTGTGAGACTGTTGGACTCCCCGAGTGGAGCTCATCACTGATTAATTCACAGGAAGAGTCTATGCATCATCATCAGGTTGCCTGCTCCAAAAACCTGATGCCATAGGACTTTTCCTGATGTTCATAGCTTGTTCTCTGCAGAGTCAGGACCTGTTTGACTTTAGAAAATTGACGTTTCCCAACCCAGCTTCTGTCAGCAGAAGCATTCAAAGCAGCAAACCCCGATGACCTGCTAAATTCAGTGCAGAGGGAAATTAACTGGCATAATTCATTAGCTGGATGGATGGTTCCAGTGTCGCCTCTCTCCCATGGGACTGAGGATCCTCTTCCCCATCTTCAGAGGAGACATTTATGGTGAGTTCCAAGACCCTGATTCTGGGCCCAGTTGGCTCTAAGCCCTGGGAGGAGGAAAGCCCCATAGATCATCCCCTCCAAAACTCTGCAGGTGGGGGCTGGATGACCAAGGGGAAAATCCAACTGGCTGCTGCTCCTTCTGCAGTTGCAGCTCATCACAACTCCCCATCCTTGAAATTTATCCCCCTGCACTTGGGCAATCACATAAATTTCAAAATGCACCCCACCATTGAAAGATGGAGCTCTGTAATTCACTCCCACTCAAAGGAGTGTGTGTGTGTGTGTGCTTGCATGCATGAAAGATGGGGTTAGCTTTGGGAAGACTAATTCATTCATTCAATAGTATTTATTGAGCGCTTACTATGTGCAGAGCACGGTACTAAGTGCTTGGAATGTACAAATCGGTAACAGATAGAGACAGTCCCTGCCCTTTGACAGGCTTACAGTCTAATCGGGGGAGACAGACAGACAAGAACAATGGCAATAAATAGAATCAAGGGGAAGAACAGCTCATTAAAACAATAGCAAATAGAATCAAGGTGATGTACATCTCATTAACATAAATAGGGTAATGAAGATATATACAGTTGAGCAGACGAGTACAGTGCTGAGGGGATGGGACGGGAGGGGGGAAGAGCAGAGGGAAGCAGGGGAGAAGAGGGCTTAGCTGCGGAGAGGTGAAGGGGGGGGTAGAGGGAGCAGAGGGAAAAGGGGAGCTCAGTCTGGGAAGGCCTCTTGGAGGAGGTGAGCTTTAAGTAGGGTTTTGAAGAGGGGAAGAGAATTAGTTTGGCAGAGGTGAGGAGGGAGGGCGTTCCAGGACCGCGGGAGGACGTGGCCCAGGGGTCGTCGGAGGGATAGGGGAGAACGGGGGATGGTGAGGAGGTTGGCGGCAGAGGAGCAGAGCATGTGGGGTGGGCAGTACAAAGAGAGAAGGGAGGAGAGGTAGGAAGGGGCAAAGTGATGGCGAGCATTAAAGCCTAGAATGAGAAGTTTAGCCTAATGAGGAGGGGGCTGCCGCAGTAAGAAAGCTTGTTCTGGACTGGGGCTCAGTGCACGAAACTGGTTTTGGCTTGACCAACTGAGCAGACCTGGAGCCCTGCACACCCCTGTCCACAAGTGGGAACCCTCTCCGTATGTGATAGTGGTAGCTCCTATCAAATTGGGGACCCCCTCAGTATCCACAGCAATGCATTTCCCAACTCTAATCCTCGTGGAGAGATGGAGCCATGAACTGTGCCACCATCTCTAAGGGAAGGTGTTGTTTGTGCTTGGTGAATATATTTGTGTTTGAATTTCCATGCTTCCATGTTTATCTCTGGAGGAGGAGAAGAGAGAGAGGAGGTGGCTGCCACCCCCAGCACAGAGGCTGGTACTGGAAATGAGAATTGGGATGCTGTGCAGGGAACTGGTTCTTTCTGACCCGATTGTGGAACGGAGAAGAATCGGGGTCCTTAATTCTCTAGATGGATCAAATCTCCTATTGCCCTCAGTCCTGTCTGCAGGCTCATCTTGCATATCTTCAAGGCTCAGAGAAGGGGCGATTGTTGCCTTGACAGTGGTGGCTTCTAGGGGGTGGGAGGAGGGAGAAGTCTAGTGTCAGGAGTAGGACAGGGTGGCATTAGCATGTCACCTCTGTTCCTCTCTGTGGATCAGAGCCCTGTGGACTTCAGTTCTAGAGCAGGAGTGCAGGGACTGAATTCTGTCCAGTCTCTCATTGTTCTGGGCATCCAGTCCCTGGAGAATGACTAACGGACTTGGGAATATGAAGATGGGGTTAGTTGATGGTTTTGATCTGCAGGATGTAGTCTGCTTAATAATAATAACTACGGTATTTAAGTGCTTACTATATGCCAAGCACTGAGATAGATACAAGATAATAAGGTTGTCCCATGTGGAGCTCACAGTCTTAATCCCCATTTTGCAGATGAGGGAACTGAGGCACAGAGAAGTTAAGTGACTTGCCCAAGGACACACAGCAGACAAGTGGCAGAGGTGGGATTAGAACCCACATCCTCTGACTCCCAACCCTGTGCTCTTTCCCCTAAGCCACACTGCTTGGGAGATAATAATGATGATGGTATATGTTAAGCACTTACTATGTGCTAAGCACTGTTCTAAATTCTGGGATAGATACGAGGTAATCGGGTTGTTCCATATGAGGCTTACAGTCTTAATCCCTATTTTACAGATGAGGTAACTGAGGCACAGAGAAGTTAAGTGACTTGCCTAAAGTCACACAGCTGACAAGTGGTGGAGCCAGGTTTAGAACCCATGACCTCTGACTCCCAAACCAGGGCTCTTTCCACTAAGCCACACTGGCATAGCTACAATTGTCAAACCTCACCTCTACTGGGCAATCCACATTTTGGGAAGACTCATGTTTGTAAACTAGATTGTTTTTTCCCCCCATCTCTCCCTTTCTACCAGACAAATGGCCCTCCTAGATTATGAAGTGTCCAACAGATGTGATTCTTAGCAGGTGATGGAAGGGCAGGATGGGAAGACTTGTGCCTCCACAGTCACTCATTCAGGTGAGTCAGATCTCACAACTGCAGATCTCACAACCGCAGACATGGTGGAGTGCTTACTGCATGCAGAGCACTGTATGAAGTGCTTGGAAGAGTACAATAGGGCGGGCACATTCCCTGCCCACAACAACAAGGCCTAGTGACAAGATCACAGGCTTGGGAGTCAGAGGATGTGGGTTCTAATTCCATCTCTGCCACTTGTCTACTGTGTGACCTTGGGCAAGTCACTTAACTTCTCTGTTCCTCAGTTACCTCATCTGTAAAATGGGATTAAGATTCTGAGCCCCACATGGGACAATCTGATCACCTAGTATCTACCCTAGTGCTTAGAACAGTGCTTGGCACGTAGTAAGTGCTTAACATATAGCATAATAACTCAGTATTGTACTCCCCTAGCACATCCTACAGTGCTTAGCACACAGTAAATGCTCAGTAATCACCAGTATGTTTTCACCTCGTTCTCTCCTTAGTGGATAGAGCACAGGCCTTTTGGCCGCCGACCGCCGACTCATCCATGCCGAGACCACCCCCCTTCTCCCGGGAAGCTGAGCCTTGTCATCGCCCGGAGCCTTGGAGCCATTACCGCGTGGGCCCGGGATCTCTGCTCCCCTGGGGGTAAGTCTCAGACCGCCGGGCCCCCTCTTCCCAGCCGAATCGACCACCACATGGACTCTGGAGCTCTCCTCCCAGGCGGTGGTTCCTTGGGCTGCCTGCCCCCCGTTTCCAGCCTAGCTCTTTAGCAGCCTTTTGGCCACCGACCGCCGACTTTAGCGGCTTTTTGGCCGCCGACCGCCGACTCATCCACGCCGAGACCACCCCCCTTCTCCCGGGAAGCTGAGCCTTGTCATCGCCCGGAGCCTTGGAGCCATTACCGCGTGGGCCCGGGATCTCTGCTCCCCTGGGGCTGAATCGACCACCACATGGACTCGGGAGCTCTCCTCCCAGGCGGTGGTTCCTTGGGCTGCCTGCCCCCCGTTTCCAGCCTAGCTCCTTAGCAGCCTTTTGGCCACCGACTGCCGACTTTAGCGGCTTATTGGCCACCGACCGCCGACTCATCCACGCCGAGACCACCCCCCCTCTCCCGGGAAGCTGAGCCTTGTCATTGCCCGGACCCTTGGAGCCATTACCTCGTGGGCTCGGGATCTCTGCTCCCCTGAGGCGCAGCCTCGGCCCACCCGGCCCCGATTCCCGACAAGCCCCCCTTCGCCTACCGCTCGCTGACTCATCTGCGCTTCCTCCGCCTCCACCGGGGAGCTGAGCCTCGGACCGTCCGGACCCGCGCCCGCCTCAGCCTTTCACAACCTGGATCTCCGCACCCCCGCTCGGGAACTCCGACACTACGGATCTTCGCCCCTACAGACCCCCAGCCACCAGCTTCCAGTCCACCCGCCCCCCCCCCCCGCCGCTCGGGCCCGGGAACATTGTGCTCCCCTTCTCGATCCTGGGGACATTGTGCTCCCCTTCTCGGCCCCAAGGACATTGTGTCCTCGGGGGACATTGTGTCCCCCTGCTCGGGCCCGGGGACATTGTTCTCCCCAACCGCTCCCCCACTCCGCCCGAGGCGGCCATTTTAGGAAGCCCCCACTCTGCCTGAGGCGGCCATTTTGGGAAGGCCTCACTCCCTCTTCCCTCTTGAGGTGATTCATCTCTCCCGCCCCCGCCCCGGGCGACGACGTCCTTGTTCTCACCATGTTACCTTACCTTAGCCGCCGCCCACGGCCGCCACCCACCCCGGACAACCTCAGGGCCCCCCCGCCGCCACAGGGACATTTGGTCATGAGCTCTGGGACTCTCTCGGCCGCTGGCCGCTTGACTTTGAGTCTGATCGGGTAGGGTCGGCTCGTCCCCCGACCCTGGTCATCGCCTGCTTATTAACACTATTGTAGTGTGCCTTACCGTACCATGTTGCTATATTTGCGATCTCGCTTTTTATTGTTTCTTGTCGTCAGACTTTGAATTTGATCAGGTTGCCCCTTAATCGAGTCTACCCCCGACCCTGATCATCACCCCTTTTATTAACACGACTATATTGTATCATACTGTATCATGTTGCTGTATTAGCACCACTGTATTGTATCATATTGTATCATGTTGCTATATTACCGATTTCGTTTATTACTGTTTATTGTTGTCAGTGCTGCCACCCACCTCTCTGGCCTCGCCATGTCCCTCCTCCCCCCCCCCCCCCCCGCCCCTTCCTATCCTCCCCTTACCCTTCCCCTCTCTCGCTCAGCTCTTTCCCGCTCTCTCCTCTGTCTCCTCCCCCCCTCCCCTCTCCCGCCCTAGAACCCCACTTTACCAGCGCTAACCCTCTTCCCCCTCCCCCGACTCTTCCCCCCCACCAAACCCCCTCTTCACCCCCTCCCCCCTTCTCTCTTCCCCACCCATGCCCCATCCCAGTCCTCTTGTCCCACCGCCACCCCTCATCTCCCTCTCCTCGGCCAGGGCCCCGCCACCTCCTTCCCATCCAAACCCTCCCCTCCCCCCGACCTTCCCCCCCTCCTCCCCTTGCACCCACAGCTACTTTCAAGTGTGGCCTCTGGAACCCCCGCTCTATTACAGGCAAGCTACCTTTCATCCATGACCTTTTCCTCTCCCGCTCTCTCCTCCTCCTCGCCCTTTCGGAAACGTGGCTCTCTCCCGAAGACACGGTCTCCGCCGCCGCTCTCTCCAGCGGAGGCCTCTCCTTCTCCCACTCCCCCAGACTCACCGGTAAGGGAGGAGGCGTCGGCTTCCTCCTCTCGCCCCGATGCCGCTTCCACACTATCCCTCCTCCCCCCTCCCTCTCCTTCCCCTCCTTCGAAGCCCATATCATTCGCCTCTACCACCCACTCCAGTTACTTGTCGCCGTCATCTACCGCCCTCCCGGTCCCACCTCCGACTTCTTCAACCACCTTGACCCCTTTCTCACCTTCCTTCTCTCCTTCTCTCTGCCCACTCTGATCCTCGGAGACTTCAACATCCATACGGATGTACCCGACGACTCCTCTGCCGCCCGCCTGCTATCCCTCCTCGACTCTGCCGACCTCCTCCTCCACCATACCGCACCCACTCACCGACTCGGTCACACCCTCGATCTCGTCATCTCCTACCGCTGCACTATCTCCTCCCTCACCAACTCTGAAATCCCTCTCTCTGACCATAACCTTCTCACCTGCCTCATCTCTCACACTCCCTCCCCCTGCAAATCTTCGCTACTGCCCCACAGAGACCTCCGCTCTCTCGATCCCATCCGTCTTTCCAATAGCATCTCGCCTCACCTTGCCGCCCTGTCCTCTCTTCCCACTCTCGACGAGCGGGTCTCCGCTCTCAACTCCACCCTCTCTACTCATCTCGACTCTCTCGCCCCCCTTTCCCTCCGCTGCTCTCGCTCCACTAACCCACAGCCCTGGATCACCTCCTCCGTCCGCCTCCTACGCTCCTATGCTCGAGCTGCTGAGCGCTGTTGGCGAAAGTCCAAGCACCAAGCCGACCTCACACACTTCAAATTTATCCTTTCCTGCCTTAACTCTGCCCTCTCCTCCGCCAGGCAAAGCTTCTTCTCCTCCCTCATCGACACCCATGCCCGTCACCCCCGCCGATTGTTCCGGACCTTTAACTCTCTCCTTAGGCCCCCTGTTCCTCCCCCTCCCCCATCTCTCACCCCCAATGATCTGGCCACCTATTTCCTCACGAAAATCAACACGATCAGGTCTGAGCTCCCCAAAGTCACCCCTCCGCCTCTCCCCTCCCCCCCAACAACCCTCTCCCCTACTTTCCCATCCTTCCCTGCAGTATCCTCAGAGGAGATCTCCTCCCTCCTCGCAAGTGCCACCCCCTCCACCTGCGCCTCGGACCCCATTCCCTCTAACCTTCTTAAAACCATCGCCCCTGCCCTCCTCCCTTCCTTAACTTCTATTTTTAACCACTCAATCTCCAAGGGCTCCTTCCCCTCTGCCTTCAAACATGCCCACGTCTCCCCCATCCTAAAAAAACCCGCTCTTGACCCCACTTCCCCCTCCAGTTATCGTCCTATCTCCCTACTACCCTTCCTTTCCAAAATCTTAGAACGAGTCGTCTACAATCGATGCCTAGAATTCCTTAACTCCCATTCTCTCCTAGACCCCCTCCAATCTGGCTTCCGTCCCCTCCACTCTACCGAGACTGCTCTCTCTAAGGTCACCCATGACCTCCTTCTTGCCAAATCCAATGGCTCCTACTCCATTCTGATCCTCCTTGACCTCTCTGCTGCCTTTGACACTGTCGACCATCCCCTCCTCCTCCATACCTTATCTCACCTTGGCTTCACGGACTCTGTCCTCTCCTGGTTCTCCTCTTACCTCTCTGGCCGATCATTCTCGGTCTCCTACGCTGGAGCCTCCTCCCCCTCCCATCCTTTAACTGTTGGAGTTCCTCAAGGGTCAGTTCTTGGCCCTCTTCTGTTCTCCATTTACACTCACTCCCTCGGTGAACTCATCCGCTCTCACGGCTTTGACTACCATCTCTACGCAGATGACACGCAGATCTACATCTCCGCCCCTGTCCTCTCCCCCTCCCTTCAGGCTCGCATCTCCTCCTGCCTCCAGGCTGTCTCCACCTGGATGTCGGCCCGCCACCTAAAACTCAACATGAGCAAGACTGAGCTCCTCATCTTCCCTCCCAAACCCGGTCCGCTCCCAGACTTCTCTATCACCGTGGATGGCACGACCATCCTTCCCGTCCCGCAGGCCCACAATCTCGGTGTCATCCTTGACTCGTCCCTCTCGTTCACCCCACACATCCTATCCGTTACCAAGACCTGCCGGTTTCACCTCTACAATATCGCCAAGATCCGCCCTTTCCTCTCCACCCAAACGGCTACCTTACTATTACGGGCTCTCGTTATATCCCGGCTAGACTACTGTGTCAGCCTTCTCTCTGACCTCCCTTCCTCCTCTCTCGCCCCGCTCCGGTCTATTCTTCACTCCGCTGCCCGGCTCATCTTCCTGCAGAAACCATCTGGGCATGTCACTCCCCTTCTTAAACAACTCCAGTGGTTGCCTATCGACCTCCGCTCCAAACAAAAACTCCTCACTCTAGGCTTCAAGGCTCTCCATCACCTTGCCCCTTCCTACCTCTCCTCCCTTCTCTCTTTCTACCGCCCACCCCGCACGCTCCACTCCTCTGCCGCCCACCTCCTCTCCGTCCCTCGGTCTCGCCTATCCCACCATCGACCCCTGGGTCACGTCCTCCCGTGGTCCTGGAACGCCCTCCCTCCTCACCTCCGCCAAACTGATTCTCTTTCCCTCTTCAAAACCTTACTTAAAAATCACCTCCTCCAAGAGGCGTTCCCAGACTGAGCTCCTCTTCCCCCTCTACTCCCTCTGCCATCCCCCCTTTACCTCTCCGCAGCTAAAGCCTCATTTTCCCCTTTTCCCTCTGCTCCTCCACCTCTCCCTTCCCATCCCCACAGCACTGTACTCGTCCGCTCAACTGTATATATTTTCGTTACCCTATTTATTTTGTTAATGAATTGTACATCGCCTTGATTCTATTTAGTTGCCATTGTTTTTATGAGATGTTCTTCCCCTTGACGCTGTTTAGTGCCATTGTTCTCGTCTGTCCGTCTCCCCCGATTAGACCGTAAGCCCGTCAAACGGCAGGGACTGTCTCTATCTGTTGCCGACTTGTTCATCCCAAGCGCTTAGTACAGTGCTCTGCACATAGTAAGCGCTCAATAAATACTATTGAATGATTGAATGAATGAATGAGTTTAAAGGTAAGGGGTTCTAATCCTGGCTCCACCACTTGACTGCTGTGTGGCCTTGGGCAAGACAATTCACTCCTCTGTGCCTCAGTTACCTAATTTGTCTAATGGGTCTTGAGACTCTGAGCTCCACGTGGGACAAGGACTGCATCCAACCCAATTTTTTTGTATCTACCCCAACACTTAGTACAGTGTGTGGCATACTTTAAGCGCTAAAGAAATACCACAATTACTACTTATCATTATTATTACTATTAACTACCCCCTCTGTGCTCACACCCACTGCACTTCTGTACACAGTGCATAATTTACAGATAGGCACATAAATGCTGCAGGGCAAATAGCGGTTGTCTAAAGGTTACAGATATAAGGGTGTTGATGATGCAGAAGAGCAAAGAAGCTGGGGGGGAAGAGGGCTTAATCAAAGAAGGCCTGTTGGCAGAGTTGCGACCTTAATGCTAATGTTTTGAAAAAAGGGAGAATGGTGGTCTGGCCTATGTGGAAAGGGAGGGAGTTCCAGGCCTGAGGAAGGCCGTGGAAAGGGAGTCGGAGTCGACATAGACGAATTGGAGGCCCAAGGAGGTAGCCGGCGCTAGTGGAGCAAAAGTGCCACCAGGTGGCGATAGAGAGGGGCGGCAGCCCCGGATCCCCATCTAGGAGAGAAGCAGCGCCGCCTTGTGGCTAAAGCCCGGGTCTGCGCGTCAGAAGGACCTGGCTCTTAAAACAGACCCTGCCACTTGTCTTCTGGGTGACAAGTTACCTCAGTTACCTCATCTCTAAAATGGGGATTAAGACGTGAATCCCATGTGGGACATGGACTGTGTCCGAACTGATGGACTTCTTCCTATCCCAGAGCTTAGTAAAGTGCCTGGCACATAGAGCTTCACAAACACCATAAAAAAAAAAGATCAGTGCCAACCCGGGATGATAGGCAAAGCCTCACAGAACAATAGCTAGTAACACCGTGGGGCTATTGAGAAGGGCAGCCTTCCAGGCCAATGCCTGTTGCCACCAGGCGGTGATAGGCGCAGCTGCCCAGAATTCCTACGAGTGCCACCAGGGGACAGGCTGCTGCTCTCAGACCCGAGGGGGTTTCTGTTCCAGGGCCCAGGGGCCTCTCTCTAGAGCAGCTGCTCAGGGCTTCTCCTCGGCCTCGAGGATTATCTCTTTTTCGACGTGAGCAGATTCAATTGCCAGATCTTTCCCCCTCACTGAATGGACTGCATTGCTACCCTAAAGAGAAGGCTGTATGTGTGTGTGTGTGTGTGTGTGTGTGTGTGTGAATAATGGGGGGAAGAAGAGTGATGAGGCTGATGCCACTCATGGGAGAACAGAGGCCTGGGCTCTGTACAGGAAGTTAGTTCTATCTGATTTGACTGAGAAGACCCAGGGCCCTTAATTCTATAGATGTGTCAAGCCTCTCTGGAACTACGGTCCTGACTGCAGGGTCACTGCACAGCCTCACTCTCCAGAGAAGGGACCCTTTGGGGCTCATTGTGGAAGTTTGTGGTTTCTAATATGAGGAGGAGACCAGGGTGTCTCCCCTATTTCTCTCTGAGAAGCAGAGTTGTACAGATTCCTGCCTGAGATTGAGTTCATAGGGGTGTGGGCTGGGAGAATAGAAGGCAGGTATTGTACCAGAAACTGAATTCTATCAAGTGGGCATACAGTTTTGCATCTTCAGTCAATCAATCAATCATATTGATGGAGTGCCTCCTGTGTGCAGAGCACTGTACTAAGTGCTTGGGAGAGTACCCATAGACACATTCCCTGTCCACAACAAGCTTACAGTCTAGAGGGGACTGGAGTTCCTGGGGTAACAGAATTGGGGATCTGGGGGTGAGGGGGATCTTGGGGAAGTCTTAGTAGGACACTGCAGCAGTCAGCCACATCTGTCTGTATACATTCTCTCTTGGCATTAGTGTCAGTGTCTTAGGGAATGGGGAGACTAGTGTTGGCTCCAAATTAGGCTGTCTAAAATGCCCTACCCTTCTCTTTTTTGCTCTAATACTGCTGGTTTCTTCCTCTCAGCCCCTAGACTGAAATGTCTGGTAACAAACATGGTTCTCAGCTTTTTCCAGAGGGCAGGATGGGAGATCCAGGATCTTGGGATCAGTAATCCTGTCATCTCTCAAGATTAGTTCCACAGCTCTAGATGAGGATTACTGCAGAACCTGGTGGTGAGTCATGAGTCCTTCTCTTTCTCCCCTCTCATCCCCCAGCAGTGCACAGGATGACCAAGCTTAGACTCTCCAGTTATTGCTCTCTCCAAAGACACTGGTCAATGTTTCTCCCTGACCTAGAGGACTGTCTCACTGAAGTGTGGGCTCACGGAGGTCCATTCCCAGACTTGCCCCTCCCTTGAGAAGGCCTTGCTTTCCATGCCAAGAGAAGGTCATGTGTGTATGAGAGCATGTTGGGTGGGGGAAAGAATAGAGATGAAGGGGCTGCCACTAGGACAGAGGTAGGTTTGGGGAAAAGGGGCCGGGGCCCTGTGCAGGGAACTGGTCCTGTCTGACTCGACTGTGGGTCCGAGAAGACCCAGGGCCCTTAATTCTATAGTGGGATGAAACCGCCATGTGCCCACAGTGCTGTGTGCAGGATCGCCTTGCACAGCCTCAGCCCACATAGAAGGATTCCTTCTGTGACTGACCGTGGCAGGTTCTGGGCAACTAGATCAGGAGGATCATGTGTCAATCAATGTATCCATCTTTTTCCTTACTGAGAAATAGAGTTGTGTAGATTCCTAGCTGAGATCAAGTCAGCAGATGGGAGGAAAAAGCAAGTTTTTGATTGGAAACTGAATTCTATACAGTGTGATGTTCTGGACCTCCAGTCTTTGGGGAACAAGCCCCTTCTGGGAATATGAGGAGGGGATGGGCAAGTGTTAGTAGGGAAGAGTGACAGCAGTTTTCTGGGTATCCACCTAAACATGTTGGGCAGTGGGGGAAGAGTGGTAAAAGAGTATTGGCAAAACAAAGTTATCTGGTGCTTCTCCCCCCCCCCCCCCCACAGCTCAGAGCACTGGTTTTTCTTCCAACAGATGTGGTCTTGGTCAGACCCTCCAGATTGTGAATACTGGTTCCTAAAGACCAAGGTCCATGGCTATACATGTCCACTGACTGGGACCAGTCAAGAAGCACCAGTGCCACCTCACTCCCGCGAGACCAAGGTTCTTGTGCCCATCCCCAGAGGAGGCCAGAGAGAGTCCTGAGGACACCCCCCCCCAGTCCCCATTGTATGCCCAGTCTGCTCAAAGCCCTACAGCCACCACCCCCAAGCAGCACCCAGCTAAGAGCAGGATGGCCAAGGGAAGAATCTGACTACTACTCCTTCTACAGAAAATGCTCTATGCACATTTCCAGCCTTGAGGCTCATCTCCCTAATGTGGACAGAGGTCAATGCCCAGACATGCCCTGCTGTCAAGATGGAGCCCTGGGTATCATAGTCCTCCAAAAGGGAAGATTAGTGTGTATGTGTATGGCTGTGAGGTAATTGTGAGCAGGGAATGTGTGTGTTTGTTTGTAGTATTGTACTCTCCCAAGCACTTAGAACAGTACTTTGCACATAGTAATAGCTCAATAAATACCACTGAATGTGTGTGCGTATGATGGAGTTAGCTTAAAGGGGGAGAAGAATGAGGAAGGGGCTGCCCCACCCAGCACAGGGGTTGGGACTCTGTGCAGGGCACAGGTGCTGTCTGACTTGACTGTGGGACTGAGAAGACTCAGGACCTTTAATTCTGTAGACAAGTCCAACCTTCCTGTGCCCTGTCCTATTGCAGGGTCACCCTGCATAGCCTCAGCCCCACAAAGGAATGAACACTTGTCGGACAAAGTGGCTTCTGGGGATCTGTGTCGGGGGACACAGTGTTGATTTCTGTTTCCACTCTATTTGTCTTTGAGATGCAGAGTTGTGTGGGCTCCTGAGACCAAGTCCTCAGGGGTGCAGGTGGGAGAGCAGAAGGTAGGTAATGTCCTAGAAAGAGCTCGACTCAGTCAGCAGTTCTGAACTTGCAGTACCTGTGAAATGAGCTTCACCTGGGGATCTGAGGAGTGGGGGGTGGGCCCGTGTTATTAGGGCAGAGTGGAGCAGTCAGCTTAGCTGCAGTTATCTGGGTGTCCACCTAACCACTTATGTGGGGGAAAGTGCTGGAGAAATTAATCAATCAATGGTGTTTATTTAGCACTTACGAAGTGCAGAACACTGTTCTAAACCTTTGGGGGAGAGTACAATACTCTCCTAGGCAACTTATCCGTCCATAATGTCTGTCTACCCTTATCTAACAATAATAATAATGATGGCATTTGTTAAGTGCTTACCATGTGCTGAGAACTGTTCTAAGCGCTGGGGTAGATACAAGGTAATCAGGTTGTCCCACATGGGGCTCACAGTCTTAATCCCCATTTTACAGTTGAGGTAACTGAGGCACAGAGAAGTCAAGTGACTTGCCCAAAGTCACACAGCTGACAAGTGGCAGAGCAGGGATTAGAACCCACAACCTCTGACTCCCAAGCCCGTGCTCTTTCCACTATGCCACGCTGCTTCTCTGTCTAGAAGAGGAGACAGACATTAAGATAAATTATAATCAATAATATAAAAAAAAGTTTTCTGCCCCTCCATACCACTCCCTCTTCAGTTGTGAGCACTGGTTTTCCTGGCAGCAGCTGTTGACAGAAAGCAGGATGGAAGAACCAGGACCCTCAGCATCACTGATCCAGGTTCCCCAGTTCTACGTGTCCATTGGCTGGGGGCAGTGGAGGAGCTCCACTGCCATCTCACTCCCATGAGACCCAGGATCCTCTTCACCATCCCTAGAGGAGGCCTTTAAGGTGAGTCCCAAGACCCCCTAGCTCTGGGACCAGTGGCTCTAAGCTCTGGGAGGAGGAAAGCCCCACAGGACTCCTCCTCCAGCAATGTGCAGGTTGGGGCCGGGTGACAAGGGCAGAATCTGACTGGCTATTGCTCCTTCTACAGATACAGCTCATCACAACTCCCCACCCTGAAGGACTGCCCTCTTGTACTTGGTCAGGTCAGTTCCCAAATGCACCCCACTATTGAAAGATGGAGCCCTGTAGTGCACTCAGTCAAAGGGAAGGGAGGTGTGTGTGTGTGTGTGTGTGTGTGTGTGCGCGCGCGCGCACGTGCCTGAAAGATGGGCTTGACCAACTTGAGCAGACCTGGGGCCCTTCACCCCAGTCCATAAGTGGGGACCCCCTCCATGTCTGATAGTGGTAGTTCCTATGGGAGTGGGGACCCCCTCCACATCCCCGGGTGGATACAGACCACCGAATTTTCCAACTCTAATCCTGGTGGAGAGATGTAGTCAGGAGTTGGGCTGCCACCTCTGTTTGTGGCCAATGAATATGTTGATGAATTTGCGTGCTTCAAAATTCATCTCTAGAGGAGAAGAGACGGGGAGGGGGCTGCCACCCCCAGCACAGAGGCTGGTACAAGAAACGGGGACTGGGACTCTGTCCAGGGAACTGGCTCTGTCTGACCGGACCCTGGAATGGAGAAGACCTGGGGCCCTTAACTCTGTAGATGATCAAACCTCCCTTTGTCCACAGTCTTGTCTGCAAGCTCATCTTGCTCCTGGAGAAAGGCTGCTTGTGGGCTTGAGAGTAGTGGCTTCTGGGGGGGTCTAGTTGGTAGGAGTAGGACAGGGTGGCCTTAGTAACAATAATAATAAAAATTATGGTATTTTTCAAGTGCTTACCATGTGCCAAGCACTGTTTTAAGCGCTGGAGTAGATAAAAGGCAATCAATCAGGTTGTCCCACGTGGGGCTCAGTCTTAATTCCCATTTTACAGATGAGATAACCGAGGCACAGAGAAGTTAAGCGACTTGCCCAAAGTCACACAGCTGACAAGTAGTGGAGCTGAGATTAGAACCCGCGACCTCTGACTCCCAAGCCTGTGCTCTTTCCACTAAACCACGCTGCTTCTGTAGCTACAATGCTTCTCTAGTATGTCCACCCTAGTCTAGTATGTCTAGTATCTCCACCCTCTTCCTCTGTGAGGACCAGAGCTTTATGGACTTCAATTCTAGAGTAATTCAGACTGAATTCTGTCCAGTCTACAATTGTGCTGGGCCTCCAATTCTAGGAGAATAAGTCTGTCTTGTCCTAACAGAGTTAGGAATCTGAGGACGGGGTTGGTTAAGGGTTTAGAGCTACAGGATGTAGCTGCTTAGCTGCGATTGTCAAACCTCACCTCTCCTGGGCAACCCATTTTTTGGAGGGAGATTCACATTTGCAAAACTAGATTTTCAGCCAATATCTCTCCCTTTCTTTCAGACAGATCATTCTCCTGGAGACCAAATTATCTGACAGATGTGATTCTTAGCTGCCGACGGGCAGGGCGGGGAGACTTGTGCTTCCACAGTCACTCATCCAGGTGTGCCTTCCTGGGCCAGATCTCACAGTATCAGATCTAACAACACCAGGTGTATATCGGCCAGGATGGCCTGAGGTGCTTCTGTGCTGCCCCACTTCCATCGGCCGCCCCATCTTAATCCCCCAGTTCTGTGTCAGGTTAGCTCCGAAACCTTTGGAGGAAGCATCACAGCCTTCACTCCCCTGGCAGTGCACAGCTCAGGGCCGGATGAGCAAAGGGCTAATCTGACCCCCTCTTCCTCTCTAGAGAGGCCACTCGATGTGTCTCCCTACCGGAGGACTCTTTCCCTGCAGGCAGTCTCTCGCCCACATCCTCCTCTGTCGGATTATAGGAGGGAGAGCGTTCCAGACTAGACAGTGACTCTACCTGCCACCCCCTTCAAAGTCTTACTGAAGGCACATCTCTTCCAAGAGGCCTTCCCTAGCCAAGTCCTCCTTTCCTCTTTTCCCACTTCCTCTGTGATTCCCTTTCTCCTTTATTCCTCCCTGCTCCATCTTATGTACATATCTGTAATTTATTGATTTATATTAATGTCTGCTTCCTCTAGATTGTAAACTCATTTTCAGAGGGAATATGTTATTGTATTGTCCTCTCCCAGTGCTTAGTACAGTATTCATTCATTCATTCATTCATTCAATAGTATTTATTGAGCGCTTACTATGTGCAGAGCACTGTACTAAGCGCTTGGGATGAACAAATTGGCAACAGATAGAGACAGTCCCTGCCGTTTGACGGGCTTACAGTCTAATCGGGGGAGACGGACAGACAAGAACAATGGCAATAAACAGCGTCAAGGGGACAGTATTCCGCACATAGTAAGTTCTCAATACATACAATTGACTGACTGACTGGAGAAGGGTCCTTTCTGTGTCCAACAGTGGCTTCCTCATGGGGAGAGAAGGGGAAAGGGAGGAGGAGGGGGGAGGAGGGGGGGGGGGATGTGGTGGAGGAAGAGGAGGAGCAGCTGTTGAGTTTGAGGTAATTTTGAATCTGCTTTCTGGCTTGCTGACTAGGGGCTCTTCTGGGCCAGGAAAGGGAGAGGTGCAGTATCAGCAGTAAGGTGGGGACTGTGACTGAATCCACTCCATCTCCCTTTCTGAGAGGTACAACCATGGGGGGTTTAGGATGAGGAAGTCAGCAGTGGGGTTGGTTGGGGAATCCAGAAAGCAGAGAAGGCAGACACTGTAGGGAAACAGATTTCTGTCCAGTCTGCAGACTTGCTGGGTATCTCAGGCCCCAGGAGTATTGACTGTTGTGAGGTTCTCTTGGGGTCCAGTGTTGTGTGGGTCAGAGTTTAGAGGTCAACCTGTTGGTTTTTGCCTGTACACCCATCCTTCCTGTGGAAGCCAGACCTGGGGAGTTTCGGAGGGGAAAGTGGAAGAAAGGAGAAACTGCACTGTCTGCAAATCCCTTCTCCTTCTTCTTCCTTTTCTTCCTTTCTTCTTCTTTTTTTCTCCTCTGCTTGAAATAGGATGAAGGAGTCATTCCCTTGTGAGAGCTGCTGTAGCCTAGAGGAAAGGTAACAGCCCTGAGAGGCTGGAGGCCTGGAGGAGGGGGGAGGAGGAGGTGGTGGTGGTGGAGGAGGAGGAGGTGGTGGTGGTGGTGGTGGAGGAGGAGGAGGAGGAGGAGGAGGAGGAGGAGGAGGAGCTGTTTGAGCTAATTTTGAATCGGCTTTCTGGCTTGCTGACTAGGGGCTCTTCTGGGCCAGGTAAGGAAATTACCTTTCCAATGCAAGGAAGGTAGGGATATATACCTAACTGTTGTGGGGTGTATACTTCAGTGCTTGGTGAGTGCACCTAAGTGCATGGGTGAGTTGAAAGGGAAAACAAAGTGTGTGTGTATATGTGGTGGGGTTGGGCATGGGAAGGATGTGAGTTAGGGAAGGCTTATTGAAGAAAACATTTCAGTAGGGCTTTTAAAGTTCTGAGAGACCACTGGTATGTCCACTATGTAGGTGGGAGGCTGAGTGGGGATTAGTTGGGATGGATGTGGTACAGGTGAAACAATCAACAAGCTGGATCTTGCCAGGGGCTTCCTACACTCAACTCAGAACTATCTGGAAGTAAATGTCCAAGTGGTCCTGGTGATGGGAAGAGAGGGACCAGACCATTTTGCCTTCCAGAAGCTTCTTTTACTTGCTGGCTGTGAAGACTGTTCTTCCTTTAGTGAGGATGTGGAGGAGCTGAGCTTCCATCTCTAAGGGAAGGTGATGGGGGCATGTGTGGATAATTAAAGGTTATGGCAGGCGGAGGTGGTGAGAAGAGGGGCCTATCACTTTCAGCACTGAGGCTGGCTTTACAAACTGGGGCTAAGGCTCTGTGGAGGGAACTGGTTCTGTCTGGCTTGACTGGGACCGAGGAGATCCAGGGCTCTTAATTCATTCATTCAATAGTATTTATTGAGCGCTTACTACGTGCAGAGCACTGTACTAAGCGCTTGGAATGAACAAGTCGGCAACAGATAGAGACAGTTCCTGCCGTTTGATGGGCTTACAGTCTAATCGGGGGAGACAGACAGACAAGAACAATGGCAATAAATAGAGTCAAGGGGAAGAACATCTCGTAAAAACAATGGAAACTAAATAGAATCAAGGCGATGTACATTTCATTAACAAAATAAGTAGGGTAATGAAAATATATACAGTTGAGCAGACGAGTACAGTGCTGAGGGGATGGGAAGGGAGAGGGGGAGGAGCAGAGGGAAATGGGAGGAAAAGAGGGTTAAGCTGTGGAGAGGTGAAGGGGGGGTGGTAGAGGGAGTAGAGGGAGAAGGGGAGCTCAGTCTGGGAAGGCCTCTTGGAGGAGGTGAGTTTTAAGAAGGGTTTTGAAGAGGGGAAGAGAATTAGTTTGGCGGAGGTGAGGAGGGAGGGCATTCCAGGACCGTGGGAGGACGTGGCCCAGGGGTCAACGGCGGGATAGGCGAGACCGAGGGACGGTGAGGAGGTGGGTGGCAGAGGAGCAGAGCGTGCGGGGTGGGCAGTAGAAAGAGAGAAGGGAGGAGAGGTAGGAAGGGGCATGGTGACGTAGAGCCTTGTAGCCTGGAGTGAGGAGTTTTTGTTTGGAGCGGAGGTCGATAGGCAACCACTGGAGGTGTTTAAGAAGGGGAGTGACATGCCCAGATTGTTTCTGCAGGAAGATGAGCTGGGCAGCGGAGTAAAGAATAGACTGGAGCGGGGCGAGAGAGGAGGAAGGGAGATCAGAGAGAAGGCTGACACAGTAGTCTAGCCAGGATATAACGAGAGCCCGTAGCAGTAAGGTAGCCAGTTGGGTGGAGAGGAAAGGGCGGATCTTGGCGATATTGTAAAGGTGAAACCGGCAGGTCTTGGTAACGGATAGGATGTGTGGGGTGAACGAGAGAGACGAGTCAAGGTTGACACCAAGATTGCGGACCTGAGAGACGGGAAGGATGGTCGTGCCATCCACGGTGATAGGGAAGTCTGGGAGAGGACCGGGCTTGGGAGGAAGATGAGGAGCTCAGTCTTGCTCATGTTGAGTATTAGGTGGTGGGCCGACATCCAGGTGGAGACAGCCTGGAGGCAGGAGGAGATGCGAGCCTGAAGGGAGGGGGAGAGGACAGGGGTGGAGATGTAGATCTGTATGTCATCTGCGTAGAGATGGTAGTCAAAGCCGTGAGAGCGAATGAGTTCACCAAGGGAGTGAATGTAAATGGAGAACAGAAGAGGGCCAAGAACTGACCCTTGAGGAACTCCAACAGTTAAAGGATGGGAGGGGGAGGAAGTGCTAGCGAAGGAGACCGAGAATGACCGGCCAGAGAGATGAGAGGAGAACCAGGAGAGGACAGAGTCCGTGAAGCCAAGGTGAGATAAGGTATGGAGGAGGAGGGGATGGTCGACAGTGTCAAAGGCAGCAGAGAGGTCAAGGAGGATTAGAATGGAGTAGGAGCCATTGGATTTGGCAAGAAGGTCATGGGTGACCTCAGAGAGAGCAGTCTCGGTAGAGTGGAGGGGACAGAAGCCAGATTGGAGGGGGTCCAGGAGAGAATGGGAGTTAAAGAATTCTAAGCAGCGATTGTAGATGACTTGTTCTAGGATTTTGGAAAGGAAGGGTAGTAGGGAGATAGGGTGATAACTGGAGGGGGAAGTGGGGACAAGAGTGGGTTTTTTTAGGATGGGGGAGATGTGGGCATGTTTGAAGGCAGAGGGGAAGGAGCCATTGGAGATTGAGTGGTTAAAAATGGAAGTTAAGGAAGGGAGGAGGGCAGGGGCGATGGTTTTAATAAGGTGAGAGGGAATGGGGTCCGAGGCGCAGGTGGAGGGGGTGGCACTTGCGAGGAGGGAGGAGATCTCCTCTGAGGATACTGCAGGGAAGGATGGAAAAGTAGGGGAGAGGGTTGGTGAGGGGGAGGGGAGAGGCGGAGGGGTGACTTTGGGGAGCTCAGACCTGATTGTGTTGATTTTTGTGATGAAATAGGTGGCCAGATCATTGGGGGTGAGAGATGGGGGAGGGGGAGGAACAGGGGGCCTAAGGAGAGAGTTAAAGGTCCGGAACAATTGGTGGGGGTGATGGGCAGGGGTGTCGATGAGGGAGGAGAAGATGTTTTGCAGCGTGGCTCAGTGGAAAGAGCACGGGCTTTGGAGTCAGGGCTCATGAGTTCGAATCCCAGCTCTGCCACTTGTCGGCTGTGTGACTTTGGGCAAGTCACTTAACTTCTCTGTGCCTCAGTTCCCTCATCTGTAAAATGGGGATTAAGACTGTGAGCCCCACGTGGGACAACCTGATTCCCCTGTGTCTACCCCAGCGCTTAGAACAGTGCTCGGCACATAGTAAGCGCTTAACAAATACCAACATTATTATTTTGCCTGGCGGAGGAGAGGGCAGAGTTAAGGCAGGAAAGGATAAATTTGAAGTGTGTGAGGTCGGCTTGGTGCTTGGACCTTCGCCAGCAGCGCTCAGCAGCTCGAGCATAGGAGCGTAGGAGGCGGACGGAGGAGGTGATCCAGGGCTGTGGGTTAGTGGAGCGAGAGCGGCGGAGGGAAAGTGGGGCGAGAGAGTTGAGATGAGTAGAGAGGGTGGAGTTGAGAGCGGAGACCTGATCATCGAGAGTGGGAAGTGAGAACAGGGCGGCAAGGTGAGGAGAGATGCTTTTGGAAAGACGGATGGGATCAAGAGAGTGGAGGTCTCTGTGGGGCAGTAGCTAAGAATTGCAGGGGGAGGGAGTGTGAGAGATGAGGCAGGTGAGAAGGTTATGGTCAGAGAGAGGGATTTCAGAGTTGGTGAAGGAGGAGATAGTGCAGCGGTAGGAGATGACGAGATCGAGGGTGTGACCGAGTTGGTGAGTGGGTGCGGTATGGTGGAGGAGGAGGTCGGCAGAGTCGAGGAGGGATAGCAGGCGGGCGGCAGAGGAGTCGTTGGGTACATCCATATGGATGTTGAAGTCTCCGAGGATCAGAGTGGGCAGAGAGAAGGAGAGAATGAAGGTGAGAAAGGGGTCTAGGTGGTTGAAGAAGTCGGAGGTGGGACCAGGAGGGCGGTAGATGACAGCGACAAGTATCTGGAGGGGGTGGTAGAGGCGAATGATATGGGCTTCGAAGGAGGGGAAGGAGAGGGAGGGGGGAGGAGGGATAGTGCAGAAGCGGCAACGGGGTGAGAGGAGGAAGCCGACGCCTCCTCCCTTACCGGTGAGTCTGGGGGAGTGGGAGAAGGAGAGGCCTCCGCTGGAGAGAGCGGCGGCGGAGACCGTGTCTTCGGGAGAGAGCCACGTTTCTGAAAGGGCGAGGAGGAGGAGAGAGCAGGAGAGGAAAAGGTCATGGACGAAAGGTAGTTTACCTGTAATAGAGCGGGGGTTCCAGAGGCCACACTTGAAAGTAGCTGTGGGTGCAAGGGTGGGAGGGGGGAAAGGGCGGGGGGAGGGGAGGGTTTGGATGGGAAGGAGGTGGCGGGGCCCTGGACGGGGAGAGGGGGATGAGGGGTAGCGGTGGGACAGGAGGACTGGGATGGGGCGTGGGTGGGGAAGAGAGAAGGGGGAAGAGGGTGAGGAGGTGGTTTGGTCGGGGGGAGAGTAGGGGGAGGGGGAAGAGGGGTAGCGCTGGTAAAGTGGGGTTCTAGGGCGGAGGTGGGAGGAGTGTGGGAGGAGGCAGAGGAGAGAGCGGGAAAGAGCTGAGCGAGAGAGGGGAAGGGGAAGGGGAGGATAGGAAGGGGCGGGAGGGAGGAGGGGGGGAGGAGGGACATGGTGAGGCCAGAAAGGTGGGTGGCAGCACCGACAACAATAAACAGTAACAAACGAAATCGGTAATATAGCAACATGATACAGTATGATACAATACAGTAGTGTTAATAAGCGGGCGATGACCAGGGTCGGGGGTAGGCTCGATTAAGGGCCGACCTGATCAAACTCAAAGTCAGGTGGCTGGTGAGGCCAGCGAGGTGGGTGGCAGCACTGACGACAATAAACAATAACAAGCGAAATCGCTAATATAGCAACATGGTACAGTTAGATACAATACGAGGTAATCCTCCCTGAACCCACAGTGCTTACCACAGGGTCACCATGCAAATCCTCAGACTGCCCAGAGCTGGAACTGCTCAGTGGCTGTCTCTGAGGGAGTTGGGTGGGTGCAGGGACGTTGGGGGCAGTCTAGTATTGAGAGTGAAGCTGGCTAGGTGCTTTCTGGCTTGCTAGCTGGGAGTGCTTCGAGGCCAGGTAGTTTCCGCACTGGCCTCCCTGAAGGACTGTTCTGTGGGGGGTATCCTCCCTCACCTATCCTGACCTCATGCCCTTGGTGTGGGTGGGAGGATGCGTAGTGTCACTTAATGGAAAGAGCATGGGCTTGGGAGTCAGAGGACGTGGGTTCTAATGTCGGCCCCACCACTTGTCTGCTGTGTGACCTCGGGCAAGCCACTTAACTTCCCTAGGTCCTAGTTACCTCATCTGTAAAATGGGGATTAAGACTCTGAGCCCCATATGGGACAACCTGAATACCTTATATCTATCTCAGTGCTTAGAACAGTGTTTGGCACATAGTAAGTGCTTAACAAATGCCATAAGTAGTAGTAGTATTATTAATGGGGTGTAGGGCCTATTAATCTGAGGCACTCAAACTGCCTCTTTCTGTAACTGGAAGTCCTCAGAGACACTACACTCTTGCAATCAATGGTATTTTTTTGAGTGCTTAGTATGTGCAGAGTACTGTACTAAGTGCTTGGGAGAGTACAATGCAACAGAATTAGACACATTCCCTGAAGCCCTGACTCATCACTTCAGTATACCTATCCCCACTTTTCTGCTCTCATGATGGTGTCTCCCTCCCTAATACCTTCAGATGTGCTTGTCTTGTGCATTCTCCAAGAGTCCTTTTTTAATCTGAGGTCCAGCATCAGTTTTATGTGGGAAAAGTTAGGTTAGAGTAGGGGAAAAGGTTAGGGTAGGTGGGAAAGGTTTGAATATTTCAGTGCTTAGTGGCTTGGACTATATACATGGGTGAGCTGGAAGGGAAAATAAGTGTATATGTGTGTGTGTGTTTATGAGGGAGAGAGACACAATTTCTCACTCTTTCTATTCTCTCCTCCCAGGGAAGGAACCTTTTTGTGAGTGCTGGTGGCTTCTGGCAATGGAGGTCACCCATGACCTCCTTCTTGCCAAATCCGATGGCTCCTACTCTATCCTAATCCTCCTTGACCTCTCAGCTGCCTTTGACCCTGTTGACCATCCCCTTCTCCTCCACACCTTATCTCACCTTGGCTTCACGGACTCCGTCCTCTCCTGGTTCTCCTCTTACCTCCATGGCCGTTCATTCTCTGTCTCCTTCACAGGCTCCTCCTCCCCTTCCCATCCTCTAACTGTTGGGGTTCCTCAAGGGTCAGTTCTTGGCCCTCTTCTGTTCTCCATCTACACTCACTCCCTTGGTGAACTCATTCACTCTCACTGCTTCAACCATCATCTCTATGCAGATGACACACAGATCTACATCTCTACCCCTGTCCTCTCCCCCTCCTTTCAGGCTCGTATCTCCTCCTGCCTCCAAGACGTTTCTACCTGGATGTCTGCCTGCCACCTAAAACTCAACATGTCCAAAACTGAGCTCCTCATCTTCCCTCCCAAGCCCTGCCCTCTTCCTGACTTCCCTATCACTGTGGATGGTACGACCATCCTTCACGTCTCTCAGGCCCGCAACCTCAGTGTCATTTTTGACTCGGCTCTCTCGTTCACCCCACACATCCGATCCGTCACCAAAACCTGCCGGTCTCACCTTTATAATATCGCCAAGATCCGCCCTTTCCTCTCCACCCAAACGGCTATCTTACTGTTACAGGCTCTCATAATATCCCGGCTGGATTATTGTCAGCCTTCTCTCTGATCTCCCTCCCTCCTGTCTCTCCCCGCTCCAATCTATTCTTCATTACGCTGCCCGGCTCATCTTCCTGCAGAAACACTCTGGGCATGTCACTACCCTTCTTAAAAACCTCCAGTGGTTGCCTATCAACCTCCTTACAAAACAAAAATTTCTCACTCTAGGCTTCAAGGCTCTCCATCGCCTTGCCCCCTGCTACCTCTCCTCCCTTCTCTCCTCCTACTGCCCACGCCGTAGGCTCCGCTCCTCTGCCGCCCACCTCCTCACCGTCCCCCATTCTCGCCTATCCCGCCATCGACCCCTGGGCCACGTCCTCCCGCGGTCCTGGAATGCCCTCCCTCCTCACCTCCACCAAACTAATTCTCTTCCCCTCTTCAAAATCCTACTTAGAGGCCTTCCCAGACTGAGCTTCCCCTTTTCCCTCTGCTCCCCCCTACCCCCCCCCTTCACCTCCCCTCAACTAAGCCCTCCTTTCCCCCCTTTCCCTCTGCTCCTGACCCTCTCCCTTCCCCTCAGCACTGTGCTCATCTGCTCAACTGTATATATTTTCATTACCCTATTTATTTTGTTAATGAGATGTACATCACCTTGATTCTATTTATTGCTACTGTTTTAATGAGATGTACATCCCCTTGATTCTATTTATTGCTATTGTTTTTGTGTGTCTCCCCCGATTAGACTGTAAGCCCGTCAATGGGCAGGGACTGTCTCTGTTGCTGATTTGTACATTCCAAGTGCTTAGTGCAGTGCTCTGCACATAGCGCTCAATAAACACTATTGAATGAATGAATATAGTGCTAGGTGGAAGATAGTGCCCATCAGTGTGTCAACCCCATTCTTCTTGGAGAAAAATTGAATGGGCTCCACGTGAGTCATCAGGGGTGTGGGTGGGGAGGACAAAGCCATTATATTAAAAAGTTAATTATCCCCTACATAAATGCTGGACCTCAAGTCCCTTGAGGACAAGCCATCATCATCACTTAAAAAATATGATTATTATTATTATTATTATCATTAAATAGAGGAAATAGGGGTCTTAGTTGGGGAAGACCTCTTGGAGAAGATATGATTTGAGGGCTCTGAAGGTGGGGAGAATTGTGGTCTGTCTACTTTTAAGAGCTAGGTTGCCCTGACTGTTCCTTGGGTCCCATGTCAGCATGCTGGAAGTAGGGGCTGTGAGGAGGAAACTGAGACAAGATGGGAAGGTGGGGTAAGGGTCAAGCCAGAGATGAGACCCACTGGAAAGCTTTTGGAATGTGTTTCTCTCGACATAGTAATAATAATGGTATTTGTTAAGTGCTTACTATGTCAGGACACACTGGGTGGATACAAATCGATTGGGTTGGACAGAGTCCCTGATCAATCTGGGCTCACAGTCTCAATCCCCATTTTACAGATGAGGTAACTGAGTCACAGAGAAGTGTAGTGCCCAGGGTTACACAGAAGACAAGGGGCAGGGCTGAGATTGGAACCCATGACCTTCATGCTAGAGATGCTTCCCCGCCACCCCGACCTTCCCCCCCCCGACCTTTCCCCCACCCTGACCTTTCCCCCCCCACCCTGACCCCCCCCCCACGACCTTCCCCCCCCCCGGACCCTGACCTATCCCGCCCCCCGACCCTGACCTTCCCCCCGCGACCCTGACCTTCCCCCCGCGACCCTGACCATCCCCCCCCCCACCTACCCTGACCTCCCCCCCCCACCTACCCTGACCATCCCCCCCAACCTACCCTGACCTTCCCCCCACACCTACCCTGACCTTCCCCCCGACCCTGACCTTCCCCCCACCCTGACCTTTCTCCCCCCCACCTACCCTGACCTCCCCCCCCACCTACCCTGACCATCCCCCCCACACCTACCCTGACCTCCCCCCCCACCTACCCTGACCTCCCCCCCCACCTACCCTGACCTCTCCCCCCCCCCTACCCTGACCTTCCCCCCCACCTACCCTGACCTTTCTCCCCCCCACCTACCCTGACCTTTCTCCCCCCCACCTACCCTGACCTTTCTCCCCACCTACCCTGACCTTTCTCCCCCCCACCTACCCTGACCTTTCTCCCCCCACCTACCCTGACCATCCCCCCCACCTACCCTGACCTTTCCCCCCCCACCACCTACCCTGACCTTTCTCCCTCCCCCACCTACCCTGACCTTTCCCTCCCCCACCTACCCTGACCTCCTCCCCCGCCCGGCCGATCCCCACCCCCCCACGGCCGATTCCCCCCCCCCCGGCCGATTCCCCCCCCCGGCCGATTTCCCCCCCCCGGCCGATTTCCCCCCCCCCGGCCGATTTCCACCCCCCCCGGCCGATTTCCACCCCCTCCGGCCGATTTCCACCCCCTCCGG
This sequence comes from Ornithorhynchus anatinus, assembly GCF_004115215.2. NCBI lineage: Eukaryota > Metazoa > Chordata > Mammalia > Monotremata > Ornithorhynchidae > Ornithorhynchus > Ornithorhynchus anatinus. The sequence continues at coordinate 61,493,935 of NC_041749.1, read as the reverse complement.
CCGATTCCCCACCCCCTCCGACCGATTTCCCCCCCCCTCCGGCCGATTTCTCCCCCTCTTCGGCCGATTTCACCCCCCCACCCGGTTCTCCCTCCCCCTCCCGGTTCTCGCCACCCCCGGTTCTCCCCCCCCCCCCGGTTCTCCCTCCCCCCACGCCCCCCACCCCGACTCCACCTCCCCCTACCTGGTTCTCCCTCCACCTCCCCCTACCCGGTTCTCCCTCCACCCGCGCCCGTCCACTCCCCCGACCTGGTTCTCCCTCCCCCCACCACCCCGACCCGGTTCCCCCCCCCCCGACTTCCCCCTCCCTTCCCTGACCTATTCTCCCCCCCGCCAATCCTGACCTTTTTTTTCCCCTACTCTAACCTAACTTTTCCCACAACCAACCCCTCCTCCAGTGATGTAGTTGGGGCTTCCTCCCCCTAGCTACTTCCATTCCGGGAGATTAGTGATGTCGGGCCCTGGACCCTCTCTGCCCTATAGAACAATAATAATAATTATGGCATCTGTTAAGTGCTTACTATGTGTAAAGCACTGTTTTAAGTGCTTGGGAGGATACAAGGTGATCAGGTTGTCCCATGTGAGACTCACAGTCTTAATCCCCATTTTACAGATGAGGTAACTTAGGCAAAGTGAAGTTAAGTGATTTGCCCAAAGTCACACAGCTGACAAGCTGCTGAACAGGGATTAGAACCCATGACCTCTAACTCCCAAGCCCGGGCTCTTTCCACTGAACCACGTTGCTTCCTGGGCCTCATCCTGCTCAAAGCTGAGTGTCTTTCTTTCCATTTAAGTGCCTGGTGAGTTTAGGAAAAGGGGGTTGGGGAAGGAGGTGTTGAGTTTTGGGTAACCTTGAATCTGCTTTTTGACTTGCTAACTGGGGCCTCTTCTGGGCCAGGTAACTTCCCCAGAGGCCTCCCTGAAAGGGCTGTTATTTGTGGGAGTTATCATCTCTCACCTATGCTGACCTCTTTCATGTCCGTGATGGGAGTGATGGGTGGGTAATGGGGTGAAGGGACTGATACTCCATCTCAGAAGGCTTCCTGGCCACTCCAAGTGCCACTTGGTTCTCCCATCTTTCTTTTAGAACTTCCACAGAGACACTTGTCTCATGCATTCAATTAATGGTATTTGAGTGTTTTATGTGCAAAGCACTGTACTACATGCTTAGGAGCATATACTATAATACAATTAGTGGACACGTTCTCTGCAGCCCTGATGCATCACCTCAGAACACCTGTCCCCCACTTCTCTGCTCTCATTATGGTGTCTCCATTCCTTACACTTTCAGATATACTTGTCTTTCACGTTTTAACAGAATTCCCTTTCCATCTTATAGGTCCAGCTTCGGTGGAATGGGGAGGACACAGATGATACAATACCGGTAAGGGAAAGATCTGAGTATAAGGATATGTGGTAAAAACTTGAGCTCTTGGTGGATGAGCCCAAGTACATGGGTGAGCCAGAAGGGAAAGAAAGTGTGTGGTGGGGTTGGTGGTGGGTTGGGGTAGATGAGAGCTTTAGTCAGGGTAGGCTTGTTGGAGAAGAAAGAACTTCAGTGAGGTTTTTAAAGTTTGGGGAGACTGCTGGTATGTCCACTATATGGGTGAGAAGTGGGAGTTCTAGGTAGGAGGATGTGTGGGGCTGGGTTGAGGGTGGAGGTGGTTCATGTGAGACACAGTGATTGGTCTGGAGCTTTCAGGGACTTCCTACATCCAACTCAGAGCCATGTGACATACAAACTCATGAAGTGTTCCATATTTTTCTTTACTGCTAACCTTCTTGCTATGCCTCATTCTCGCCTGTCCTACCATGGACCCCTGGCCCATGTCCTACCTCTGGCCTGAAATGTCTTCCCTCCTCACATCCACCAAATAAACACACACTTCCCACCCTTCAAAGCCCTACTGAAAGCTCACCTTCTCCAGGAGGCCTTCTCAGATTAAGCCCCCCACTTCCTCTGCGGCCCCTCCCCTCCCCATCACCCCAACTCCCTCCCTCTGCTCTACCCTCCCCCCACCACCACAGCACATGTGTATATATGTACATATTATTCTATTTTATTATGTGTATCCATAATTCTGTTTATAATGCTATTTATTTCTGTTTACTTGTTTTGTTTTGTCTGTCTCCCCTCTTCTAGACTGTGAGCCCACTGTTGGGTAGGGATTATCTCTCTTTGTTGCGAATTGTACTTTCCAAGCACTTTGTACTTTGTACAGTGCTCTACACACAGCACTCAATAAATACTATTGAATGAATCAATCTGGAGGTGGATGTCCAAGGGGTCTTGATGACAGGAACAGAGGGACCAACTCACTTCTCCCAGAAGCTTCTCACCACACTTAGTGTCTATGAGGACTGTTCCCCCTTCGTTGAGGATGCAGAGTAGATGATTCCTGTGGAGCGGTAAAATCAGGAACTGAGCTTCCATTTCTAAGGGAAAGTGTTGGGGACATGAGTGGATGATTAGGGGTTACAGGAGAAGGAGGCAGTGGTGAATAGAGGGCCCTATCATTCTCAGCACAAAGGCTCATTCTGCAAACAAGGGTTAAGGCTCTGTGGAGGGAACTGGTTCTGTTGGATTTGACTGAGACTGAGAAGATCCAGGGCCATTAATTCTACAGATGGGTCAATCCTCCCTGAACCCACAGTCCTGTCCAAAAGGTTCACCCTGCACATCCTCAGCCTCTCTAGAGTTGGAACCCCTTTATGGCTGGGAGGGGAGCTGGGAGATCAGTGGTGGGAAGAATCAAGTGTTGAGGGTAGCTGTCTAGTTTTTTTCTGGATTGCTACCTGGGAGCTCTTCTAGGCTAGGTAATTTCCCCAAGGTCCTCCCTGCCTGATGTGGGAGTATCATGCCTCACCTATCTTGGCATCATTCATGCCTTTGGGGGGGATAGGTACAAGAGTGAAGGGCCTAACACTCCATCTCAGAAGGCTCCCTAGCGATTCAAACTGCTTCTTGGTTCTCCAGCCTCTCCCTGTGGCTGTGGAATTTCTCAAAGACACTTCCTTTTATCAATCAATCAGTGGTGCTTACTATGTGCAGAGTAGTGTTCTAAGTGCTTGGGAGAGGACACAACAGAATTAGCAGACAAGCTCCTTGCAGCCCTCACTCACCACTGTCGTATACCTGTCTCAACTTACTTGCTCTCATTATTGTGTCTCCCACCCTTACATATTCAAATGTGCTTGTCTTTTGCCTTCTAAAATAGTCCCCTTCCAATCTTAGAGGTCCAGCATCAGTTGAATGGGACAAACCCAGATGATACAATACAGGTAAGGGAAGGATCTGAGTATAAGGATATATACCTAGTGTCTGTGATGTGAATTTTTCAGTCCTTAGTGGGTAAGATTGAAGGGAAAACAAAGGTTGTTTGTGTAAACAAGGTTGTTTGTGTGTGTAACTCTTCTGTTAGTGTAGGTGGCTTCTGGCAATATAGTGGTAGGTGGTAGTGTCCACTGAAAGGCTTAGCCAGGGAGGTGGACCTCAAAGGGTATGATGGGGGGGGGGGGGCAAAGGACTCTTAAATTCAGTAATCCACACATATTAAGGACAGGTTCTACAACTCCTGATGGGCTTCAGCCAGGACCAGTGGAGAAGCTTCAGTGACAACTCGCTTCTATCAGACCCATGCTCCAGGCTCTACTGCCCCTATCTAGACGAGGCTTTGTTGGTGAGTCACAAGTCTCCTCCCCCTTATCTGCCTCAATCAAGCTCAGGTGCAGACAGGAGTCCCACAGCACCAACCTCTGGCCTTGCACAGCTTTGGGTTGAATGACACGAGGGAGTCTCTGTGACTTGATAAGTGACTTGCCCAAAGTCACACAGCAGAGGGGGAATAGAATACTTGACCTCTGACACCTAAGCCCATGCTCTTTCCACTAAGTTCTAGCCACTAGACCATGATACGCCTCCTGCTCCTCCTCCCTAAATCTGCCAGGATGCCATTCTGTCCTGTCTCTTTCGGTCTCTTGGCTGCTTCTGACACCGTGGGTCACCCTGTTCACCTGTGAAGACTACATACTGGCAATTTCCCACACACATCCCCCTCCTGGTTTTTCTTTTCTGGCCTCTTTTTCTTGCTCTTGCTCAATCACCCTCCTCTTAGCTGTGGATGGCCCCCAAGGTTTGATCCTCTTCTCTCCTCATGCTATCCCCCTTCCCTTAAACCTCAGATGGTCCCATAGATACCCACTATCTCACCTCACTCTTCTCCCCTTGCAACCCATCCCACCTACTCGACTTTTGAGCTGAGCTACTCATGGGGCCTCTCTCTTAATTCTGTGCTCTTGCGTTCTCACTATCTTTCTGCTAATTCTTTTTTCCTTAAACCCTCAAATTCACATCATTACTAAAATAAATGGAATAATATGTATGTATATATACAAGTGCTCCTTCTGCATCAACCATGAACATATCTGTGTGCCCCTTAAGCACTTTGATTGTCACTCCAGACCCACAGCACTTACGCACATATCCTTATTCCCTACTATTTCTCTTATCTGTCATTTCTTTTAATGGCTGTCTCCCCCTGTAGAATGTAAACTCCTTGTGAACAGGGATTATGTTTGCCAACCCCAAGTCCTTCCCTTAGCCTTCCATTTCCTCCTTCTAGCCTGGAACTCTCATCCTCTCTATATATGCCAGACCACCACTCTCCCCACCTTCAAATCATTATTAAAGTAACATCTCCAAGAGGGCTCCCCTGATTAAGCCCTCTTTTCCTCAGCTTGCTCTCCTTTCTGCATTGTCTATGCCCTTGGATCTGTGACTTCTGAGCATTTGATCTTTACCCCACCCTCAACCCCACAACACTTACCTACATATCTTTAAATTACACTTTATAAATTATTTCTATTAACACTTGTCTCCCCCTCTAGATTATAAGCTTGTTATGGGCAGAGAATGAGTCTGTTAGTTCTGTTGTACTCTCCCAAGTGCTTAGTACAGTGCTCTACACATCATAGGCACTCAAAAAATACAATTGATTGCTTGATTGGTAAACTCTATTATAAGGAACTTTCCCAAGCACTTAGTACAGTGCTCTGCACACAGTAAATGCTCAATAAATACCACTGATTGATTGGCATTGGTGGGATGTGCCCGATGACCAGGGACCCTTTCTGCCCTTTATCTCCATGGGAATATACTCCAACCTTCATGTTGATCGTCTGCCTGGTCAACAGAACAGAATTTGTAATTGTCCTGGATTCGCAGCATAAAAAGAGTATGCCGTGATGGTAGGCAGACAGCAGGTGCTACAACTGGCTTTTTTAATACAATGCAACACAAATCTCAGGTCTGTATGGGCCAGGAGAAACAAGTGTTCCCATGCTTCTCGCCTCCCGCCCTACCCCTAAACACTGATACCTCATTCAATGTGGTTACCTGGTTCCAGGAGTGAAGTAAAAGTAGAGTTATCCTGGAAAAAGAGGGGAGAGAGGGGGACCAAAACATTTTTAGCAGCAGCAGGAGTGGCGAGACCTGGTCTGGCCTAGCCTGCAGCCTGATGCATTCTCAGTATTAGTCTCATTCCATATGCTGTCTGTGAATTTTAAAAAGGGGAACTTGGATATTTTATGGCATTTGCTAAGCGATTACCATTTGCCAGACACAGTACTAAGCACTGGGGTAGATGCATGCTCATCAAGTTCGACACAATCCATGTCCCAATCAAGGCTCACAGCATTAATCCACACACAGGACTATGCCCATGGTCCACTGACTGGCTGCTTGGCATACCAGCAGTTGGAGCCCGGTACCCTAGACTTGGGTGGCATCCAATGCCATGGCAAACACACCTCACCAGTAAGGGGTAGCTCCACCCCCAGGCTGGCATGGATTTCCCAGATCAAGAGGCTCAGCTCCACCCTGAAAAAAACATTAATGTTGTTTAAGTGTTTACTATGTGCCAGGGCACTCTACTAAGTGCTGGGGTAGATACGAGATAATCAGGTTGGACAGAGTCCATGTTCCATGTGGGGCTCAGAGTCTTAATCCCCATTTTACAGATGAGGGAACTGAGGCTCAGAGAAGTGAAGTCACCTGCCCAAGGTCGCACAGCAGACAAGTGGCAGAGCTGGGATTAGAACCCTTGAGCAATCAATTAATCTATTCTATCCTGTCCTAAATGAGATATGCCCCCCAAAAAATTCCAAAAAAGATTACCAGTCCTCATGAGCCTCTGGGCATTTTCCCCTTCCTCCTCTCTTTTCCATTCCCTCTAGATTGTAAGTTCGTTGTGGACAGGGAATGTGTCGAACAACTCTGTGGTACTGTACTCTCCCAAGCACTTAGTACAGTGCTCTCTGCACACGGTAAGCGCTCAATACAAACCATTCATGATAAACAACATGGATGATACTCTCCCAAGAGCTCAGTACAGAGTTCTGTAGGACAGTAACTGATCAAGAAATGTCATGGATTGATTCACTAGCCCTTTCTTAGTCTTTGAAGTTACCGGGCCATTTCTGTGAACACTGCTGGTCACAGGCTGAAATATTGTAGGATCGAGGGGCTTTCCTCAGGCCAAGGGAGTAGATTATCAATCGACCAGTCAAGCAATCAATGGTATTAAGCATGGCATAATGGACAGAGCACGGATCTGGGAGTCAGAAGATCATGAGTTCTATTTCTGGTTCCACCACTTGTCTGCTGTGTGACCTTGGGCAATGCACTTCTCTGAGCTTCAGTTACCTCATCTGTAAAATGGGGATTGAGACTGTGAGCCCCATGTGGGATAAGGACTGTGTCCAACCTGTTGTGCTTGTATCCACCCCAGCCCTTAGTACAGTGTCTGGAACATAGTAAGTGCTTAACAAATACTACAATTATTGTTATTAATTACTATGTGCAGAGCACTGTATTAAGCACTTGGGAGACTGCAGTACAACAGACTTTGTAGCCTTGATCCCTGCCAACAAGGAGATTACAGTCCTAGATTGTTCGTCAGCAGGGTAGACAGCAGGACCCCAATGGATTTCAATTTCATTCATTCATTCAATCATATTTATTGAGCACTTACTATGTGCAGAGCACTGTACTAAGCACTTGGGAAGTAAAATTCAGCAACCAATAGAGACAATCTCTGCCCACAACGGGCTCACAGTCTAGAAGGGGGTAGACAGACATCAAAGCAAGTAAACAGACATCAGTAGCATCATCACCTTGACTGCTGGACAAGCTACCCCGTGGCCGGGTGGTTCCCTAGTGGATAGAGCATGGGCCTGGGAATCAGAAGGACCTGGGTTCTAATCCCAGCTCTGCCACTTGTCTGCTGGGAGAACTTGGGCAAGTCACTTCACTTTCTGTACCTCCATTACCTCATCCGTAAAATGGGAATTAAGACAGTGAGCCCCATGTGGGACAAGGACTGTGTCCAACCCCATTTGCTTGTATCCTCCCCAGCGCTTCGTACAGTGCCTGTCACATTGTAAGCACTTAAAAAATACTGCAATTATTGACTTTAGTTAAAATTAGTTAAAATTCATGGTTCAATCAGTGACATCTTTGGTGTCCTTTTTTTAATTTTCAGGAGTCTGAAATCTCATTTCTTTAAAGAGAGTAACAGGTCTCACCACTTCTAAGAATGTTTTTCAAATCCACATTTTTTATAAAATGACTAAGATATTGACAGTGATCAAGTTGAGGGCTTTTGCTCCCCATCTCACCTTCCTCTAGGCTGTGAAGAGATGGTTATTTCATTGTTTAATGTTGCCAGGGGTAACTCTGCAATATATTCCATTTTGGAACATTTCTAAAACAAATTCATGGTCTGCATCCATTTGAATCAATTTATAAAAAAAAGAATATTCCATCATTTTGCACCTCTGGCAAGTTAATACAAACCATTTGTATTCTGGCAGTAGTTCAGAAGGGGATTATTTATACATCAATACTTTGTGGCAGAATAACATTATTTTCTCTAAGAAATAACTAGAACTGGGTGATGAGACTTGGATTAACAAGAAAACTGTATTTTCTCTCCATACTTGAAAATAATCACAAAATGACAAGTAAAATATACAGTAGATAGGTAACCAACAGTTACTAGAAGAAAACAAAAGAAAAATTTGTGGGGAAGGGTTACCCAGGTTGACAGTGCCACCGGGATCTGGTGAGAATTTTAGGTCTCCATTCTGCTTCAAAATAACTGAGGCTTCTGGGTAACATCTGTGACCAATGGCCACTACAGGAAAAAAAACAAAGCATCCAATATTCATTCATTTGTTCATTCAATTGTATTTATTTAGCGCTTACTTGGTGCAAAACACTGTACTAAGCACTTGGGAGAGTACAATATAACAACAGACAGACACATTTCTGCCCAAAGCAAGCTCAAGGTCTAGAGGAGGAGACAAACATTGATATAAATAGATAAATTACAGATCTATACAAACATATACATATGTGCTGGGGGATGGGAGGGAGGATGAATGAAGGAGCAAGTAAGAGGTGCAGAAGGGAGTGGGAGAAGAGGAGGAGGGCTTAGGGAAGGGTTCTTGAAGGAGATGAACCGGGAATAAGGCTTTATAGTGGGGGAGAGCAATTATCTGTTTAATATGAGGAGGGAGGGTGTTTCAGGCCAGAGGTAGGATGTGGGCAAGAGGTTGGTGGAGAGATAGACGAGATCAAGTACAGTGAAAAGATTAGCATTAGAGGAATGAAGTGTGCCTTCTGGACTGTAATAGGAGAGTAGCAAAGTGAGGGAGGAGGGAGCAAGGTGTTTTACTGCTTTAAAGCCAATGTTGAGGAGCTTTAGCTTGATGCAGAAGTGGATGGGCAACCACTGGAGTTTCTTGGAGTGGGGAAACGTGGACTCAGTGTTTTTGAAGGAAAATGATTCGGGCAGCAAAATGGAGTATGGACTGGATTGGGGATGCTCAATATCTGGGTCATCTCTTTTTGAGCATCGGTCCTGTGTGCAAATGATAATTGGAACCCATAAATGTGCTTTAGCCCAAAGTATTTTAATTATTTCAAGTCAAAAAACTTTGGGCCTGAAATACCTGGAAAACTCAGGTCCAAGTGTATTTGGGGGTGGGTGGGGCTGTACAGAATGAGGATCTGAATTCAAATCAATACAGAGAGATACACGGCTTGTCAAGTGAAAAGGCAGAGTCCCATATGGCCGCTGTACTTTTGAGATTGACTGTAACCCAAATCGTAAGAGCAAGAAGAAGCCTTCCATGATTAAGCCCTTATTCCCCTACCCCCTCTCCCTTCTGCATCACCTGTGCACTTGGATTTGTATTTTTTAAGCACCTGGTATTTAACCCACCCTCAGACCTTATGTACATATCAATCTATCAATCAATGGAATTTATAAAGCACTTACTAGCTGCAGAACATTTTACTAAGCATTTGGCAGAGAACAATAGAGGAAGCAGCATGGTGTAGTGGATAAAGCACAAGCCTGGGAGTCAGAAGGTCATGGGTTCTAATCCCGGCTCTATCACATGTCAGCCATGTGGCCTTGGGCAACTCATTTTACTTCTCTGGGCTTCAATTTCCTCATCTGTAAAATGGGGATTGACACTGTAAGCCACACCTGGGACAGGGACTGCGTTCAACCCGATTTGCTTGTATCTATCCCTAGAGCTTAGTACAGTGCCTAGCACATAGTAAACATTTAATAAATACCACGGTTACTATAGCTATTAACAATACCTGCCCGTTAGTTGTTTTAATGTCTGTCTCTCCCTCTAGACTTCAAGCTTCTTGTGGGCAGGGAACTTGTCTACCAACCCTGTTGTAGTATACTCTCCCAAGTGCTTAGGACAATGCTTTGCATGGTCAATAAATACCACTGATGGATTGATTACACAGATAGGAGGAACATCTTGGCATTTCAATTCCAACCACTCTCACCTTAATCTTCCTCTGTATATCATCTTTCACATAAGTACCAAACTTGGTCCACTGACATGCTCAATAAATATCTGGTCTTTGTAGAACTACTGAGATCATCAGATTCCTGGATAAGTCCCCATAACTTTTGCTCAGTGATCATGTAACATTTGCAATTTTTCAGGTAGAGGGAAATACCTGAGAGCTATCTCTAGGGTAAACTTGGGCCAACTCTTTTGTGTGGTTTGCTCATCCCTCTGAAATTGTTTATTGAGTAATGTCAGGAGTCCCACAAAGTCCTGAAGCTGTTACACAGATGCAGGCGACACTGGCTATCCACTCTTTAAAAACCCAACTTCTAGTACTGAACATATGTCTGATTGCAATTTGTAGATTAGTAGAATTAAGATGACACTGATAACCTCATTGGCTTTTTAGTGTAAACAAAGCAAATGAGCTTTTCATATTCCAGGGCATAGGAAGGCACCTGAATTGTACATAGTTAAAACACTTTTTACATCTTTAGAGGAAAAAGAAAATTAATTGATTCTCCTAGAAGGGGAATCGATAGCCTCTAACTGGTAGCAGAAGTCATTTTCCCTGGTATAAGTGAAAAGTGGATAGTTGCTCTGCTTTCAGATTGAGTCTTTTGTACAATTTTTTTGGTGTTTCTACCTCAGATTAGAACCACCAGAATTAAAATTAAAAAATTTAAGAATCCAGATCTGAGAGGATATGTGGACACTAGAGAACATTAAAGGAAAAAGATTTTCCAAAAATATCAGGGAAGGAGCATGGTTTAGTGGATAGAGTTGGGGCTGTGAGTCCAAAGAACCTAGGTTCTACTCCCGACTGCATCACGTCTGCTGTGTGACCTTGGGCAAATCACTTCACTTCTGTGTTCCTCAGTTCCCTCATCTGTAAAATAGGGATTAAGGCTGTGAGCCCCCAGAGGGACACGAACTATGTCCAACCTGATTAGCTTGTATTTACCCCAGCACTTAGTATAGTGCCTGGCACACAGTAAGCACTTAACAAAAAAAACCCCAAAACCCCAAAACAGTATTCCATGATGGGAAGCAAAGAGAAAGTTTTTATACCTAATAGAGCTATGCTACAAATAAAACATCCTCTCAGAGGCTGGTTACTTAGGTGAAGTGCCTTTTATACTGCTATATTCACAGTACAGTAGAGAAGTGGGAGTTTGTCTATAAATGTTCTATCAGATCAGGTTCAGTATAACATCCTCAAGAAATTCTGCAGGTATTCATATCAGTCATGTTTTACTGTATTGTATACCTACACCCCATTCTCTCCCTCTCCTCATTTTCTTCTCCTAGAATCAGCACCTCCCTTGGAATTTAACTCCCAAAGGTATAAACAAAATACTCTCCTTTTCTCTAATTTGTTGTTTGAGGAACATTAAAAAAAGTGGTATTTCTTAAGCACTTACTATGTGCCAGGTAAAATCCCTGTCCCACACGGGGCTCATAGTTTTCATTCCCATTTTACAGATGAGGTTAATAAGATACAGAGAAGATAAGTGATTTTGCCCAAGGTCACACATCAGACAGTGGCTGAGCTGGGATTAGAACCCAGGCTTTCTGATTCAGTTCAATTCAATTGTATTTATTGAGCGCTTATTGTGTACAGAGCACTGTACTAAGCACTTGGAAAGTACAATTCAGCAACAAATAGAGACAATCCCTGCCCACAATGGGCTCAGTCTAGAAAGAGGAGACAGTCATCAAAACAAACAAACAGGTATCAGTAGCATCATTTTAAATAAATAGAATTAGAGATATATACAAATCATTAATAAAAGAAGTATGGGTTCTATCCCCTGGGAAACACAGCTTCTTTAGAGCAGACATGACCATATTTCATATGCAAGGGCAAGCCAGATGTAGGGAAGTCAAAAACATCCCCATAGGAAATGGCAATGCACACAATAAGTGCTCAATAAATATGATTGAATGAATGATAAGTAACAAAGATGGACACATTGACTCATCCTCAGGACCATTACAGCGCAACAGGACCTCTAGACTTTAAGTTACTTATGGGTAGAGAATGTGTTTATCAGCTATGCTGTATTGTACTCTCCAAAGACCTTAATATACACAGTAAGTGCTCAGTAAATACCAACACATGCAATGCCATGTTACACAAGTGAAAGTCAAGTAAACATACTGAAGATCCTCCAACTTCCAAAACATACAAAGGACTCATGGCCAGGATCTCAGAAACTTCATGACTAACTTACCTCAATTCTTTTCCCTTTCTTTTCAGAATTTCCGTATATTTGACAGCATTAAAAATGCTTTCTCCACTTTATTGAAAAATGCAAAACGCTGTCTTGACAATTGAGTACTAACTGTAAAAGCTGACATTAATTATATCATGTTTTTTCAAATATCTCCAAAGATACAGAATTATTGGGTAAATAGCCAAAGGGTTTGATGGGGGTGGTAAATTTGACCAAATTTCCCAGGAATCCTGATTCCTTGAAAGTTCTCTACTCTCTTCCAGACCCACTTGTCATTCCCAAAGCCATCACTGGCCTCCTCCATTTGAGTTATAAATGAATAATTTTCTTCAGGTGATACACTGTCGATCAATCTGTATTTACTGGGTGCTAACTGTGTGCAGAGCACTGTACTAAACACTTGGGAGAATACAACACAATGATATAACAGACACATTCCCTGCCCACAATGATATATTTCCCTCTCGCCCCCCTAATTTATTTCAGCTCTGCTTTCCTTTCAAACCCATCTTTCCTGAACCTTTGGTGTTTCCTTTCCTTCTAATCTGCAAGGCAATGGTAGCATTAAGAAGTGTCACCGATAATAATAATGACAGTGTTCATTAGGTGCTTATTATGTGTCAAACTCTGTTCTAAGCACTGGGGTCGATACAAGCTAATTAGGTTGGACACAGTCCCTATCCCACATGGGGCGCACAGTCTTAATTCCCATTTTACAGATGAGGTAACTGAGGCACAGAAAAGTGAAGTGACTTGCCCAAGGTCACACAGCAGACAAGTGGTGGAGCCAGGATTAGAACTTGTTGGCCTAGGGCTTCTAGTAAGCAGTGGGGTGAAAGCTTTGGCAACATAGCACACATCCTCCTTCCCTATTTCTGGATATGCCCACATTTTTATACACTGGCATTTTTATGTTAGTTTTCTATGCACTGAAGGGCCTCCTCCTTGATGGAGGAAGCTGTGATAAAGGGATGGTTATAAAATCATTGCCATCTCATAGGATTCCACTTTGCCATGAGGGTGGCTCCATCCCCACTGTAGTTAGTGCAGTGTTTGGCACATAGTGATTGTTGCTGTAGTAGTGTAGAGGACCCAAAGTTCCTTTGTGATCAATACATGCCTTGAGTTTGACGGTAGTCAGCATATCTGTGGACTTCTTCAGCTTTGGCATCCAAAACACTGGTTGCCCAAATTTCTTAGCTTGATCACTCAATCGATCAATCAATCATATTTATAAGATTAAATATATGATTAAATAATAAATATTGAATTAATTTATTGAGGGCTTGCAGAGCAATTTACTAAGCACTTGGGAGAATACAGTGTGAGAGAGTTGGTAGATACATTCCCTCCCTACAACAAGCTTATAGTGTAGCAGGGGAGACAGACACTAATATAAGTTAATAAGTTTCAGAGATGTACAAAAGTCCTGTGAGGCTGAGGGAGGGGTGAATAAAGGGAGCAAATCCAAGTGAAAGAGCCCGAGAACTTCTTTAGTGAACAATAAAAGCCTTGAATTTTACAGTGGTCAGCGGATCTCTGGACCTCTTCAACTTTGGCATCCACACCATGGATTGCCCAAGTTTCTTAGTTTAAGCTGAAAATTTTGCCACAGGTTTGTGTAGGACTTTGTTGGTAATGTCCATGAATAACTTCAAGTCTCTCCACTTTAGACTGTGAGCCCCATATGGGACAGGGACTATGGCCAACCTGATCAACTTGTATCTACCTCAGTGCTTAGAACAGTGTTTGACACGTAGCACTTTATGAATACCATAAAAAAGTTTTCTTCATTGCATTTCCAGTTTGTGAGTCATTTTTAAAATCTTTGAATCATTTTCATCTTAGTACAGTGCCTGATACATAATAAGCACTTAACCAATGTTATAGTCATCATCATCAAAATAATAGTAATAATGATGGTATTTGTTAAGTGCTTACTATGTGCCAAGCACTGTTCTAAGCTCTGGGGTAGTTACAAGGTAATCAGTTTGTCCCACGTGGGGCTCACAGTCTTAATCCCCATTTTCCAGATGAGGTAACTGAGGCACAGAGAAATTAAGTGGCTTACCCAAAGTCACACAGCTGACAACTGGCGGAACTGGGATTAGAACCCACAACCTCTGACTCCCAAGCTCGTGCTCTTTCCACTAAGCCTCGCTGCTACCCTAAATGTAAATCAAAATGCATTTCTAGATGGCTGAGTTCTTTTCCAATGTCTGAAAGAGCAAGAAATGATATGTTTCACATTACCTCTCTTAGGCTATGTAAGCCCTATGTAAGCCCCATTGATTTCTCTTCATGTATCTCCCGAAATGGAGAGAGTTTTGCAGGGTGCAATTTCCTTTTCTGGGGAGAGGGTATCAATCAGTGGTATTTATTGTTTACTGTGTGCAAACATAGTACTAAGCACTTGGGAAAGTATAATATAACTGGTATTTATCCTCCTCACTGACCACACCGATGCCTTCTTTAGTCACATCAGAAGCTGAAATATAAATTGACTGTGGATCTTGATTGATTGATTGATCTATGGAATAACAATCTTTGAGGGGGCAGACAACCAGGGAAAAGCAGAGAAGCAAGTGTCCCTGGGGGATGGGTCTCAGACTCAGATTCTGCCTTCCTTCTTCAGGAAGTAAGGTCTTCCAGCTTCCATGACAACATTTTGTGAGCATTTTGTGTTTTATTTGGAATGGGAAAAAGTTCCCTCACTTAGCTGGATGTATCTTTCATCAATCCATTATCCTTTGCGAAGCATAGGTCTTTTGACTAGTCTCAACTTGGCCCGGATTAAGGATTTATTTGGCGTTAGGCCCAGCTTTAAAGTGAGGCATATTAAGTTATAAGAACAGAAAATAATACCAGACTGAATCCTTCACAGTCAGCTCTCCTTATTTGTAGCTTTAACTTGCTTAAAGGCCCAAAATCTTGCAACAAACAAGAAGACACAAATACATGGAAACTCTTTCTGCCTAAGAAAGAGTAGCAACAAATTGTACAAGTGACATGAATGCATAATACACACTCCTACATGTAGGTAAAAAGAATGAGCTTTCTTCTTTACAGACTTCAGGGTCCTAATCTTTTCATACTATTTCCCTATGGAAGCTGTAGATAAAAGACAAATGTATATTTTTCATAGCCACTGTCCTTTTTTTGGGTATTTCTTCAAGTTGCTGGTTTTTACAAGAAGGGACATAAAACCACTGCCCCACTAAGCTATTCTGAGTATTATACTCAAGGATGGCTTAATAAAAAGGTGCCTGCTGCTAATACAATCTCAGAAATTTTGAGTTTCATGATCACAAACGTACTCCTTCACTGTGCCAGCCATTTTGAAATTCATGGTGCTGGGCAAAAGGGGACTGGGTGAGCAAGTGTGGATGGTTCGATGTAAGCCATCACTACTGTTGCAAAAACAACTCAAATGATTATTCTGCTGATAGGAAGACATACCATACCATTCCATACCAATGTTCATCCAGAATGGCAAGCATTCAGAAAAGGTGGATTACTGTATTTTCTTGGACATAGTGTCTAAGAGATTCTCTCAGCAACATATCAAAGATGCTGTCTCACAGACAATAATGTCATCTTGATACCAAAGGGTGACTCTAAAATATATGGCATAGGCCAGGTTTCAAGTAAAATCATCTATTCCTTTTCTAGGCTTGAACCTCATCTGTTCCTTTGGTAGAATATCAATATAATGATTTTTTATTCTTGATGTGAATATTCATAAATAAGGCCAAATATTCAAAATGTTGCAGGGGTTCCAATTCTATAATAGTCAAGGTGGCACTTTTAGCTTATCAGAAAGATCATTCCTATTGTGTTAAAATAAGAGGAATATTGTTTTATCAGCTGAGCTAATGAATGAGCTATAACTGAAAATCTGCAAAAGCTGAACTCTAACAAGATACCTGTTTTTCATTTATTACTTCTCATTATTTTAATTGGTCCCTGAATGACTGTTTTATTGAAATGTGATTATAATCTTTAAAACCAGCCTCAACAGTACTGTCCAGAAGACAAAAACCCTTTGGGAATAATTTAAAATGGAAGATTGGTTCAGTAAGTGTTCAATCATTTGACTAACAGGCCATTCTCCTGGGCTTTTCTTCCTCTTCTTAATTTTTCAGCATGCTTCTTTTTTAGCAAAAAAAAAAAAAGATCAGCCTGTGGCTTTGACTATAGTATAGAATAAAAAAAACATGGCTCTTTATGCAGTTTCGATGTGCACAAATGTCTCTGCCTCTTTTTCTTTACTGCGAACAATGCAGGAAGTTTTTGACTAAGGTGTTTCAAGTTACCACAAACATCGCTTACAAAGTTTCCAAATTTGCACCCTGGTTTCAGGTTTACAACCCATCGATTGCAACTTTACTACCCATATCCTTTATGGCACTAACTCCAGGAGGAAGGCAGCAGAGGAAGACGTACAGAAAAAGAGAGAGTCATTTTAAAATCAGCAATGAGGGGTACCGAAGTGGGGGTGGAATATTTGAAGAAGGTGGAGAGGGGGAGTGGGAGAAGAAATGAGAAGAGGGGAGGAGAGAGAATGAGGCAGAGGGAAGGAAAAGGGGAAGGTAATGATTCTTTATTAGGAACTTGCATGCCAAGCATGGTGCAAAAATTACAGTAGATGTGAGATATTCAGGTCGGACAAAGTACCTTTTTCATACAGGGTTTACAATCTAAGAGGGAAGGAGAAGAGATACTTTTATCCCCATTTTACTGATAAATAAATTGACCAAGAAAGAAGTCAAATGACTTGCCCAAGGAAGGCAAGCTGCAGAGCTGGGAGGAGAATCTGGGCCTCCTGTTTGTTTTTGTTTTTAATGGTATTTTTTAAGCACCTACTATATGCCAGGCACTGTATTAAGCACTGGGATAGATATAAAATAATTGGCTTAGGCAGAATCCCTGTCTCTCATAGGGCTCACAGCCTTAATCCCATTTTAGAGATGAGGTAACTGAGGCATTGAGAAGTTGAGTGACTAACCCAAGGTCATATAGCAGACAAGATGTGGAGCCTGGATTAGAACTCATGTCCTTCTGACTCCCAGGCCTGTGTGTTATAAAAATGATTAATAATAATATGTCTACCAGCTCTGTTGAATTGTACTCTCCCAACCACTTAGTACAGTCCTCAAGACTGTGAGGTTGTTACAGTCAGGGAATTTGTCTACCAAGTCTGTTGTATTGTAATCAGTCAATGATATTGTACTCTCCCAAGTGCTTAGTACAGTGCTCTGCACACAGTAAGCACTTAATATGATTGCTTGTTCTGCACACAGTAAGCACTCAATAAAAACCCTTGAAGAGGATGTTGATGGTGATCTAGCTCAAGAGCCATATGCTCCAGACTGCTGATCTAATCAATCAATCAATGGCATTTGTTGAGCATTGGCTGTGTGCAGAACACTGTACTCAAATTCTTGGGAGAGTACAATAGAGGGGGTAGATACATTCCCAGCCTACAGGAGCTTACAGCCTGGAGCAGGGAGAAAGACATTAAAATAAATTGTACACAGGTACATAGGTACTGTGGGGCTGAGGGTGGAGTGAATATCAAGTGTTTAAAGGGTACTGATCCAAGTGGAAGGGGGATGTAGAAGGGAAAGGGAGTAGGGGAAATGAGGAGATGTGCTTTTAATAAGGCTGTAAAAGTGGGGAGAGTGGTGGTCTGTTGGATATGAAGGGAGAAGTAGCTTCAGGTCAGAAGGAGGATGTGTTCAAGGAGTCAGTGAGATAGGCAATAATGGTAATAGTAGTTGTAGTAATAGCAGCAGTAATAATAGGAGTCCCTTGGTATCTGCAGAAAATTAAGCAGCACGACTTAGTGGGAAAAGCATGGGCTTGGGAGTCAGAGGCTGTGGGTTCTAATCCCGGCTCTGCCACTTATCAGCTGTGTGACTTTGGACTAGTCACCTAACTTCTCTGGGCCTCAGTTACCTCATATGCAAAATGGGGATTAAGACTATGAGCCCCACTTGGGACAACCTGATTACCTTGTATCTACCCCAGGGCTTAGAACAGTGCTTGGCACATAGTAAGCACTTAACAAATACCATCATTATTATTATTATTAATTAGAGAAACCATCAGACATGATTTCCCTAAAATCTCCCCTGCTCCTCTCCCATTCCCCCTTCTTTCTGCCCCTTCTTTGACTCTCCCATCTTTCCTGTCATCTTCAAATGCCATCTAGTCATTTCCGAGTTGTAATGAATCTCTCCCTCTATTTTTTCTTAAACATTCCGGTATGTAGATCCATAGAGTTGTCTTGGTAAAAAATACAGAAGTAGTTTTCCTTTGCCTTCTTCTGCACAGTAAAAACTTGGTCTCTTTTGACTCTTTCCCATGCCACTGCTGCCTAGCACAGGTGAATCAGTTTTGTTGATGCTTCAGTTTAGACCTTTCCATTATGGGTAACCCTAGTGGGAGAGTATCTGTTAATGGCCTAGCTCTAAGCTTCATCAGCATACGCAAGCTCTCCTGCTACAATAAGGCATCAATTAGTAGGAGAGTTTGCATAATCAATGACTTATTGTGGCAGGAGAGTTTGTGTAGGCTAATGAAGCTTAGAACTATGCCATCGAGAGACAGTATCTAGTTAGGGTTACCCACAATGGAAAGTTTCTAAGCCGAAGTGTCAAAGGTGATTAATCTGTCCTGGGCAGCAGCGGGAAAGAGTTAAAGGCGGGTTATCAGATGATCTAAACGTTGTTCAAAGACATCTGCAGTGACTTAAATGTGTACTGCGCAGAAGGCAATGGTAAACCAGTTGTTTGTTTTACCAAGAAAACTCTATGGCTACAAGTCCAAAGAGTCGCTATGAATCAGAAACAACTCGATGGCATTTAAGAAGAGAATATCTTTAAGTTTATCAGAGAAAATGTATGAGGTGAAAAAGGAAAAATTTGCTTCATGCAAGCCATCTCCAGCTCTAATTTCTCTATTTAAGGTCTTCATGGAGAATATTTTAAGTGAAAAAGGAAAAACGTGCTCAATGCACATACATTCCCTGTGCTCTACTCAACTTGAGGCCTTCAAACTCTTCTTATTGAGAATGAATAGAGAATATTTGAGGTGCCAAAAGAGAAATTTCCTTTATGCAAACCATCTCCAGCATTTACTACTTCATCTAAGGCCTTCAAGCCCTCCCAAGAGAATATTTGAGACAAAAAGGGAGAAAATTGCTTCATGCAAACATTCTCCAGCTTTTAATTCTCTACTAAAGTTCTTCAAAGCCAGAAAAGAGAATATTTGAGGTGAAAAAGGAGAAGGTGCTTTTTTTATATGCACACAATCTCCACCTTTCATTTCTCTAAGTGAGGTCTTCAAGGCCACAAAAGGTATTTCAGATGAAGAAGGAGAAATTTGCTTCCTGGAAACAATCTCCAGGTTTTATTTCTCTACTGAAGGTCTTGGAGGCACAGTAAGTGGTCAATAAAAACGACTGATGTATTTCTCCTGCAGGCATTACCTGGCTCACTAACTCTGAGAGCAAGTTCCAAGAACCCCCTATTGCTTGCTTCCAACACCACTAGCTCACCAAGGATTTGTGCTTCTGTTGTGTCAGCAGAGACAGGCCCGGGGGATGGGGCGGGGGGCAGGAGGAACAGGAAAAGCAGCAGTTGTTGGATGGTACATGTGGTGCCATGCTGCTCCCCTGCCTCGGCCTCCCTGCTCATCCTTGCTGTTCCCCCGCCCTGTCAGTCGATCCTCTGTTCCTCAAACTGAGGTTCTCAAACTCTCGGCCACAATCGACAACCTGGTCTTTACTAAAGATCAGCCGCCTGAAACCTTTCTTCTTAAACTGTTGGGTTCTTAAGTGGCTGGAGATTTTGGCTATAAGCCCCTTGTGAGCAGGGAACATGCCCATCGACTCTGTACTGTAAGCCCCCAGCATGCCCCACAGTGATCTGCACCCAGGAAATGTTCAATAATTGCCAGTATGCTTTCTTTTCATTCTCTCCTCCTGACTACCTGCTCTGTCCTGCTGTCCACCCATCACATTTCTGTACACTAAGGTTATAGTTTACAGATAGACACATGAATGCTGCAGGGAAAGAGAAGCAGCATTGCTTAGGGGAAAGTCCACAGGCTTGAGAGACAGAGGGCTCGAATCCTATCTCCTCCACTTGTCTGCTGTGTGACCTAGGACAAGTCACTTAACTTCTCTGTGATGCCTCAGTTACCTCATCTGTAAAATGGGGATTAAAAGCGTGAGCCCCAAGTGGGACAACTTGATGACCCTGTATCCACCCCAGTGCTTAGAAGAGTGCTTGGCACATAGTAAGGGATTAACATATACCATTATTATTGTTATTATTATGGTGAACTTCGAAAAATCTGAGATCCAAGGGTGTAGATGATGCAGAAGGGAGAAGTAAGCAAGGGAAAGAAGGCTTAATTGGAACAGGCCTTTTGTCACAGTTGTGACCATAATAACGCTTTAAAGAGGGATGGTCTGGCATAGGTGGAGGGGGAGGGAGTTCCAGGCCAAGGGGAGGCCGTGGGAAAGGAGTCGGAGGCAAGTTAGTCAAGAGGGAGGCCCAGGCAGCAAGCCGGCTCTGTAATAGCCAAGTGCCACCAGTCGGCGATTTAGAAGCGCAGCCTGCCAGGATAAGGATTCATGCCACCAGGGGGCGATAGAGAGGTGTGTGTGTGGGGTGGGGGGGGTGATCCATTCGAACTATGCCTAGTATCACCAGGGGGCGGTAGAGAGGCGCAGCCTCCCACAATCATGATCTGGAAGAGAAGCAGCGCCGCCTAGCAGATAGAACAAGGCCTGGTGGGTCATAAGGTCCTGGCTCCTAATCCAGCTCTGCTGGGTGACCTTGGGAAAGTCACTTCACTTCTCTGAGTCCCAGTTCCCTCATCTTTCAAATGGGGATTAAGAGGGGCATGGATTGTGTCCAACCTGATGAGCTTATCTCTACCCCAGCGTTTAGTATTGTGTGCCTGAACCTAGTAAGTGCTTCCCAAACACCATGAAGAAAAAGAAAAAGATCCGTGCCACCGTGATAGAGGAGCAGCCTGCCAGAACGAACTCACTGCCGTAGCATACTATATCGCCACCAGGCGGCGATAGAGAGGTGCAGAATGCCAGGATAAGGATTCCTGCCACCAGGGGGTGATAGAGAGGCGCAGCCTCCCAAAATAACTTTTCGTGCCACAAGGGGGCAGGCTGCTGCTCACAGGCCTGAGGATGGTTTTGCTTCCAGAGGCTGGGGGAATCTCTCCATAGCAGCTACTCAGTATGTTTCCTTGGCCTCCAGGACCATCCCTCTTACACTGTGGGCACAGTAATCGCCCTGATTTTCCCCAATTTTGAGTGGGCTGTATTGCTACCCAGAATGGAAGGCTACATGTGTGTAAATAATACGGGGGAAGAAGAGCCATGAGGCGGCTGGTACGCATGAGAGATAAGGGGCAGAGGCTCTAGGCAAGAAGCTAGCTCTGTCTGACTCAACTGGCACTAAGAAGACCCAGTGAATTAGCCGAGTTAATTTTACTACAGCTGAGTCAAGCCTCCTTGTTACTCTGGACCTGTCTTCAGCCTTGGGAGAGAACAATATGAAAGATTCCCCGCCCAAAACAAGCTTACAGTCCAGAGGGGACTGGAGTTCTTGGAATAACAGAATTGGGGATCTGGGGACAAGGGGGAGCTGGGTCAAGTCTTAGGAGGACATTGTAACAGTCAACTACTTCTGGCTGTTTACAACCTCTCTTGATATTAGGGTCATTTTCTTAGGGGATGGGGAGACTAATGTTTGACCAAAACTAGGCTGTCTATAACCCCCACCCATCTCTTTCCTGCTCCAATAATCAGAATCATGATATTGATAATACTACTTATAATAAATGGCACTTCTTAAGCTTCTTGAGAGAAGCAGCTTGGCTTATTGGCAAGAGCCTGGGCTTGGGAGTCAGAGGTCGTGGGTTCTAATCCCGGCTCCACCACTTGTCTGCTGTGTGACTTTGGGCAAGTCACTTAATTTCTTTGTGCCTCAGTTACCTCATCTGTCAAATGGGGATGAAGATTGTGACCCACATGGGACAACCTGATTACCTTATATCTACTCCAGTGCTTAGAACAGTACTTGGCATGTAGTAAGTGCTTAACAAGTGCCAACATTATTATCATTATTATTATTATTATTATTATTAAGCTCTGACTATATGCCACGCACTGTACTAAATATTGTGGTGTTTATAAGCAGATCTGGTTGGACACAGTCCCTGTCCCACATGGATCTCAAAGTCTAAATCCCTTTTATGCAGGTGACATAACTGAGGCACAGAGAAGTGAAGCGATTTACCCAAGGTCACACAGCAGACACGTGGCAGAGCGATATTACAGTGGCGATATTGCTGGTTTCTTCCCCCCAGCCCCGAAACTGAAATGTCTGGTGACAAATACGGTCCTTGGGTGTTTCCAGAGGGAAGATTGGATTACTCTTCTTGAGATCCAGGTTCTCCTGCTCACCTCTCAAGATCAGGTTCCACAGCACTAGATGAGGATTACGGCCGAACATTGTGGTGAGTCATGAGTCCTCTTTCTCTTCTCTTATCCCCCAGTAGTGTACAGGATGTTCAAGTGTAGATGTCCAACTATTACTCTCTACTTACACTGATCAGTGTATCTCTCTGGCCTGGAATACTACTCTCCCACTGAAGTGTGGGGTCATGGAGTAGTGGATAGAGCACAAGCCTGGGAGTCAGAAGGTCCTTGGATTCTAATCCCAACTCTGCCACTTGTCTGCTGTGTGAACTTGGGCAAGTCACTTCACTTCTCTATGCCTCAGTTACCTTATCTGTAAAATGGGGATTGAGACCATGATCCTTATGTGGGACAGTCTGACCCTGTTTGCTTGTATCCTCCCCAGCACTTAATGCTTACTATGTGCCAGGCACTGTACTAAGAAATTCCATAATTATTACTCAGTACTTAGTACAGTGCCTGGCACATAGTGAGCATTTAGCAACTACTCTATTATTATTATTGAGGTGAATTCCCAGACTTGCCACACCACTGAGAAGGCCTTGCTTCCCCTGCCAAGGGAAGGTTGTGTATGTGTGAGAGACTGTTAGGTGGAGGTAAGAATAGTGAGGAGGGGGCTGCCACTAGCACAGAGGTCAGATTTGGGAACAGGGCCTGGGGCTCCGTGCAGGGAACTTGTTCTGTCTGACTTGACTGTGGGTCCAAGAAGACCCAGGGTCCTTCATTCTATAGCTGGATCAAACCTCCATGTGCCCACAGTCCTGTCTGCAGGGTCACCCTGCACATCCTAAGCCCCCAGAAAAGAATCCCTTCTGTGAGTGACAGTGGCGGCTTCAGGGTGTCTATTTCAGGAGGAGGACCATGTGTAAATCAGTGCGTCCATCCTATTCCTCTTTGAGAAATAGAGTTGTATGGTTTCCTCATTGAGATCAAGTCAGCAGGGTGCAGCTGAGAGAACAAAGCAGGTTTTTTACTAGAAACTGAATTCTATACCCTCTCAGGGTCGCACCTGGAGAGTTTCCAGTACTCTATCAGTCTCGACTATAGGAGGGTGAGTCAAGCAGAGGCCTACCCATTCCATTCCTAGCTTGGGCAGTGGCTAGCGAGTGGAAGGCAATCTGCTACAAGTCAAAACTCACCCATGCTGGGCAGCAGCGGCATGGTAGAGAGTCGAGGGGGGGGACTCAAGTTTACTGTGTGGAAGGCAGCAATGGTAAACCACTTCTGTATTTTTACCAAGAAAACTCTATGGATACATTACCATAGCGATTGCAGATAGAGAGTGGTGCGTTCTGTGAGACATATGTCCATGGTGTCGCTATTGTTCAGAAATGACTCGGCGGCATAAGACAAGAAGAGAATTCTATACAGTGTGTCATTCTGGACTTCCAGTCTCTGGAAAACAAGCCCCTTCTGGGGATCTGAGGAGTGTTAATAAGGCAGAGTGTGGCAGTCAGCTTAGCTGCAGTTATCTGGATATCCACCTAAACAAGTTGGGCAGTGGGGGAGGAGTGGTAAAACATGTTGGCCAAACTAAGTTATCTTGTGCTTCCCCCTTATACCCACCCACCCAGCTTTGAGCACTGGTTTTCCTTCCAACAGATATGGTCCCTGTCAGATGCTCAGGATTGCAAATGAGGGTGCCTCAAATCTGGGTTTCACAGTTTTACATGTCCATCGGCTGGGACCAGAGGAGAAGCTCCAGTGCCACTTCACTCCCAGGAGACCAAGGTTCTTCTGCCCATCCCCAGAGGAGGCCCAAGTGAGTCTTGAGAGCCCTTCACCCCAGCATCCCCGACCCATTGCCAGTCCAGCCTGCTCAAAGCCCTACAGCCATGACCCCCTGGCAGCACCTAGCTCAGGGCATGATGGTCAAGGGGAGAATCTGACTTATTATACATCTCTCTAATGAGGACAGAGGTCAATACCCAGACATGCTCTTCTGTAGACGGAGCCATTGGTTGCACAGTCCTCCAATAGGGAAGGGTGTGTGTGTGTGTGTGCATGTGTGTGTGCCTGATTGTGATTGAATGTGTGTGTTTATGATAGGGTTAGCATAAAGGGGAGAAGACTGGGAAAGGGGCTGCCAAACCCAGCACAGGGGCTGAGTCTCTGTGCAGAGCACATGTTCTGTTTGACTTGACTGTGGCACTGAGAAGACCCAGGGCCCTTAATTCTATAGACAAGTCCAAACTCCTTGTGCCCCATCCTGTCTACAGGGCCACCCTGCATATCCTCATCCTCAGAAAGGAATGAACACTTGTCAGACAACGAAGCTTTGTGACAGACAGTGGTAGCTTCTGGGAATCTATGTCAAGAGGACACGATGTTGATTAACATTTCCACTCCATTTGTCTTTGAGAAGCAGGGTTGTGTGGGCACCTGAGACCGCGTTGCCAGGGGTGCGGGTGGGAGAGCAGAAGGTAGGTATTGGACTAGAAACAGGCCTATTCAGTTGGCAGTCTGGACTTCCAGTCCCTGTGAAATAAGCCTCTCCTGGAGATCTGAGCAGTGAGGGGTGGGCAAATGTTAGTAAGGTGGACTGGAGCATTCAGCTTAGGTGCAGTTGTCTGGGTGTCTTCCTAACTTCTTAGCTAGGGGAAAGTGTTGGAGAAATCAATCAATTAGTGGTATTTATTGAGCACTTAGTATGTGAAGAGCACTGTTCTAAACCCTTGGGAATTAAGGCTTAGAATTAGCAGACGGGTTCCCTGCTTGTAATGTCTGCTCCATTTCTCCTTCTAGAGGGATCCTCAGTACCATACTAAGGGGTGGGGTAGAGACAACGTAATCAGGTTGAAGACAGTCCCTATCACACACAGGGCTCCCATTCTTAACCCCCATTTTGCAGAGGAGGGTTAGAACTCATTCCCTAATTTCCCACTGAAACACTGATTCATAACTAACAAGTTCACCAAAATCACATCACTGGTGGACTTGCCAATAATGAACCAGTGTTTCAGTGGGAATGCGGTCATTTCCACCTGTGAAATCCTTCCTAGTCCTCAGGACAGTGCTTTGCACATTGTAAGTGCTTATTCCTTCTATTACCACTATTAATGTCTTCTCCAGAAAGACCTTATCTGTCTTCACCAGATGGAATTTCATCCAGTGAATGCTTGTTATCATGAATCTCACTACAAAGAACCCATCACTTTGAAAAATATTCCTAAAATGACCAGAGGAATCTTCTTGTTGCAGTGAGTTTTGGTTCAGAAAGGAATGAATTTCAAATCAACCCCCACTTCACTCTGGACTCCACCAGAGATTTCTGCAACATCTGTAGAGACTACAGTTGTACTATGGTTCACGTGGTTCCATGTTGCTCCCCTTCCTCAGCCTCCCCCCGCATCCTGGTGATGTACCCCACTGTCAATCGATCCCCTGCTCCACATACTGAAGTTCTAAAACTCTTGGCCACAATTGGTCTTTGCTAACGATCCAGTTGGCCGCCTGAAACCTTTTTGCTTAAATTGTCTGTTTCTTAAGTGGCTGGAGACTTTGACTGTCAGCTCCTTCTCAGCTCCATCAACTCAGTAGCCTCCTCCGCAGCTCGTCCAGTAATGCTCTGCACAGAGTAAATGCTCAATAATTACCAGTAGGTTTTCAGCTTATTCTCTCCTCTCAACTATCCCCTGGGTGCTTACAACCACCCTCCACATTTCTTTACACAAAGTGCACCGTTTACAGATATGCGCATAAATGCTGCAGACCAAATAGCTCATCTCCAAAGGTCATTGATCCAAGGGTGTAGACGATGCAGAAGAGAGAGGGGCTTAACCCGAGAAGGTCTCTTGGAGGAGTTTGGGACCTCAATAATGCCTTGAAGAGAGGGAGAGTGAAAGTGTGGCAAAGTGCCACCAGGTGGCGATAGAGAGGCGCAGCCCCCCTAAATCACTATCTGGAAGAGAAGCAGCGCCGCCTAGAGGATAGAGCCCGGGCCCGGGAGTCAGAAGGACCTGGCTTCTAATCCAGGCCCTGCCATTTTCTCTGCTGAGTGACCTTGGGCAAGTCACTTCACTTCTCTGAGCCTCAGTTACCTCATCTCTAAAATAGTAATAAAATAATAATAATTGTTGTATTTGTTAATCACTTACTATATGCCAAAATTCATTCATTCATTCATTCAATAGTATTTATTGAGCGCTTACTATGTGCAGAGCACTGTACTAAGCGCTTGGGATGAACAAGTCGGCAACAGATAGAGACAGTCCCTGCCGTTTGACGGGCTTACAGTCTAATCGGGGGAGACGGACAGACAAGAACAATGGCACTAAACAGCGTCAAGGGAAGAACATCTCGTAAAAGCAATGGCAACTAAATAGAATCAAGGCGATGTATAATTCATTAACAAAATAAATAGGGTAACGAAAATATATACAGTTGAGCGGACGGGTACAGTGCTGTGGGGATGGGAAGGGAGAGGTGGAGGAGCAGAGGGAAAAAGGGAAAATGAGGCTTTAGCTGCGGAGAGGTAAAGGGGGGATGGCAGAGGGAGTAGAGGGGGAAGAGGAGCTCAGTCTGGGAAGGCCTCTTGGAGGAGGTGATTTTTAAGTAAGGTTTTGAAGAGGGAAAGAGAATCAGTTTGGCGGAGGTGAGGAGGGAGGGCGTTCCAGGACCGCGGGAGGACGTGACCCAGGGGTCGACGGCGGGATAGGCGAGACCGAGGGACGGCGAGGAGGTGGGCGGCAGAGGAGCGGAGCGTGCGGGGTGGGCGGTAGAAAGAGAGAAGGGAGGAGAGGTAGGAAGGGGCAAGGTGATGGAGAGCCTTGAAGCCTAGAGTGAGGAGTTTTTGTTTGGAGCGGAGGTCGATAGGCAACCACTGGAGTTGTTTAAGAAGGGGAGTGACATGCCCAGATGGTTTCTGCAGGAAGATGAGCCGGGCAGCGGAGTGAAGAATAGACCGGAGCGGGGCGAGAGAGGAGGAAGGGAGGTCAGAGAGAAGGCTGACACAGTAGTCTAGCCGGGATATAACGAGAGCCCGTAATAGTAAGGTAGCCGTTTGGGTGGAGAGGAAAGGGCGGATCTTGGCGATATTGTAGAGGTGAAACCGGCAGGTCTTGGTAACGGATAGGATGTGTGGGGTGAACGAGAGGGACGAGTCAAGGATGACACCGAGATTGCGGGCCTGCGGGACGGGAAGGATGGTCGTGCCATCCACGGTGATGGAGAAGTCTGGGAGCGGACCGGGCTTGGGAGGGAAGATGAGGAGCTCAGTCTTGCTCATGTTGAGTTTTAGGTGGCGGGCCGACATCCAGGTGGAGACGTCCCGGAGGCAGGAGGAGATGCGAGCCTGAAGGGAGGGGGAGAGGACAGGGGCGGAGATGTAGATCTGCGTGTCATCTGCGTAGAGATGGTAGTCAAAGCCGTGAGAGCGGATGAGTTCACCGAGGGAGTGAGTGTAAATGGAGAACAGAAGAGGGCCAAGAACTGACCCTTGAGGAACTCCAACAGTTAAAGGATGGGAGGGGGAGGAGGCTCCAGCGTAGGAGACCGAGAATGATCGGCCAGAGAGGTAAGAGGAAAACCAGGAGAGGACAGAGTCCGTGAAGCCAAGGTGAGATAAGGTATGGAGGAGGAGGGGATGGTCGACAGTGTCAAAGGCAGCAGAGAGGTCAAGGAGGATCAGAATGGAGTAGGAGCCATTGGATTTGGCAAGAAGGAGGTCATGGGTGACCTTAGAGAGAGCAGTCTCGGTAGAGTGGAGGGGACGGAAGCCAGATTGGAGGGGGTCTAGGAGAGAATGGGAGTTAAGGAATTCTAGGCATCTGTTCTAAGCACCGGGGTAGATACAAGGAAATCAGGCCAGACACAGTTCCTGTCACACATGGTGTACACAATCTTAATCTCCATTTTACAGATGAGGGAACTGAGGCCCACAGAAGTGAAGTGAGTTGCCCGAGATCACACAGGAGACATTTAGCTGAACTGGGATTAGAACCCACGTCTTCTGATTTCCAGGCCTGTGCTCTTTCCACTAGATCGTGGGATGTGGACTGTGTCCAACCTGATTAGCTTATCTCTATACTTAATTCAGTGCCTGGCACATAGAAAGTGTTTCACAAACACCATGGGGAAAAAAAAACCAACAGTGCCACCGGAAACGGGGGCAATAGAGAAGGGCAGCCTCCCACACCAACTCCTGATGCCATGAGGGGGTGATACAGAGGGACAGCTTCACAGAATAATGCCTTGGGGTGGTAGAGAGGATCAGCCTCCCAGAATAAGTCTACTTGTGTACCATACGGAAGCAGCATGGCTTAGTGGAAAGAGCACAGGCTTGGGAGTCAGATAACGTGGGTTCTAATCCTGGCTCCACCACTTGTCTGCTGTGTGACCTTGGACAAGCCACTTCACTTCTCTGTTCCTTGGTTACCTCATCTGTAAAATGGAGATTAAAACTGTGAGCCCCACGTGGGACAACCTGATTACCTTGTATCTACCCCAATGATTAGACAAATAACAAATACCATCATTATTATTATTATTACTATACTGCAACCAGGCACAGTTTCCCTGAGTGAGCCTCCTGCCACCAAGGAGAGAAAGAGAGGTGCAACCTCCCAGAATATGTATTAGTGCCACAAGAAGGCAGGCTGCTGCTCTGAGAACAGAGGATGGCTCTGCTTCCAGGGGCTGGGGGAATCTCTCCATAGCAGCTGCTCAGTGCGTCTCCTTGGCCTTGAGGATCACCCCTCTTACATTGTGGGCACATTCAACTCCCAGATTTACCCCATTATTAAGTGGGCTGTATTGCTACCCCAAAGGGAAGGCTGTGTGTGAATAATAGGGAGAAGAAGAGTGATGAGGTGGCTGCCAATCTTGGGAAAACAGGGTCTGGGGCTCTGTGCAGGAAGCTAGTTCTGTCGGAATTAATCGGGACTGAGAAGACCTTAATTCTATAGAGGGTCAAGCCTCCCTGGGACTATAGTCCTGCTTGCAGAGTCACTGCACAGCCTCAGTCCCCAGAGAATAGACCTTTCTGGCCATAATGCAGAAGATGTGGGGAGTCAGAGGTCTTGGGTTCTAATACCGGCTCCACCACTTGTCTGTTGTGGGACTTTGGGCAAGTCACTTAGCTTCTCTGTGCCTTGGTTACCTCATCTGTAAAATGGGGATTAAGACTGTGAGTCCCACGTGGGACAACCTGATTACCTTGTATCTATCCTAGTGCTTAGAACAGCACTTGGCACATAGTAAGTGCTTAACAAATACCATCATTATTATTATTATTATTGTTATTATCTAATGTCAGGAGGAGATCAGAGTGTCTATCAATGTCTCTACCCTATTTTTCTCTGAGAATCAGAGTGTGCAGACTCCTGCCTGAGATCAGTCAATGAGGCTGAGAAGAAAGAAGGCAGGTACTGTACTAGAAACCACATTCTATCCAGTGTGCAGTTCTGCACCTTCAATCAATCAGTCAAGTTGATGGAGTGCTTACTGTGTGCAGAACACTGTACTAAGCACTTGGGAGAGTATAACATGACACATTCTCTGCCCACAGCGAGCTTACCGTCTAGAGGGACTGAGTTCCTGGAGTAACAGAATTGGGGATGCAGGTGGGAGGACAAAACAGACTTTTTTTTACTAGAAACTGCATTCTATACAGTGTGTAGTTCTGGACCTCCAGTCTCTGTAGAAAAAGCCCCTTCTGGGGATCTGAGGAGGGGATGGGCAAGTGTTTGTAGAGCAGAGTGTGGCAGCCAGTTTAGCTGCAGTTGCCTGGGTGACCCCTTAACCATGTTGGGCGGAGCAAGGGCAGGGAGAGTGGTACAAAGCCTTGGCAAAACTAGCTTGTCTGTCCTTTGTCCCCTTTCCTCGCCTCCCCCTTCCATACCCAGCTTTGAGCACTGGTTTTTCTTGCAACAGATTTGGTCCTAATCCGATCCTCAGGATTGTCCTCAGGATTGCTAATCCAGGAGCCTTAAAACCAGGGTCTAGAGCTCTATGCCCATGGGTTGGAGCCAGAGGAGAAGCTCTAGTGCCACTTCACTCCTATGAGACCAGTGTTCTTCTGCCTATCCCCAGAGGAGGGCTGAATGAGTCCTGAGGACCCCCTCCCCACAACTGCATGTCCAGTCTGCTCGAAGCCTTACAGCCAAAACCCCCTGGCAGTTTACAGCTCAGGACAGGATGGCCAAGGTGAGAATCTAACTGACTACTACTCATTCTATAGAAACTGCTCAATGTATCTCTTTAGCCTTGAGGCTCATCTCTCTAATGTGGACAGAGGTCAATGCCTAGAAATTCCCTGCTGTCAAGATGGAGCCATGGGTTGCATAGTACTCCAAAAGGGAAGGTGTGTGTATGTATGTATGTATGTGTGTATGTATGTATGCATGTATGTATGCATGTATGTATGTAAGGCTTAGCTTAAAGGGGAGAAGAGTGAGGAAGGGGCTGCTAAACCCAGCATAGGGGCAGGGTCTCTGTGCAGAGCACATGTTCTGCTTGACTTGACTGTGGCACTGAGAAGACCCAGGGCCCTTAATTCTGTAGACAGGTCCAACCTCCCTGTACCCCGTCCTGTCTGCAGTGCCACCATGCATATCCTCATCCCCACAAAGGAACGAACCCTTGTGAGACAAGGAAGCTTTGTGACAGACAGTACTGACTGTTGGGGATCTATGTCAGAAGGACACAGTGTTGATGGGTGTTTCCACTCCATTTGTCTTTAAGAAGCAGAATTCTGTGGGCTTCTGTGACCAAGTCACTAGGGATGCAGGTGGGAGAGCAGAAGGTAGGTACTGTACTAGAAACATCTCTATTCAGTCGGTAGTTCTGGACTTCCAGTCCCCGTGAAATGAGCCTCTCCTGGGGATCGGAAGAGTGCGGGCGGGGCAAGTGTTATTAGGGCGGAGTGTAACAAAGTCAGTTTAGCTGCAGTTGTCTGGGTGTCCACCTAATCCCTTAAATGGTGGCACACTGCCATCTGCTGGTCCCCATTGAGGGTGGCCTTCCTCTCCAGAACAGTGTCCAGCCAAGGTTTATTCAAATGAAGCTGGGAAGAAAAGTCCCATCTTAATTCCTTTTCTAAATTGACAGGCCTATTGTCTCATAAAAACTGCATTCCATTCATTAATATGTGATCCTGAAATCAGTATTTAGCCAGTATGTTTTTTAATGGTATTTGTCAAGCATTTTCTATATGCCGGGCACTGTACTAATCACTGAAGTAGGTATATGCCGGTCAGGTTGCCGGTATAGTAGGTATATGCCTGTCCTATATGGGGCTCATAGTCAAAATCCCCATTTTATAGATGATGTTACTGAGGCACCTAGAAGTAAAGTGACTTGTCCAAGATCACACGGCAGATGAATGGCGGAGCCGGGATTAGAATCCAGGTCTTTCTGACTCCCAGGCCCATGCTCTACCCCTTGGCCATGGTGCTTCTCACTTATTTATTCAAATTAAATTAGGAAAAGAATCCCATCTGAATTCACTTTCCAAATTAACAGGTTATTTTCTCACATAAAATGCATTGCAGTCATTAATATGTGATCCTGAAAGGCCTTTACCCTTAGATTAGCTGCCCAATAAATTGGTGAGTTAAACCTTTTCATTCATTCATTCATTCATTCATTCAATAGTATTTATTGAGTGCTTACTATGTGCAGAGCACTGTACTACCATGGTAGGTATCCCTTCCATTTCTTTTGAGGTTGATAGGTTTACCAAAAGAAAAATGCTTTTATGTATCCAGTCCGTTGATTCATTCAAAAGAAGAAAATATTGGCCTTGAGGGATCCCTGATTTACTAACTCTCCATATATTCCTAAGCCAATAAATGGAAAATCTCCCATGGTTTCCTTTTAATGAATCAAGCCTAGGTGAACAAAGTAGACGGCATGGCCTAGTGGATAGACCCTCGGCCAGAGAATCAGAAGGCCCTGGGTTCTAATCCCAGTTTCACCACTTCTTGTCTGCTGGATGACCTTTGGCAAGTCACTTCATTTCTCTTAGCCTTAGTTACCTTATCCATAAAATGGGGGTGAAGAGTGTGAACTTCCTGTGGGTCAGGGACTATGTCCAACCTAATTACCTTATATTTACCCTGGTGCTTAGTATGATGCCTGGCACAGAGCAGTCACTTAACAAATACCATAAAACAAACAATCAAAAAGTTAAATGCCTTTGGTCTTGTTCCAACAATGCCCCATGTCTAGCCCTGCTCCTCAAACTTGTCAGTGGGGTGTATAGTTAGTATCTACCCCAGTGCTTGTATAGTGCTTGCCACATAGCGACTGGGTTTTTTTTTTAAGTTTTGTTTTCTTTTTCTCGAAGTGAAGCAGGGAAGCAGCCTGGCCTTATGTATAAAGCACTGGCCTGTGAGTCAGAAGGACCTGGGTTCTAATTATGGCTTTGCCAATTGTCTGCTATGTGACCTTGGGCAAGTCACTTCACTTTTCTTTTCTGAGTTCCCTCATCTATAAAATGGGAATGAAGACTGAGAGTTCCACCTGGGATAGGAGGACCCTCTGTGTCCAAACTGATGAGCTTGTTTCACCTCCAGCACTTTGTACAATGCCTGGTGCATAGTTAAGTGCTTCACAAATACTATATTAAATAAAAAGTGAATGTGAGCCTCCCCAAAGAAGCAAATTCTAATAACTAACACTGGGACCACCTTCACAGCAAAAGTTAACCACCATCCACCCCAATAGGAGGAATCTCTCCTATTATATTTCAGGGAGCGTATCTGCTAATTCTGTTGTATTGTACTCTCTCAAGCATTTAGTCCAGTGCTCTGCACATAGTAAGTGCTCAATAAATACCATTGATTGATATTTTGTCTAAATCTCTGCTGGCGGTGGAAACCATTTATGAAGTTAACTGTGTTCTTGAACAAGTAATTGAATATCGATGTGTCCTCAGTTCATTTATTTGTGATCTCCAGAGTATATTCATGAATAACCAGTTTTATCGATGTTTTTGTTTCTCTTGTCTGCTGCAGTATGTTTGCACTGTGGGTCGGCTTGCCGGCAACCCCTATTAGATTGTGAGCTCCTGAGGTGCGGGGACTAAGCCTGTTCCTTGTGGGCAGAGAATGTGTCTGCTTATTCTTATATTGTTCTCTCCCCAGAGCCTAATACAGTGGTCTGCCCACAGTAAATGCTCAATAAATATGGCAGAATGAATGTTGGATGCTCCCTAAATCCCTCTACTTGATTGGTTGATGGCCTGCTCAGAGGGTTGTTTCTAGACTCCTCCCGGATTTGACCCGATTAGAGAAGTTTCAGGGCAGCATGGGTACCCCCTCCTTTGGCCAGGATCACTTGCCCTTGGGCCAATTTGGACCCTGGACTGGCTGCTCACCCTCTCTAGGGACTAATGTGTCTGTCCTATTGTTCTGTTATCCTCTCATTCATTCATTCAGTTGTATTTATTGAGTGCTTACTGTGTGCAGAGCACTGGACTAAGTACTTGGGAGAGGACAATAGAACAATACACAGACCCATTCCCTGCCCACAGTGAACTTGCAATCTATTTATTCGATCAATAGTATTTATTGAATGCTTACTGTGTGCAGAGCACTGGACTAAGCTCTTGGGAGAGTCCAATACAACAATATAACAGACATCTTCCCTGCCCACAAAGAGCTTGCCTTCTTTGTGCCTATAGACCCTACTCAGTACAGAGACAACCTATGGTGACTTTACTAACAAATCACCAAGCGCACAAGCTGTCTAACTGGCAGGCCAGAGAATTCAAAGTTGGGGAAAGGGAAGGGGATCTGTGCATCTCCCCTCATACCCTGCCCTTCAGTTGTTTCTAAATGTCAACCCAATACCAAGGGATTTTTTTTTCCCCCTGAAGAAGCAGTACCCTGTGGAGAATTCCTGACAAGAAGCAGATCTCACCAGGAAAATCCTAAGGAGATAGTTTCCAACCAACCAATCAATGATATTTTTTGAGCACTTTCTATGTGCAGAGCACTGGACTAAATGCTCGGGAGAGTCCAGTGTAACAGAGTTGACAGACATGTTCCCTGCCTACAAGGAGTTTCTGGTCTAGAGGCCCTGGCCACCACACACCCAGTCTCCGGCTATCTGCTGCTGGCAGAGGTGTATGATCCAGACAAGATGCATCTCTAGTCTGAGACGATGAACTTCTCCTGGATTCGCCTGGAAAATTTCTTGCCAGATTTTGCACAATACACCTCTCCTGCTATGCTCCAGACAGAAATGTTCTATCTCAAGGGGAGAGGGGACAATGATGGAGAATCTTGCCTTCTCACAGTTCAATCAATCAATCCTATTTATTGAGCACTTACAGAGTACAGAGCACTGTACTGTGCACTTGGGAGAGTCTAAGAGAACGAAATGGGTAGACGCGTTCTCTGCCCACAGTGAGTTTACAGTCTAGAGGGGGAGGCTGACATTAATATGTCATTAAATTAGGAATATATATGTTAAGTGTTGTGGGGCTAATGGGAGGTGAATAATGGGTGCAACTCAGAGTGAAGCAGAAGGGAGTTGGAGAAGAGGAAATGAGGGCTTAGTTAGGGAAGTCTTCTTGGAGGAGGCCTCCTGAGTTATCTCCTCAGGAAATACCTAGCCCCTGCAGAATAACATGTGATATACGTATAGTGCTTACTCTATGCCAGACACTGTAGTAAGCGCTGGAGTAAATATAAGCTAATAAGATTAAACACAATCAGTGTCTCATACGGGGCTCACAGTCTTCATCCCCATTTCACATAGTAAGTTCTTAATAAATATGACTGATTGCTTGAACTGCGAAAATGCAAGATGAGGGAACTGAGGCCCAGAGAAGTGAAATGACTTGACCAAACATATGGAATAGACAAGTGACAGAGCTAGCATTAGAACACAGGTCCTTCTGACTCCGTGCTCTATCCTCTAGACCACACTCCTTCTCTTGAAGCCACCTACATGAGAAGAAAGAAATACGCAAATTGGGCTGCAGGGAGAGAAGAGTGAAGAAAAGCTGGAGGGAGAGACAGAGGTAATAGAGCCTGAGCCTGGGAATTAGAAGGACCTGCATTCTAATCCCTGCTCTGCTGCTTGTCTGCTGTTTAATCTTGGGCAAGTCACTTCACTTCTCTGGGCCTCAGTTACCTCATCTGTAGAACAAGAGTGAAGATGGTGAGCCCCATATAGGATAGGGACTGTGTCCAACCTGATGAGCTTAAAACTTCCTCAATGTGTAGAACAGGGTCTGGCACATTGTAACTGCTTAACAAGCACCATAAAAAATGTGGAAGTGTCAGGCCCAGAACTGGGACAGGCCCCAGCAGCCTCAGATTGCCAGACTGACCTTGAGGTGGATGTCCAGGATCTGAGTCCTGTTGCACAACTCACTAACAGCTTCACTCCACTTTGGTCAAGAAGGATGTAGGCAAACACACCCCATTTTTGGCTGCCTCCAGCACATCACAGAAGATCTCCCCATCTGTGAACTCATCCATTGAACTGTCCAGCACCAGGATTGGGTCAAGGCAGGTTGTTTATCTTTTTTCCTTTTTTAATGGTATTTGTTAGGCACCTATTATGTGTCAAGCACTCTACTAAGTGCTAGGTATAGGTTAATTTGTTTGGACACAGTCCCTGCCCCACATGGGGCTTACAGTTCTGGTAGGAGGGAGAACAAGTAATCCCAGTTTTCCAGTTGAGGAAACAAAGGCCCAGAGAAGTAAAGCCACTTACCCAAGGTCACACAGCAAGCAATCGGCAGAGCCGAGACTGGAACCCAACTCCTTCTGATTCAAAGCCCTGGGCTCTGTCTGCTAAGCCATGCTGTTTCTTTTTATCAAAGACAAGCTTATGTCCCCTCTCCCCCACTGACTCCCACTCCCCAAAGAGAGGGGGGTGATGGGAAGAGGGGCGTTTCATCAAGATTTCAGAGAATCTCAATCCTGTTTTGATGTCTTTAGTGGTTACATGGAGGGAAAGAAGAGAGAGAAGGACCTGAACCAGCAAATAATTCCACTAACTGAGATAAAAAAAAAATTCAATTACCTGGACTTGGAAGGTAAGAAGTTTTTTTTTTTTCTGCCCTTTGTTATGAAGAATTTGTTAGTGTAAGCCTGATCTAAAAGCCTCATTTATTAGACACCCCAACACATTCCCTGTTTATCTTATACCTCATAACTTGCCTTGGTATCTGCAATTTGTGATTAGGTTGCTATTTCTTGTAAGTAGCTTAACTAATTCCACAAAAAGTAGCTTTTGTTCATCTGGGAGCATTTGTTGAAGGAGCTAAGAGCTCTTGGCACTCAAATGAAACCAATTCAGGAATTTCCAAACAGATAATCCATCTTTTGGAGGTCAGTCACAGCTCAAGCCCATGAATATGCCTTGTCTGTCACTAATCAGTCTGTCAGTCAATGGTATTTATTGTCTGCTTTGAGATCATGGGCAAGTCTCTTAGCTTCTCTGTGCTTCTGTTTCCTCATCTGTAAAATGTGGATTCAATCCCTGTTCTCCCTTCTACTTAGACCGTGCACCCTGTGTGGGACAAGGACTGTGTCCACCTTGATTATCCCATAACTGCCCCAGAGCTTGGCACACAGTGGCTTCAATATCAGTACTCTCATCACTGTGTTTGTTAAGAGCTTTGTGTGTACCCTGGTTGAAAGCACAGACTAGCCAGGTTCCACAGGGAACTAGCTTGTTGTGGGCAGGGAATATGTCCATTTATTATTGCATTGTATTCCCAGTGTTTAGAATAGTGCTCTGCACACAGTAAACACTTCATAAATACAATTGAATGAATGAATGGATGGATGTTTAGCACTGCTCCCCACTCCCAGGTTTTTCCTCCCAGCCACACCCCAACCCTGCTGGGACCACCTAGAAGCAGTGTAGCCCAGTGGATAAAGTCTGGGCCTAGGAGTCGGGAGGATGATGGTTCTAATCTGGCTCCTCCGCTCGTCTGCTGGGAGTTCTTGGCCTAGTCATTTCACTTCTCTGGGCCTCAGTTACCTGGTATGGAAAATGGGGATTAAAACTGTGAGCCCCATGTGGGACAGGGATTGGATTCAACCTGATTAACTTGTATCTACACTAGTACTTAGGACAGCCCCTTGCAAATAGTAAGTGCTTAACAAAGAGACTTTCTCCAGGAAAACCAATGCAGTAGCAGCAGCAGTGGCCTTTAACGTGGAACTACTTCTTAGTCACTTCACTTCTCTGGGCTTCATTTCCCTCATTTTGTAAAAAGGGGATTAAGACTGTGAACCCCATGTGGGACAGAGACTGTGTCCATCCTGATTAGCTTGTAATAATAATAATAATGTTGGTATTTGTTAAGCGCTTACTATGTGCCGAGCACTGTTCTAAGCTTGTATCTCCCTGTAGTGCTTAGAATAATGCTTGGTACAGAGTAAGTGCTTTACAAATGCCATCATTACCATCATCAGACAGCAGCAGTTGTGTGGCCTTTAAGCCGGTAACAGTGGGTGTCCTCCAGCCACCATTTTCTGTTTGGAACCTGAGACCCCTTGGAGGCCTCTGGGCGGTATCACTGGGGCTCCCTTGGGGACGGTAGATGCCCCTGAGCTCCCGTCCCCTCTACTCTCAGTCCACCCACCCTCTTGCCCTCTCCCCTCAGCCAAGATCCCCAGGTCTTGTCCATTTTATGGCCTTCGGTCCAGTTCTTGGCCGGTCTGTCCCCTGACAAATACTGGTAATGTACAGGACACCGTTTATACCTGTAGTTTTTAATTTTCAAATCTCAGGGTCCAAAAGAGGCTCCCCAATTTGTAGGGATGAGTCAGGGGAAGTGGAACAGGTCTGGAGCATAGGCATAGTCCACATCCATGTCCTGCTTGCCCAGATCTCCAGAGTTGCCAATTAAGGCTGAAAGGAACCCAGATGGCAACTTGCTGGCTCATTAGCCTTTTGAGGGCAGAGATTGTATCTGTTCACTCTCGTGGACTCTTCCAGTTTCTTAATACAGTGCTTGACACAGGGTAAGTGTTTAGTAAATACTGTTGATTGACTGACTGTTGGATTGAAACTTGTCTCTTTTAATAATAACGATAATTGCGGTATTTGTTAAGCATTTATTATGTGCCAAGCACTGTTCTAAGCACTGGGGTATATACAAGCTAATGAGGCTGGACAAAGAGTCTGTTCCACATGGAGGTCACAGTCTTAATCCCCATTTTACAGATGAGATAACTGAGGCACAGAGAAGTGAAGTGACTTGCCCAAGGTCACATAGCAGAGATGTGGCCTCTCGTTCCATCCTCTGTGCCCTTAAACTATTTGCTATTGTTCTTGTCTGTCTGTCTCCCCTGATTAGACTGTAAGCCCGTCAGAGGGCAGGGACTGTCTCTATCTGTTACCTATTTGTACATTCCAAGCGCTTAGTACAGTGCTCTGCACATAGTAAGCGCTCAATAAATACTATTGAATGAATGAATGAATGAATGAATAAACTGGAAACCTGTTCTATGGTAAGTCCTGAGGGGCCTTGTGTGGCATGTCCCAACTCCAGGCATTTTGGGAGGGGAGACCCAAGAACCCCACGGTAGACCTGCTGTGCTGCCTCAGGTGAGTCCCAGGCCCCCAGAAAAGGTGGCCAGTAGACTGCCATCTGTCCAATCTGACCTCTCACCTAATCCAATTCTCAGCCAATACGGTATAGGTCAGTATCGAATGCCTTCCTGCCCACTATTTTCATTTTTCATACCCAGTCTCCCTCCACTCCTTTACTCCGACTACCAAGTTCCACGGCTCGGAAGCCGTGCCCGTGCTTCCCGGCAGAAGCAACCAAGGTTCGGGCAGACTTCCGAGAAACAACCTGGTCTTGTGGAAAGAACCTGGGCCTAGAAGTCCACAAACCTGAGCTCCAATTCCCACTCCACCAAATGCCTGCTGTATGACCTTGGGCAAGTGGCTCTACTTCTCAGGGCCTCGGTTCTCCTACTTAGACTGTGTCCGGCTTAATTCACATGTATCTGACTCAGTGCTTGGAATGGTGTTGAACACATAGGAAATGCTTAACAAATAGCATAAAAAAAGTGTTCCATGAGATATGTGACACCCTAGGAATCAGCGCTTAGTACAGTGTTTGGCACATAACAAGTGCTTAACAAATACCATTATTATTATCTGTCCAAGATCTGCAAGGGCCATTAGTAGCCACCCTAGTGACTGTCCTTAAAGTTGATTCACCCTTCTTTCCTGACTCTGCCCCCACTTCCCTCCAGTCCCTTGCCTATGTTTTCCCTCCACTCTCCCCAAGGTCCTGTGTTAAAAGCACCTCAAAGCTGGCCTCCTCTCCCTACTTCTTATACCTAGAGTCCTTCCCCGGGAAGCTGAATGGGACAGAAGCAGTACAGCCTAGTGAAAGGGGCCCGGGCCTGGGAGTCAGAGGACCTGGGTTGCAACCCCGGGTCTGCTACCCATCTGCTGTGTGACCCTGGGCAAGTGGCTTCACTTCTCTGGGCCTCAGTCACCTCATCTGAAACATGGGGGATCAAGAGTGCAAGCCCCATGTGGGACATGGGCAGTGTCCAACCCCACTATCTTGTATCCTCCGTGGTGCCCAGCATGGTGCCTGGCACTTAGGAAGTGCTTTACAAATACCATTAAACAGGAAACAAAAAAGAAAAAGGAGAGGCAGATGGAGGAGGCAGTGGGGCCTGGGACTGGAGAGCCCTCAGTGAAGAGCTTGAGTTCATTGATTGATTGATTGATTCATTCATTCATTCACTTATTCATTCTTATTTATTAAGTATCCTCCTGGGTGCAAAGCAATGTACCAAGCTCTGGGAAAGTACTAGAAGAGAATTAGAACTGATCCTCAAGGAGTATGTGAATGGGTTGCAGGTGACTATAATTAAGGTGTTTTTTTCCAGATCCTTTTAATGATGAGCAGCTGCAAATCCTCTACTCCTTGATAACCTACTGCCTCTTTCTTCCTTGTTCCTACAGCCCCACCTCCAGATATCCAGTCTCTCCATTAAGTGCCTTTCATTGGGGCAGGTGTCACTGTTCCTTTAAAGCCTTAGAGGCTGCTGGGCCTTTTCCTACCCCATATAGGGCCCATGGGTGCTACTTCCTGTAGGCTGGGGAGAGGAGATGGAGTATGCTTCTCTGTGTGTTTGGGGAGTAGTGTTTGTGTTGCTCCTTCGGTTAGGTTTTCTTTTGTTCAGCTTTGTTAACTGATGCCTCTTGAGTTGGTGGTGCTGTGGGGTTTTGTGGAGTTAAGTTGGTTTTGATGGCTCAGGAGTGACAGGCTGGTCCTGTTGATGTTGTCTTTGTTGGTGAAGGGGAGGGTTGTGGGGGGAGTGGGTTTTATATGGATGACTCAGAAGTTAGGTGGGTGCTGCTGTGGTTGGTTTATGATAATCATAATAATTATTATGGTATTTATTAAGCACTTATTACAGGCCTTGCCCTGTTCTAAGGGCTGGGGTAGATACAAGTTAATTAGGTTGTCCCGTGTGAGGATCCCAGTCTTAATCCCCATTTTACAGAGGAGGTAACTGAGGCACAGAGAAGTAAAGTGACTTGCTTAAGATTGCACAGTAGACATGCAGAGGAGCTGGGATTAG
This sequence comes from Ornithorhynchus anatinus, assembly GCF_004115215.2. Lineage (NCBI taxonomy): Eukaryota > Metazoa > Chordata > Mammalia > Monotremata > Ornithorhynchidae > Ornithorhynchus > Ornithorhynchus anatinus. The sequence continues at coordinate 61,452,755 of NC_041749.1, read as the reverse complement.
AGCGCACATCCTCTGACTCCCAAACCTGTGCTCTTGCCACCAGGCCATGTCATTTATGGGTGTGCTTAGGGTTTGGTTACTTGGTTATTTTATTGATTATGGTTACTGGAGGGGTTGGTATGTGTTGGCCTTATTCATTCAATTGTATTTATGGAGTGTTTACTGTGTGCAGAGCATTGTACTTGGAAAGTACCATTTAGCAATAGAGGCAATCCCTGCCTACAATGGGCTTACAGTCTGGAAGTGGGGAGCCAGACATCAAAACAAGTAAACAGGCATCAAGGGTTTGAAGTTGAAGAGTGGGAAGAGGAGGCCCTAGTCTGGGGGGTAATTGAAAGAGTGGTGGTGACACACCTTGGGGAGAGGAAAGGAGCTACAGTTGGGAGTTATATTTCATTCCCCCAAGGGCTCAATACAGTGCTCTGTCCACAGTAAGTACTCCATCAATATGATTGAGTTTGGGTGTGCATTGACTTCAATCATCTTTATTAAGTGCTTATTGTGTGCAGAGCACTATACTAAGCACTTAGTCCCATACAACAATAAAAAGACAATCCCTGCCTACAATGGGTTTACAGGGCAAAAATTCGGGTTGATAATCTAGGGCTGTGACTCCTAAATGTGACAATCTGATTAACTTGTACCCACCCCAGCATTTAAAAGAGTGCTTGGCACATAGTAAGTGATTAAATAGTTTATTACAATTATTATTATATAGGGCTAGGAAAATTGATATCCAGGAGAATGTGGAGAAAGCTGGAGTTGCTATGTGGAGATGGATCCAGGGCTGGATAGGCAATGTCAACTGCATTAATGATGTGTGGGCTGTGGAGAGGGCTGAGAGTGGTCTGGGGAATGTGTTTGATACCAATGAGTTGTTCATATTGCCAATGTGGTGGTGATGGTATCTGTTGAGAGCTTACTATGTGTGAAGCACTGGTGTGAGTGCTGTGGTAGGTATGAGATAATCAGATTGGACACTGATGTGTGGGTATAATGGTGTTTGGCTCAGCCTCTGACTTGGCTACAATACTCATGCCCTAGAAGGGCAGGGCATGTCACAGGTGACACAGATTTTGGTTTTTGCTGACTGGGAAATAACTCTGTGATTCAGGAAGAGAAGTGTCTGCTTGGCACAACAAAATATCTCTAGAGTGGAGGAAGTTGAGGGTTTGTGATGCTATAAAGTGTACTTTGCTGGGTGTGGGGGGGAAGATAGGTGCATCTGGAGAGAAAGGAATAGGGCAGAAACAATGGGGTGCATGGGCTTGCATGGTGTATGTGTGTGTGTATCTCTGTCATTGTGCCCTTCTTCTTGTGTTTTTGCCAGCCTCCAGTTAGCTAGTGTTTCCCACTCAACCATGAAGTCACCAAGGCCAGTGACCTTCCACAATCTCACCACTGCACCCTGTGCCCAGAATGTGCTAGAAGGTGAGGGGCTGCTTATGCAAGACTGACATCCCCTGTCATCCCCATGGGGGGTGGGCGCACATCCAGCCATCCTGTGCCCTCCTTTGTGTGCGCCTTGGGACCCCCTTTGCGTGTGCCCTGGCCCTCCCCACCATCCCCCGCCCTTTGCTTGCGCTGCCTTCATTGGATTCAGCACCCTGGGTCAGTCCCAGAGGCATCAGTACGGTAGAGTCAGAGTGTGAGCCCCCCGGGGCAGGATCCATGACCCGTCGCCAGGGGAGGGTCAGGGTGGCGGTACCGTTGTGTTCCCCTTATGGGCTCTAAAACTGGAAGTTCCTCGAGGGAAGGATTGCGCTGACCTCAGCTTGCTGTTGGGACATCCTTTTTGAACTTCTCAATCACTGTACCCCAAGATGCAAGTCTCTCCTTCAACCCTCATGAGACTCCATTATAGTTCCCCAAAAGCTTAGGAGAGTTGGGGTTCAGTAGCCCTACCCGTGTGCAGTAGACTGGAAGCTCTTGGTAGACAGGGAATGCGTCTGTCGTTATATTGTACTCTCCTGAGCACTTAATACAGTGCTCTGTGCTCAATAAGTGACGGACCGACTCGGAGAATGGTTGTAGCGGCAGAAACTGAGTCACCAATAGCATTCATTGAGTACTTAATAGGTACTGAGCACTGGGACACTGAGTTGGAACCTGTGCTGCAGAAGATTTCCAGATGACTTCTCCCTCTGCTCATCTTGGCTCCTAATGGAATGAGTGTAACTTATTTCTATTAATGTCTGTCTCCCGCTCTACACGGTAAGCTTATAGTGGGCAGGGAATCTATTATGATATTGTGCTCTGCTCATGGTAAGTGCTGGATAAATATGATTGACTGAAATAGACCTCTAACCCCCATCCTGTCTGTCATACAGTGCTGTCAAAGAGCCTTCATTAATCACTCTTGCTGTCTTAATGCAATACTGCCACCCTTCACTCTGTACTGATTTCCTCTGTTTTTTATGTACTTGTATTGCCCTTTCAAGCTTAGCTTGGGTTTAGCATACACAGCTTCATGTACTGACCTTGATTATACCATTCCAATTGTCACTCAATTTTAATGTCATGTAGTCCAAAAGCTTCTTGAGAGCAGGGGCCACATCTGCTCTGTCGTGTTGAACTCATTTGTACCTTGTTCCAAAGTATGTGCTTCCCCCTCTAGACTGTTAGCTGGCTGTTGGCAGGGCCCTGTTATATTGTACTCTCTCAAGGGTATAGCATAGTGCTCTGCACATAAAGGTCAAATACAATCGACTGACTGACTTAGGGTGTAAGTTCCCAGTGGGAAGGGGCTGTGTCTCCTACAGCCAGCTTGTCGCTTTAATGGGATGTGGTCTTGTTCGAGGCTGACCATACTTGAGGTCAGCTGCCTGAGTGGGGCTCTACTAGTGGAGTGGAGGCCGAGCAGGGGTGAAGGACCACATTGGTACTAGATAAGTGTTCAGGGACTTGACTGCATGAGGAGAAAAGGCAGAAGTCAAGTTCTTTCTGCCCCCCTAGAGAAGTCTCTCCCGGTCAATCCTGCTTAGAGGTAAGACTCTGGGGAACTGGGGGTGTGAGTATGTTGGGGAGGAGGTCTGCAAGGGCTAAGACTCTGTATGGTCAGACTCTATGGGAAACATTTGGGCTAGCACAGTCAAGGCCAACCTCCGCTCCATCCTGCCTTGTTAATTGCACAGTGCCGGCATAGTGCCAACCCCGGCTAGGAGGAAGACGGACCTGCCGGAGGAAGGAGGCCCCATGGCAGTAACGAGATCGTATGATGAACGACTGCCAAGGGCATACCATCTCGCAAATCTTGGGGCCCTAGAGATATTGGGAAGGGAGCATCGAGCCAGGTGGCCAATGCCTTTCCCCCTGCCCCCCACCCCCATACTGGCCCCCCTTTGTTCTTGGCTCACCAGAGGGGATATAAGGCAGTGCATGCAGGAGGAGGGTGCAGTGTGATGTCTCCAAGTCCGCTGGCCACCACGGACTGTTCTGTGGGTAAGTCCCCCCCACGTTCCACTCAAACTATCAACCTGGACTTATCACCTCTTTCGGTATTCCATTATCGATATACGGAGGACGGGCAGTCTACGCAGGCTCCGGTCCCGCCCGGTACAATTGGCATACAATTGGCAGGATACCGAAGAAATAGGATCTGGGGCAGAGAGGAACCTCACTGCGGGAAATCCCGGAAAGGCCGTCCACATCAATGGGGGTCGGGGTAGCTCATGTCTTAGATGCATGCAGGCCCCCACGGGAGTACAGAGAGGCTCCCAAGATCACCGCAGGCTTGGAAAGACCACTGGCAGAGGCCGGGGATGCCCAAATTGGGAAAGAAGGGAAAAGGATGGCTGCCGTGGCGGGATGGCCATTGTTGTTAGCTTTACAGATAGCCACTGATTTGGCCCTAGCGTCAGAGGCCCGGATCCCCACTGAGTTAGTAAAACTTCTGATGAAGGCCGTGGGGAAGTCCCAGTGGAAAGAATGGTGCCTAGGGGCCATGGCCAGGACCCCCGCTGAGTTAGTAAGCCTCCTGATAGAGGAAACGGGGACGTCCCAGTTGCAAGAATGGTGCTGAGGGGCTGCGGCCTGGTCCCTCTTGTGGGCTGCTTGGATGATTGTGGAGGCGCAAATGCGGGCAGAGGCATGGGGTAATGTCCTAGAGGGAGAAAGAGCTCAGACAAGACGAGCTGGCCCTGGAATGGGACGTGTGTGCATTTACCACCCTGCTACCCTCAAGATTATCAGAAAGGCTGGATGAGCAGGGAATGAAGTTAAAGAATTTAGCATGTAGATTCGTGCAGTTGGATGCAAAGATCTGGAAGACTTGGGAGGTGGAGAGTGAGGAGGAGGACTGGCTACGATGCCGTAGAGTGCGGGTCCATCCTCTACTCCAGCGGAAAGCGCTGGCGGAGCAATTGCTCCCAAATGGGGCCCCTGGTGGAGGGCCCATTATGGAGAAAATGACCATTCAGGAATACACAGTGGCTGAGCTTATCGAGCTTGCCAAACCATTTAAACAGCATCCGCGTGAAACAATAGCCGTTTGGTTGGTGCGGCAGTGGGGCATGGGAGGAGATAGCTTTTCCCTACTGGAGATGGAGCCGGAAAAGCTGAGCAGTATTACTGCCCACCCCACCATATGGCAACATCTCCACAATACCCGGTCAGTGCTGGGAAATCACTCCCTCATCAATTTGGCTTGTTAGTACCCTGAGAGAGGGGAAACTGTGGAGGTGGAGGATGTTGGAGGAGGCACAGGCTGTCTTGAGATAACTGGGAATGAGTCAGGTGGTACATGCCGCCACTTTCCACGGGCCCAACCAGGCTGTCTTTATGGTGGGGATGAAGAATAATTTTTGTCAAGTGCTCCGCGGGAATGGCATGGGTCCCTCATATCCTTGCTGAGCCCCATGGTAGGACAAGATGTCTATGATGTGGCGGCAGCGATAGCTGACCTAGGGGAGACAGAAAAGGGCCGTGACTGTGGTTTGTGACACGGGATAAGTCGGCAGATAGGGCTCAGTCGGGTGGGACCCGGTCGGCTGCCAAGCACTCCAGGGGACGGGGTCCTGCCCGCTTGACACGTAAGCAAGTATGGTATGATCTGGTGGAAGCAGGGATAGATAAAGCACAGATTGACGGACAACCAAATGCAGTTCTTGTAAAGTTACGGAAGGACTTGAGACGGGAACAGCAGTTCTGCAGGATCCTGACTGCCCCTCCCCAGGAGGAAAAAGAGGGTAGCTGCAAATCAAAAACGAGGATCATAGAGGAATTGGATCATGGTTGGGTGGCACCAGCCCTCCTAGACTAGGGGTGGGGCCGAGGTCTCCCCAGGATATGGGCCATTGGGGGTGATCAGAGACCCCACGTTGTCCTGACCATCTATTGGGGGCCCCATAACCGGGAATAGACGTGGGCCCTGGTGGATACTGGGGCGGAATGTACCCTCATACACGGGAACCTAGAGCAACACTCGGGATCCTGGGTGACTAATAATAATGTTGGTATTTGTTAAGCGCTTACTATGTGCAGAGCACTGTTCTAAGCGCTGGGGTAGATACAGGGTAATCAGGTTGTCCCACGTGAGGCTCACAGTTAATTCCTGTTTTACAGATGAGGTAACTGAGGCACAGAGAAGTTGTGACTTGCCCACAGTCACACAGCTGACAAGTGGCAGAGCTGGGAGTCGAACCCATGACCTCTGACTCCAAAGCCCAGGCTCTTTCCACTGAGCCACGACTAATGATGGCTATGGGGATAAGAGGATCCGAATAAAACAAACCCCATTGTGGATGAGCGTGAGGAGGACCCTTCCTAAGGAATACGTGGTGCATATATCCCCCAAACCAGAAAACATATTAGGGGTGGATATTCTGGCAGGGCGGACTATACAGACTACTGCTGGGGAGTTCCGCTTGCGAGTGATTGACTGTACTGAGAGGGAGTGTGAAATGGGAACCCGTTCAGCTCCCAGTGCCCCGCCGAGTGGTCAATACCCAGCAGTATCGGCTCCCTGGAGGAAAGGAGGATATCTCACAGACAGGGCGTTGGAGGAGGCAGGGATCATATGGCCTGCACAGTCTCCTTTCAATAGCCCTGTGTGGCCGGTCCAAAAAATGGACAGGTCATGGCCTATGACAGTAGACTACCGGGAATTGAATAAGGTAGTACCAGAGATGCACTCGGCAGTGCCGAGCAACGTGAGTGTACTGGAGGATGTGGTGTTACACCTGGGAACCACTCACGTGGTGCCGGATCTTGCTAATGCATTTTTTAGTATGCCCATTCAGGCAGCTGCTCAGGATCAATTTGCATTCACCTAGGAAGGACAGCAGTGGACCTTCACCGTGTCACCGCAAGGGTATATTCAATAGTATTTATTGAGCGCTTACTATGTGCAGAGCACTGTACTAAGCGCTTGGGATGAACAAGTCGGCAACAGATAGAGACAGTCCCTGCCGTTTGACGGGCTTACAGTCTAATCGGGGGAGACGGACAGACAAGAACAATGGCAATAAACAGCGTCAAGGGGAAGAACATCTCGTAAAAACAATGGCAACTAAATAGAATCAAGGCGATGTACAATTCATTAACAAAATAAATAGGGTAACGAAAATATATACAGTTGAGCGGACGAGTACAGTGCTGTGGGGATGGGAAGGGAGAGGTGGAGGAGCAGAGGGAAAAGGGAAAAATGAGGCTTTAGCTGCGGAGAGGTAAAGGGGGGATGGCAGAGGGAGTAGAGGGGGAAGAGGAGCTCAGTCTGGGAATGCCTCTTGGAGGAGGTGATTTTTAAGTAGGGTTTTGAAGAGGGAAAGAGAATCAGTTTGGCGGAGGTGAGGAGGGAGGGCGTTCCAGGACCGCGGGAGGACGTGACCCAGGGGTCGACGGCGGGATAGGGGAGACCGAGGGACGGTGAGGAGGTGGGCGGCAGAGGAGCGGAGCGTGCGGGGTGGGCAGTAGAAAGAGAGAAGGGAGGAGAGGTAGGAAGGGGCAAGGTGATGGAGAGCCTTGAAGCCTAGAGTGAGGAGTTTTTGTTTGGAGCGGAGGTCGATAGGCAACCACTGGAGTTGTTTAAGAAGGGGAGTGACATGCCCAGTTGGTTTCTGCAGGAAGATGAGCCGGGCAGCGGAGTGAAGAATAGACCGGAGCGGGGCGAGAGAGGAGGAAGGGAGGTCAGAGAGAAGGCTGACACAGTAGTCTAGCCGGGATATAACGAGAGCCCGTAATAGTAAGGTAGCCGTTTGGGTGGAGAGGAAAGGGCGGATCTTGGCGATATTGTAGAGGTGAAACCGGCAGGTCTTGGTAATGGATAGGATGTGTGGGGTGAACGAGAGGGACGAGTCAAGGATGACACCGAGATTGCGGGCCTGAGAGACGGGAAGGATGGTCGTGCCATCCACGGTGATAGAGAAGTCTGGGAGAGGACCGGGTTTGGGAGGGAAGATGAGGAGCTCAGTCTTGCTCATGTTGAGTTTTAGGTGGCGGGCCGACATCCAGGTGGAGACGTCCCGGAGGCAGGAGGAGATGCGAGCCTGAAGGGAGGGGGAGAGGACAGGGGCGGAGATGTAGATCTGCGTGTCATCTGTGTAGAGATGGTAGTCAATGCCGTGAGAGCGGGTGAGTTCACCGAGGGAGTGAGTGTAAATGGAGAACAGAAGAGGGCCAAGAACTGACCCTTGAGGAACTCCAACAGTTAAAGGATGGGAGGGGGAGGAGGCTCCAGCGAAGGAGACCGAGAATGATCGGCCAGAGAGGTAAGAGGAGAACCAGGAGAGGACAGAGTCCGTGAAGCCAAGGTGAGATAAGGTATGGAGGAGGAGGGGATGGTCGACAGTGTCAAAGGCAGCAGAGAGGTCAAGGAGGATCAGAATGGAGTAGGAGCCATTGGATTTGGCAAGAAGGAGGTCATGGGTGACCTTAGAGAGAGCAGTCTCGGTAGAGTGGAGGGGACGGAAGCCAGATTGGAGGGGGTCTAGGAGAGAATGGGAGTTAAGGAATTCTAGGCATCGATTGTAGACGACTCGTTCTAGGATTTTGGAAAGGAAGGGTAGTAGGACGATAACTGGAGGGGAAAGTGGGGTCAAGAGCGGGTTTTTTTTAGGATGGGGGAGACGTGGGCATGTTTGAAGGCAGAGGGGAAGGAGCCCTTGGAGATTGAGTGGTTAAAAATAGAAGTTAAGGAAGGGAGGAGGGCAGGGGCGATGGTTTTAAGAAGGTGAGAAGGAATGGGGTCCGAGGCGTAGGTGGAGGGGGTGGCACTTGCGAGGAGGGAGGAGATCTCCTCTGAGGATACTGCAGGGAAGGATGGGAAAGTAGGGGAGGGGGTTGGTGGGGGGAGGGGAGAGGCGGAGGGGTGACTTTGGGGAGCTCAGACCTGCTCGTGTTGATTTTCGTGAGGAAATAGGTGGCCAGATCATTGGGGGTGAGAGATGGGGGAGGGGGAGGAACAGGGGGCCTAAGGAGAGAGTTAAAGGTCCGGAACAATCGGCGGGGGTGACGGGCATGGGTGTCGATGAGGGAGGAGAAGAAGCTTTGCCTGGCGGAGGAGAGGGCAGAGTTAAGGCAGGAAAGGATAAATTTGAAGTGTGTGAGGTCGGCTTGGTGCTTGGACTTTCGCCAGCAGCGCTCAGCAGCTCGAGCATAGGAGCGTATATCCACAGCCCTACCATCTGCCTTGGGCTGATAGCACACGATCTGGAGAAGGGGCCCCCCCCCCTGAGGGAACCACCCGGTTTCATTATATTGATGATGTTATGCTAACTGGTAAAGATGCCACTGCTTTGCAGGCCTGCCTGAAGCTACTGATAGAGCACCTCCAGGAACACGGACGGGCAATAAGCCCCCACAAGGTGGAGGGACTGGTGTCGGTGGTCCATGTCTTGGGGGTCACCTGGTCGGGTAAGAGCCATCTAATGCTAGGGGTGGCTATAGATAAGATGTGCACAAAGGCCCCCATGTAGGGTTAAGGAATTGGAGGGGTTCCTGGGCCTGGTGAGATACTGGAGATCGTTTATTACTCACCAAGCCCAGTGCCTGTGGCCATTGTATCCCTTGGTGCGTAAGGGGGCAGGTTGGAATTGGATGATAGAGGCTCAAGAGGTGTTCGAGAAGGCCAAACTGTTGGCCGGACAAGGTCGGGAGCTGCAGGCTCCAGAACCCCGACCCCTGGTCAGCGTTTACCCAGATGGGTTCGGGTGGGGCCTGTGGCAGCAGACTGTGGGACAGCTCCCACTGTCCCAATCGGATTCTGCTCCCAACTATGGAAGGGGGCAGAAAGCAGGTACTCACCCATTGAACAACAATTCAACAGGTAGAGCCCCTTACGAATACGGTCCCTGTTGCAGTGCGGACCACGTATCCCATCAAGGGATGGATTGAGGGACTGTTTGACCAACCGAAGTCAGCCGTGGCACAGACGCCTACCCTGTGCAAATAGCATGCATATCTGCAGCAACAGGTGAGCTTCTCAGCCAGCCCCATGAAGGCCAAGTTGCACGCCTATTAGGGCCAGTGACTGACTTGTCAGACATAGGTCGTATTCCGGAACCACCCCCCAGGCCGGACAATGTTCGAGAAGGGGTTGGGCCAATCCTGCAGGAGGCCTGGTACATAGATGGGTCCAGCCGGGGTAACCCTGCCCACTGGAACGCCATTGCCATTCAGCCCTTCACCAACACTATTTGGACGGGGGCCGGGAGTGGCCAGCAGTCAGTGGGCTGAGCTGCGAGCAAGGTAACCAAGGAGCTGTGGCCCCCACAGTGTGCTCGGATAGTTGGGCAGTGCATAGGAGCCTAACTGCCTGGCTGGCCCAATGGGCAATTGACGGATGGAAGGTGGGCAACCAGGACCTGTTACCCACCAGCAGGGAGATGTGGGAAGACATGTGGAGGCTGGCTCAGGCAAACCATAAGAACCTCACTGTATACCATGTCTCAGCCCATCTGTGACTTTCACCCCCAGGGAATATGGAGGCCGATGCACTAGCCCAAGTACGATCCCTCCTGGCCAGCACTGTGGACGACCTAGCAGACTGGGTACACTGTAAGACAGGGCATAGGGGCGTGAAAACGGCATGGCAAGTAGCCAAAAGGGCAGGCCTCCCACTGAGCCTAGCACAGTTACCAGCCACGGTGGATGCCTGTCCTGTTTGTGCCCGGAAAAGGCCCAAGCCCCTACCTGCTGTGTCAGGTTATATTCGAAGGGGGGTGCTTGCAGTGTGAGCATGGCCAATAGACTACATTGGACCACTTTCCCCTAGCTAAGGGAGCCAGTACACCCTGACTTGCGTGGACATGGTGACTGGGATCATGCAGGCCTTTCCCAGCAAGAGGGCGACTCAGTACTCCACCATAGCGGAATTGGAGAAGCTTGCGGAAATTTATGGGATGCCCCAGCGGATTGAGAGTGATCAAGGGAGTCACTTTACAGCTCAGGAGGTCCACCGCTGGGCAGAGGAGAATGTCAAATGGAAATACCACCTCCCCTACAATCCACAAGCCACAGGGTTAGTAGAAAGGAAAAACGGGCTACTAAAAGAACTACTCCAAGAGGAGAGGCTGCGACTGCTGGCAGGCTGGACAGCTCACCTGCTGGCCACTATAGCGTGGTCAATATCATAGTAAATGAGGGTGGGACCACTCTGTATGAAAGACTGGTCACACCGCTGGCCCCAACGCCTGCCCTATTGAAGGTGCACATTACAGCCGCATCAGCCCAAGCAAATCAGGCGGTGGGGGAAATTGCAGAAATTGGAGGGACTGATTCATTCACCACATGGCTAACAAATTTGCCTGCTCATTGGCGTACTTTGCTCTTCACAATAATCACTTTAATACTATACTTGCTTCTAGTATGCTATGGAATATATTGCTACTGTGGCATCATGCTCCAGGCGACCTCTGCAGGAATCAACAGGGCCGCCGATGGCTTATTTTAGTTAGCATTATTACTTAGCCCTGGGCGTGAGATTAGGGATCTTTGTGGAAGAAGGGGACGCGCGTCAGTATTGTATGGGTGATGTCCTTGAAGGGGTGGAGTTTATGGTCAGACTCCATGGGAAACATTTGGGCTAGCACAATCAAGGCTGACCCCTACTCCATCCTGCCTCGTTAATTGCACAGTGCTGACGTAGTGCCAACCCCGGCTGGAAGATGGACCTGCCGGAGAAAGGAGGCCCCACGGCATTAACAAGATCGTATGATGAACGACCGCCAAGGACATACTGCCTCGCGAATCTTGGGGCCCCAGAGATATTGGAAAGGGAGTATCGAGCCAGGTGGCCAGTGTCTCCCACCCCCATACTGGGCCCCCTTTGTTCTTGGCTCACCAGAGGGCATATAAGGCAGTGCATGTGGGGGGAGGGTGTGGTGTGATCTCTCCAAGTCTGCCGGCCGCACTGTTGTGTGGGTAAGCCCCCCTGCGTTCCACTCTAAATAAACTATCAACCTGGACTTATCCACCTCTTTCTTCGGTATTCCGTTATTATCGATATACGGGGGTTGGGCGGTCTATGCAGGCTCTGGTCCCACTCGGTACAGACTCTTACTGTGGGAAACCCAGACTGTCTGGGGTGTCCTGCTGTGGAGTGTCAAAGCCAGTCAGGGCCTTCCCTGCAGCACCTGTGAGTGGCAACTGTTCTGCCCTGTGAATGCCTATCTCTGTCTTGGAGGGGAGTCTGTCTTATTTGCTTTTCTCTCTCTCTTTTTTTCTTTCTCCCTTTTTTCTCTCTCCCTCTCTTTCTGACCCCCACCGCCCCATTCCCAGATCCAAGTAGGGGGCAACAGTCCCCTGAGACCTGACCAGGTGTATTCTTAGGGCCAAGGAAGAAGCCTGAGCCCCAGATGCATCATGGGAGACCCAGCCTCCCTGAGGACATCTTTGTGCAGAAAAGAGGAAAAGTGTCATGTGCCAAGCATGGGGCTCTTGGAGCTGTGTTTGGGACAAGTGGGGAGGAATCAATGGTATGTTTTGAGCACTTAGGACTATGGCACTATACTAAGTGCTTTAGGCACTATAGTGAAGGAATCCTTAGCCCCCGCCATGCATCCCCACTATCCACTGCATCCTTAGAGTTCACAAATAGGAGCAGTGACCAAGTCACACCTGGCAGAGTAGTGAACCCGGCCCAGGCTCCAACCCAACATCCAATGTCCTGCTCCCTGGCTGGAGGACTGCACTCCCTCTGGGAGACCCATCCAAGCCTTCTCTTCTCTTTCCCCTCTCTGCCCCCCCCACACCTTTCCCAATTGAGATTGGTTGGCACTCTTCCTAAGCATAGGCTGGAGCACACCTCATCAGCCAACCAGTGGTCACATCCATCCCCAGGAAGCCACAGCCTGGACCTGAACCGGACCATCCATTCCCATGGACAGTGGAGGACTAACCCACCCCTCACAGGATGCTACGGTCATTGCACTGACCCTGCCATGTGGGAGTCGCTTGGCCCCAGCCTGCTGCCACTTGGCCTCCTCCCCTCACCCCCACCACCCCTACCTTCCCCTTCAGCCCACAACTGTATCCCCTCCCTCCAGACAATGCCACTTCCTTTGGTGGTCAAGGGTCAAACACTGCATCATGGGTGCCACACGAATCTCTGACAATTCTTAGAGGTGATGGATGTGCGTGTGTTTCTGGTCTGAGAAGGTGGGCTGGGACTGCCCCTCTTTGGACGGGGAGATGGGTTCTGGAAAGAGAGGTCTAGAGTTCTGGACAGGTGCTCTGAGGAGGGACCTCAAGAGCTGGTGTGAAGTCACTCGGGTCACTTAATTCTATAGTCAGTGCAACTTCCTCTGGGTCTGGTCCATTTGGGGTTATCTTCCCAGCTCTGACTTCAAGAGCACAGGCTCGCATTCCTGCCTGAGAGGGGTGCCCCTGGGGGAGGTGGGTACAGGGGCAGTAGTCAGGGGTGTGTACGTCAATCTGCGGGTATGTGTGTGTGATTGCCATGTCCTCCATCCCTCCTGGAAGAGCCAAATAAGGGATGGGGAGGATTAGTAGCAAATCCTAGAGTGGAAAGATGCAAAGTGGTTTTCCCCCCGCCCCACTGCAGGAAATGGCACAGTTTGGCCCCCTCCTCTCCTCCTCCCCTCTCTTTCCCCTTGCCTGCCTGGACTCTAAAAGGCCAAATGTATCTGGAATAAAATGTATATGTTCTTCCTCACCCCTAAGTCTTCTTGAGTCACTGGCAGCTGGCCCTACCCGACAGGAGGGTTAGAATTTGGGGATACCTGCTCAGTACTTAAAGCAGGAGGGATGCTGCCAGCTTCTTAAACTGACAACCTAGCACCCTCACTCTTCTCTACTGATCCCTAGATCTCATTTCTTTAGTCTCATCCAGGCAGGGTAAGGGGACTGGAAGCTTGAGAGTTCAGAGAGAGGGTGGTGATGTCCTCTTTTTCTCCTTCCTTCCTCTCCCTAGCCAGCCTGAGGGTTTTTGGAAGAATGGCCCAGAAGAGTGTGGTTTTCACTGATGGGAGAGTCTCAGATTTCTCTGTCCTTGTCAAGTTTGCCTGGCTAGGGTGGGAGGCTGGACCCTCTAGGCCCGAGGGCCACACAGGGTGGGGTTGGGCAGTGGCTCAGATTGGAGGTTGTCCCAGGTTCTGCTACCCAGTCACTCAGTGAGTCAATCAGTTGTACTTAAGTGAGTTGCTTTTTTACCCTATGGGTGTTTCTCAATCTCTCTGGATCTCTGCTTTCCCCTCCCTGTTTTTCTAATAATAATCATCACAATAACTGTTGTGTTGAGTGCTTACGAAGTGCCAGGATACCCATCATTTATTTATATTCCTATCTCCCAGCTCTAGTCTGTAAACTCCTCATGGGCAGGGAATGTGACTACTAATTATTTTTGATTGTAATAATAATTGGGCTATTTGTAAAGTACTTACCATGTGTTAGACCCTGCACCAAGCCCTGGGGTAGATACAAGACGTGGTGCCTATCCCACACAGGGCCCACAGTCTCCATCCCCATTTTAGAGAGGAGGCAACTAAGGCCCAAAGAAGGTAAGTGATCTGCCCAAGGTCACACAGCAGACAAGTGGAAGAGCTGGAATTAATTGTGGTCTTTGTTAAAGTGCCCCCAACCTGCCAGTCAATGTAGCAAGCACTGCTGGGGAAACAGAAGCAAATCAGGTTCGATTCGCTCCCCAGCCCATGCCATGGAATTGTCACCCGACCCACACACACCCACACACACATATCCACCCATCCCCCAGACACCATAGGTGGGCATATACAAGCACTCTAAAGCAAAAACTCAAAACATAGAACTACATGCCCATGCACAAATAGCCCAGAGGGGTGCATGCATGTATGTGTGTATATTTGTATATATTCTCTCTCTCTGCCTCCCTCTCTTCCTCCCTCCCTCCCCAGTTATCCCCCTGCCTCTAACTTTATTTTAGTGTCCACCTCCCCGCCCCCCCCCCCCGCCCACCAGAATCTAAGACCCTTGAAGCCAGGGATGGTGTCTACCAGCTCCGTTGAACTCTTCCAAGGGCTTAGTAAAGTGGTCTCTGTCAAATAAACTCTCTTCATCATTCAATCATATTCATTGAGCACTTACTGTGTATAGAGCACTGTACTAAGCACTGGGAAAGTACAGTACAGCAATAGAGACAATCCCTGCCCAAAATGCTGACACTCTAGAGTTTAGGAGACAGCAATACAAATAGACATCAGTAAAAATAAAATGACATACATATCTAAGTGCTATGGGGCAGGGAAAAGGTGGGGGAAGAGCAAAGGGAGCAAGTCAGGGTGATGCAGACACGAGTGGGAGATGAAAGGGGGGGGTCTTAGTCTGGTAAAGCCTCTTGGAGGAGATGTGCCTTCAGAAAGGCTTTGAAGCTGGGGGGGCAGAGAGAGGAATTGTCTGGCAGATTAGAGGAGGGAGGGCGTTCCAGGCCAGAGGTAGGACATGGGTGGAGGGTCAGTGGGGAGATAGGTGATATGGAGGCACAGTAAGAAGGTTAGCATCAGAGAAGTGAAGTGTGTGGGCTGGGTTGTAGAAGGAGAGAAACAAGGTGAGTTAAGAGAGGGCAAGGGGACAGAGTGCTTTAAAGCCCCTGGAGTGGAGTTGTTGTTTGATACGGAGGTGGATAGGTAACCACTGGAAATTTTTGAGGAGGGGGTTGACATGTCCCGAACCTTTCTGTAGAAAGATAATCGGGGCAGTGGAGCGAAGCATAGACTGGAGTGGGGAGAGGAAGGATGTCGGGAGCCTAGATGAATCTTCTATGTACCCTCTTCAGCAGTGTTCAGCCTGCCAAGCCAAACCATCCTCCTCTAGTTAACAAGACAGGGTGAGGAAAGGGAGAACAGAAATCTGTTGAGAAAGCAGCTGGCTCCAACCTCCTCCTGCATAATAATAATAAGTGCAGTGGCATAGAGAAGCAGTGTGGTTTAGTGGAAAGAGCAAGGGTTTGGGAGCCTGAGGATGTGGGTTTTAATCCCTGCTCTTCTGCTTGTCTGCTCTGTGAATTTGGGCAAGCCATTAACTTCTCTGTGTCTCAGTTACCTCATCTGTAAAATGGGGTTTAAGACTGTGAGCCCCATGTAGGACAGGGACTAGGTTCAATTTGATTATCTTGTAATCTATTCTAGGGCTTAGTTCATTCCCTGGCAAATAATAAAATGCTTAACAAATACCATAAAAAAGAAGGCAGAAGAGGTATTGAATACCTATTCTACATATTAAAAAACTGAGGCACAGAGTGGCTTAGTCACTTAACCCAAGTTTACACAGCAGGCAAGTGTGAGAGTCAGGATTAGAACCCAGCTCTTCTGACTCTCAGATCACCCCTCTCTCCACTAGGTGGCCTGGCTTTGTGCCCTCTCTGACAGGAATGGCCTCCCTCAGATGAATTCTCAGTTTTCTGAGTTCCAGGGGGGACGGAACCGGGCCTCAGAGCTTCTATTCCCAGCAGGCTTCATTTGTGGAGATGATCTTAGTGGCCTCCATGGGAGTTGGGGGCCGGGTCTTCCATTCCCCCCGGTGCCCCTCCCAGTCACCAGTCCATCCCACATGACTGTGGGAATTGGCAAGGGAAAGCAGGCTGTGGTGAAAATGGGGGGAATCTCTCCAGCTTGTGGCTTCTAGCTAGAAGCTAGACTGTGAAGCTTGTATGCAGGGAACGTGTCTGTTTATTGTTATATGGTACTTTCCCAAGTGCTTGGTACAGTGCTTTGCACACTATAAGCACTCAATAAATAGGATTAAATGAATGATTGCATGAATTAAAATTGTGGGCAGGAAACATGTCCACCAACTCAATTATATTGTACTCTCCCAAGCACTTAGTACAGTGCTCTGCACAGAGTGAACGCTCAGTAAATGCAAGTGACTGAGAAAGACCTTCCAAGATAAACTCAAACAAAGAGTACTCAGGAGGGAGATTGAGGTAGTAAACCCATGTCAGAGTACAGAGCCCCTCTCAGTGTCACACCTAGGGTTTTCAGTACTCTACCAGTCTCAATTATGGGAGGGAGAGTCAAGCAGAGGCATTTCCATTCCTAGCTTGGGCAGGGGCTAGCGATTGGAAGGCAATCTGCTAAAAGTCAAAACTCCCCCATGCTGGGCAGCAGTAGAATGGGTGAGAGTCGAGGGTGGAGACTCAAGGTTACTGTGTGGAAGGAGGCAATGGTAAGCCACCTCTGTATTTTTCCAAGAAAACGCTATGGAGACACTATTATAATGATTGCAGATGGAGGTGGGGTGTTCCGAGAAAGATGTGTCCATGGCATTGCTATGGGTTGGCAACGACTCGATGGCATAAGAGAAGACGAGGGTCTTCAAGAGCAGAACTGCTGCATCCAGGCAAGGGTTAAGTGGATGTCCTGTCTCAAAGGTGCTATTGCTCTGAGGGTCCACCCACTAGATAGCCTGCATTGCTCTCAGCTGGGACTGAGGGCTCAGCAAGTGGTAACACTGCTTTTTCTGAGGGAGACCGACAAGGTAAGCAGAAACCACTGCCTTTACACAGTTTCTTGTGTCCAAACCCCTGTTCTTTCTTGTTTTCAAACCCCATTCTACCTCTCAACCCTCAGGGTGGGTAGCCCCCTGTTTAGACTGTGAGTCCGTCACTGGGCAGGGATTGTCTCTGTTACCAAATTGTACATTCCAAGCACTTAGTACAGTGCTCTGCACATAGTAAGCGCTCAATAAATACTATTGAATGAATGATAGGAACCTGAAAGTTTGGCTTGTTTTTCTCAGGCAACATCTCCTACCGCACAATCTGTCTTGCCTTAGGATCAAGGGTGGGATGGTTCTGTTTTGATTTAAATCTATGACAGTTTTTTTTCAAGTTGTGGGAAGATGGGTCCAGAGTTATCTCATCCAGGTCACAAAATCCTGAGGAAAAAAGGAATTGTTAGATGCTTTGGTAAACACTGACTTGTGTTTCTAATTGTCTCTCTGTGCAGTGACACAACTGTTGAAGAGCAGTCAGCTATAGAGGGAACTGTGAGGCCAGGGTCATTGGGTTGTAAGGTTGAAGGGGCTCTGTTGCATGTCCAAGTGTGGTTAGAGTGAGGAGATGGAGGAAATGAAGAGACTAAGTTTTTGAAATGTTAAATTCCTCTGTTTCCTCATGTGGTGGGCAGCCATGCCGGGTGGTTGTCTACTAACACAGTGGATTCCTCCGGGAGGAAACAAACTGGATGTGACCTGACATCAGTTTCAAATATTGGGAAACCTCCACTTCAGTCCATAGAGTGTCTAGAGCAGTGTGGTTTAGTGGTTAGAGCACAGGCCTTGAATTCAGTAGGATCTGGGTTCTCATCTTGGCTCCACTGCTGGTCTGCTGAGTGACATGAGTGAAGCAAATCACTTGGCTTTTTGGGGCTTCATTTACCTCTTTAAAACAGCAATTAAGACTGTGAGCCCCACGTGGGAGGGGGACTGTGTCAGATCTGTGTTAACTTGTATCTACCACAGCACTTAATACAGTGCCTGGTGTGTAGTAAGTGCTTAACAAATACCATTTTATTTTCTTAAAAACGAAGCTGAGTCTAAGGGCCACATTCCTCATGAGGTTGGCATAGGACCCTGCCCACATTCCTCCAAGTGGCCTTCCCTAACTAATTCCTCCTATTCTCTTGTCCCTCTCTGTTGTACATCACCCTGTCTTGCTCCCTTCATATATCACCCCCCTCCAAGCCCCACAGCACTTAGGTCCATATCTGTAATGGATGTATTTATTTTCATGTCTGTCTCCCCTCTAGACTCTAACTTCTCTGTGGGTAGGGAATGTGTCAGTTTGTTATTATACTGTACTCTCCCTAGTCCTTAGTACAGTGCTCTGCATACAGTAACCCCTCATTATATATACGATTGAACGAACAAATGAATACCTCTGTGAAGCCGAGCCTGCACTCTCATCCAGTGAGTTCTCCCTGCTGACCACACTCCAAGTCAGAGTGCTCTTCTAGATAGGTGCCCTTTGGACACTGCCTCAGGGCCCCTAGCAGATGTAGGACAGCCGCTCCATCAGTCGGTCAAAGGAATTTATTCAGCACTTAATATGCTGCAGAGCAGTGTACTAAGGCCTTGGGACTGTATAACAGAATTAGCTATGTTCCCTGTCCTTAAAGAGCTTACATTCTAGGGGGGAACCTATTATTACTACTTTTGAGAACTACTGTCCAACAGTAGTTCATTTCTGCTCCCCTGCATTTAATGATAATAATAATAATGTTGGTATTTGTTAAGTGAAAAGCAGTGTGGCTCAGTGGAAAGAGCCCGGGCTTGGGAGTCAGAGGTCATGGGTTCGAATCCCGGCTCTGCCACTTGTCAGCTGTGTGACTGTGGCCAAGTCACTTAACTCCTCTGTGCCTCAGTTACCTCATCTGTAAAATGGGGATTAAAAAACTGTGAGCCCCACATGGGACAACCTGATCACCCTGTATCTACCCCAGTGCTTAGAACAGTGCTCGGCACATAGTAAGCGCTTAACAAATACCGACATTATTAAGTACTTACTATGTGCCAAGCACTGTTCTAAGCGCTGGAGTAGATACAAAGTCATTGGGTTGTCCCACGTGGGGCTCAGGGTCTTCATCCCCATTTTACTGATGAGGTCACTGAGGCACAGAGAAGTTAAGTGACTTGCCCAAGGTCACACAGAGTCAGCATTCGAGCCCATGATCTCTGACTCCCAAGCCCGTGCTCTTTCCACTAAGCCACACTACTTCTCTAGCCATGCTGAGAGTAGTGCCTCCTTTTGTCTTTCAGAGGTGGAGAACAGAGCTGCTTTATTTCAGGGGAATGAAGCCTACATACCACTTTCTTTTCTCTTTTTGGTACTTGCTAAGCTATTACTGTGTGCCAGGGACTGTACTAAGCCCTGGGATAGATACAAGCTATTTGCATTGGACAAAGTCCTTGTCCCACGTGGGGCTCACAGTCTCAATTCCCGTTTGAAGTAACAGAAGCACAGAGAAGTGAAGTGACTCGCCTGAAGTCACACAGCAGGCAAGTGTTGGAGCCAGGATTAAAACCTAGGTCCTTCTGACTCCCAGGCCTGGGCACTCTCCTCTAGGCCATGCTGCTTCCACTCCAGGCATCGAGATGGAGTGAAAATAACTGGAGCCCCGCCCCCTCAGTAGTTGTGTCAGGTTGGGCGGGGGGCCCCTTGGGTGAGCCTCATCATGGTTCTGCCCCTCTCTTCCGAACCTTCTGGAGTGGGGAATTCACTGCAAATGTCCCAAATCTGCTCCTTTGGTCAACCGTATTCATCAGTGGTATTTACTGAGCACTTACCGTGTGCAGAGCACTGTAACAATAATAATAATTATGATATTTAAGTGCTTACTATGTGTTCAGTGCTGTACTAAGCGCTGGGGTTGGACACAGTTGCTGTCCCACAAGGGGCTCACAGTTTCAATCCTCATTTTACAGATGAGGTAAGTGAGGCACAGACAAGTGAAGTGACTTGCCCAAGGTCACACAGCAGACAAGCCACAGAGCTGGGCTTGGGGGAGTGCAATGCAACAGAGCCGGTAGATCTGTTCCCTGCCTGCAATGAGCAAGAATGAGGTACGGGAAACAGAAGGGACAGTGATGAGCCCTAGGTGGGTTGAAGAATACAGTTTTAGATGTCCAAGCTAGATGAAAGTGTGATGGGAGTGTGAGAAGCAGCACGGCCTCGTGAATAGAGCATGGGCCCAGCCAACAAAAGGACCTAGGTGCGAATCTGCCGCTCATCTGCTGTGTGATCTCAGGCAAATCACTTAACTTCTCTGTGCCTCGGTTACCTCATCCATATAATGGGGATTAAAATTGTAAACCCTACACGGGACAGGAACTATTTCCAACCCAATTACCTTGTATTTATCCTAGCAATTAGTACAGTGCCTGGCACATAATAAGCACTTAACAAATACCATAATTATCATTATTACGATCATTTTGTCGTTCCATCTGCTGGAGGGTGGAAGCCATGTTGTAAGGGCTGGATGACCAAGGGGCAGATCGGACCGTCTCTTTCTCTCCACAGAGGCTGCTCGATGCATCTCCCCAGCCGGCGGACTCTTTCCCTGCGGTGTGAGAATGGTGAGGTCCGTCCCCAGATTCACCCTCCTCTCGGCGGATGGAGGCAGAGGCTGCACTGCCATGTGAAAGAGAAGGTGGTGTCTGGGTCTGTTTTGCATGCATGATGGGGTTACCCTGAGGGCAAGAAGAATGAGGATGGGGGGATGACATTTTTGGGAAGCAGGCTTGTTCTGGAAACAGGGGCTGGGGCTCTGAGCAGGGAACTGGTTCCATCTGAATTGACTATGGGACTGAGGAGGCCTGGTGACCTTAGTTCTATAGATCGATCAAACCTCTTTGCGCTCAAAGTCCTGTCTGCAGATCCTCAGTCTTGGGAGAAGAGACCTTTCCATGACTGATGTTGGCTTCCTCTTGGGAAGAGTTGGGGGGGGCAGGGAGGGGAGAGGTGCAGTCAGGAGTAAAGTAGGGACTGTGACTGTGTTCACTCCATCCCGCTTTCTGAGAGGCAGGATCATGGAGTCTTTATTATGAAGCAGTCAGCAGAGGGGATGATTGGGGAATACAGGGACCAGAGAAGGCAGGCATTGTATGGGAAACAGATTTCTGTCCAGTCTGCAGCCTTGCTGGGTATCTCGGGCCCCAGGAGTACTGACAATTGTGAGGGTTTCTGGGGGACCAGCGTTAAGTGTGGGGCAGAACATAGCAGTTAAGCAGTCAGTTTTTGCCTGTACACACATCCTTTCTGGGGAAGCCAGTACTGGGGAGCTTGCTGGGGGTGGAGTGCAATAAAGGAGAAACTGCATTGTCTGCAAATTTCCTTCTTTCTTTTTCCTTCCTTCCTCTTCTTCTTCCCAGCTCTGAGATCACTGGTTTTCCTCCATGACTAAGGGAGAGACTCACTGGCTGTTCAAGGCACCTCCATGATCTGAAGTCCCATTGTCACGCAGAAAGGGCACCGGTTGCATTTTCAGATCTGGGGGGTTAAAGAAGACCCCTGACCCCATGGAGAGATGGAACTATGGTTCCACTCCAGTGGGAAGGCTTTTTCATATAGGTGTGTGCATTCACATGAACAGTGGGGTTAAGTCTGTGGGGGAGAAGGGTTAGGTGGGGGCTGCAGAACTGTGTTCACAGGTCGGTTCTGGAAAAGAGAGGTTTGGACTTTGTGCAGGTTGCTGCCTTTGATGTGACTGTGGGACTGAGAAGCAGGACCGTTAATTCTATTGATGGGTCACAACTTCCTGCAGCTACTGTGCCGTCAGCAAGGTCACCCTGCAAACCCCCAGCCCCCGGAGAAGGGACCGGACTGGGCCTGCTGGTGGTGGCTTCTGGGGGGTTGGACTAGTGTTGGAAGTAAGACAAGGGTAGCATCGAAAGGCCCACACCATTCTTCTCTGAGAAGCAGAGCTGTGCAAATTCCCATCCAAGACCAGATCAGCAGAGGTAGGGAGGAGCAGATCAGGGCTTTGTACTTGAAATTGACTTGTACAGTTGTGCTGGACTTCCAGTCTTTGAAGAATGAGCCCCTCCTGATCTAACAGGGCTGGGATTCGGGGGCAAGGGAAGCTAAGTATTAATAGGGCAGAGTGTAACACTCACTTGAGCTCACCTGAGAATAGCATAATTGTTTGGGATGAGGTGGGGTGGTGGCAGGGGCGAAGTGCTTCCAAAATACCAACAAGAACAAAAAAAAAGGTTGTCTCTCATCTCCCCCCGGTTCTCCAGACAGTTGAGTCTGCTGGAGACTGAGGAGTTTAGCCACAGAGGGTGGATAGAATAACCAGGACACTTGTTCACTAATCCACATATGTATTTTCAGGCCAGGTTCCTCTATTCCAGATACATTTCAGCCAGGACTGGCGGAGAAGCTCCAGTGACACCTCGCTTCCATCAGGCCCATGCTCCAGGTTCTACTGCCCTCTACTGAGAGGAGGCCTTGGTGGTGAGTCACAAATCTCTGCCTGCACTGGATCTATGTCCTGTTGGGTCAGATGTAGACAGGAGTCCCACTGCACCAACTCTCTACAGCATAAAGCACGGAAAAGGATCACTCAAGCCAGAACCTGATAGCTATTACTCTCCAAACAGAGGCTGATTAACCCCTCTCTCTGGTTTTGAGGACCATCCCCTTGCAGTGTGGATACAGTTAAATCAATTCTCACATTTCCTCCACCCTGGAGATCTAGAGCTGGGGGACTTGTTTCCACCAAAAAGGGAAGGTTTATATATATATATATATATATATATATATATATAGGTTTACATATATATATATATATATATATACGTGTGAGAGAGAGAGAGATGTAGCTTCTAGGTTAGGATAGTGAGGCGGGAGCTGCCATTCTTGGTACAGAGGCTGGTTCTGGAAGCCAAGGCTCTGTGTGAGGAACTGTTTCTGTTGGACTCGACTGCAGGACCAAGAAGACCTGGAGCCCTTAATTCTATAGACGGGTCATATCTCCCTGTGTCCACTGTCCTGTCTGCAGGTTCACCCTGCACATCCTCAGACCCTGGAGGAGGGGCCCTTTTGGGTCTGACAGTTCTGGCTACATGTCCCCTCCAAGCAGTTGCGGACTCCTGTCTGAGACCAAGTCAGCAGGAGTGTGGGTGTAGTAACAGTGAGGCTTAGTACCAGCAGTTGAGTTGTGCTGGACCTCCAGTCTCTGGAGAATGAGGCCCTCCTGGAGTAACAGAACTGAGGTTCTGAGGAGGAGACCACTAAGTATCAATAGGGCAGAGTGTTGTAATCAGCTTAGCTGTGGCGATCAGTCTATACACCTCACCTCTCCTGATGATAGGTCCAGCTTTTGTTGGGAGAGAGGGAAAATGGTGTCTTCAAAAAAACCTAGGCTGTCTTCAATCTCCTACCCCTCCCTCTCCAGCTATGAGTTGTCTGAGCTGGTCATAGACTGAAGTGTTTGGCCACAGAGGTGGACTTCAGAGGGCAGTGTGGGGGAACCTCTCTCCCAGTTGCTTCTATTCAGGGAGATTAGTGATAATAATAATAATGTTGGTATTTGTTAAGCGCTTACTATGTGCAGAGCACTGTTCTAAGTACTGGGGTAGATACAGGGTAATCAGGTTGTCCCACGTGAGGCTCACAGTCTTAATCCCCATTTTACAGATGAGGGAACTGAAGCCCAGAGAAGTGAAGTGACTTGCCCCCAGTCACACAGCTGACAAGTGGCAGAGGCGGAATTCGAACCCATGACCTCTGGCTCCCAAGCCCATGCTCTTTCCACTGATGTCAGACCCCAGCCGCTCCCTCCCCTATATAAACTTCCTGGGCCTAATTCTGCCCAAAGCTGAGTGTGTTTGCTTCCATCTTAGTGTCTGGTGAGTATAGGAAAAGAAGGGGGTTGGGGGAGGAGGTGTTGAGTTTTGGGTAACATTGAATCTGCTTCCTGGTTTACTAACTGGGAGCTCATCTGGGCCAGGTAATTTCCCCAAAGGCCTCCCTGCAGGCTGTTCTCTGGGGGGTATCATCCCTCAACTATCCTGACCTCAGTGATGCCTGTGGTGAGGGGTGGGTAATGGGGTGAAGAGCCTGACACTCCATCTCAGAAGGCTTCCTGGCTACTCAAACTGCCACCCTGTTCTCCCACCTCTCTTTTAGAACTTCCACAGCCACAGAGACACTTCATTCATTCAGTCGTATTTATTGAGTGCTTACTGTGTGCAGAGCACTGTATTAAGTGCTTGGAATGTACAATTCAGCAACAAATAGATACAATCCCTACCCAACAACAGGCTCAGTCTAAAAGAAGACAGACAGCCAAACAAAACAAGTAGGCATCAATAGCATCAAAATAAATAAATAGAATCATAGGTATATACACATCATTCATAAAATAGAGTAATAATAGATACAAATATACATAAGTGCTGTGGGGAGGGGAAGAGAGTAGAGCAGATGGAGGAAGTAGGGGGAATGGGAAGGGGAGGAGGGGCAGAGGGGAAGAGAGAGCTCAGCCTGGGAAGGCCTCCTGGAGGAGGTGAGCTCTCAGGGCTTTGAAGAGGAGAAGAGAGTTAGTTTGGTGGATGCGAGGAGGAAGGGCATTCCAGGTCAGTGGTAGGACGTGTGCCAGGGGACAACGGCGGGTCAGGCGAGAATGAGGCACAGTGAGGAGGTTAGCGGCAGAGGAGCGGAGTGTACAGGGTGGGCTGTAGAAGGAGAGAAGGGAGGTGAGATAGGAGGGGGCAAGGTGATGGAGAGCTTTGAAGCCAATAGTGAGGAGTTCATGCAATCAGTACATGGAATTTGAGTGTTTAGTAGGTGTAGAGCACTGTACTGTACAGGGTTAAGGAGAGAATAATATAACAATTAGCGGACATGTCCCTGCAGCCCTGACATCACCTCAGCACACCTGTCCCCCACTTCTCTGCTCTCATTACACCTTCAGATATGCTTGTCTTTCTCATTCTAAGAGAATTCCCTTTCCTTATTATAGGTCGAGCATCTGTGGAATGGGGAAGACACAGATGACACAATACTTGTAAGGGAAGGATCTGAATATAAGGATATGTGGTGAATGCTTCAGGGCTCCATGGATGAGCCTAAGTGCATGGGTGAGCTGGGAGGGAAAATCTCAGTGAGCTTTTTAAAGTTTTGGTAGACGGCTGGTATGTCCACTCTGTGTGTGAGGGGTGGGAGTTAATAATGTTGGTATTTGTTAAGCGCTTACTATGTGCAGAGCACTGTTCTAAGCGCTGGGGTAGACATAGGGGAATCAGGTTGTCCCACATGGGGCTCACAGTCTTAATCCCCATTTTAATAATAATAATAATAATGTTGGTATTTGTTAAGCGCTTACTATGTGCCGAGCACTGTTCTAAGTGCTGGGGTAGATATAGGGGAATCAGGTTGTCCCACGTGGGGCTCACAGTCTTCATCCCCATTTTACAGATGAGGGAACTGAGGCACAGAGAAGTTAAGTGACTTGCCCACAGTCACACAGCCGACAAGTGGCAGAGCTGGGATTCGAACTCATGAGCCCTGACTCCAAAGCCCATGCTCTTTCCACTGAGCCACGCTGCTTCTCCGATGAGGTAACTGAGGCCCAGAGAAGTTAAGTGACTTGCCCACAGTCACACACCTGACAAGTGGCAGAGCTGGGATTCAAACTCATGACCTCTGACTCCAAAGCCCATGCTCTTTCCACTGAGCCACGCTGGGAGTTCTACGTGGGAGGATGTGTGGGACTGGGTTGAGGGTGGAGGTGGTCCAAGTGAGACAAAATGATTAGGCTGGAGCTTTCAGGGGCTATCTAAACCCAACTCAGAGTCATCTGGAGGTGGATGTCCAAGGGGCCCTGATGATGGGAAGAGAGGGACCAGCTCACTTGTCCTCCCAGAAGCTTCTTAGCACACTTTCTGGCCATGAGGACTGTTCCCTCTTTAATGATGATGCAGAGCAGCTGTTTGCCATGGAGAGGTAGGTCCCTTAATTCTAAGACCCAGGGTCCTTAATTCTTTAGATGGGTCAACCTTCCCTAAACCTATCTTGCCCCCATCCGCTACCCCCTCCCACAGCCATCCCTCCTCCAATGATGCTTCTGGGGCTTTCCCCTGGGACACCTCCTCTCTACCCCAGCTGCTTCCATTCAGGATGATTAGTGACTTCTGATCCCTGGCCTATTTAAGCCTCCAGGGCTTCAAGATATTCAGAACTGAGTGTTTTTGCTTCCATGTAAGTGTCTGGTGAGGTTAGGAGGAGGGGGATGGGGGGAAGGAGTTGTTCAGTTTGGGGTAACTTTGAATCTGCTTTTTGGCTTGCTAATGGGAAACTTCTGGGCCAGGTAATTCCCTGAAGGCCTACTTGCCAGGCTGTTCCATTGACCTTTCATCCCTCACCTATCCTGTGTTGGAGATGGATAGTGGGATGAAGGGCCTAACAGTGCATCTCAGAAGGCTTCCTGGCCACTTCAACTGCCTCTTTGTTGTCCAGCCTCTCTCTGTGACTGTGGAAGTTCTAAGAGACACTTTCCTCCTGCAACCCATCAGTTTTAATAACTCTCACTATGTGTAGAGCACTGTACTATATACTTAGAAGAATAATAATAATGGTGGTATTTGTTAAGCGCTTACTATGTGCAAAGCACTGTTCTAAGCACTAGGGGGATACAAGGTGATCAGGTTGTCCCACATGGGGCTCACAGTTTTAATCCCCATTTTACAGATGAGTTAACTGAGGCAAAGAGAAGTTAAGTGACTGGCCCAAAGTCACACAGCTGACAAGGGGCGGAGCCAGGATTAGAACCCATGACCTCTGACTCCCAAGCCCAGGCTCTTTCCACTGAGCTATGCTGCTTCACGTTGTAGGAGAGTACAACATGCTTAGCAGTCATGTTCCTTGCATCCCTGACTCAGAACACCTGTCCCCACTTCTCTGCTGTCCTTATGGTATCTCCTTCCATTACGCCTTCAGATATGTGTGTCTTCTACATTCTCACCTGGTTCCTTTTTCAATGTTATAGGTCCAGCATCAGTTGAATGGGGAGGGTCCCAGATAATCCAATGCGGGTAAGGGAAGGATCTGAGTATAAAAATCTTTACCTAATCTCTGTGCGGTGAATACTGAAGTACTTGGTGGGTGGGCATAAGTGCATGGGTGAGCTGGAAGGGAAAATAAAGTGTGGGGTGGGGAGATGAGAACTTGAGTCAGGTTCAGCTTGTTGGAGAAGAAAGAATTTCAGTAGAGATTTTAAAGTTTTGGGAGACTGCTGAGTCTTTGTAGGGAGCATAGAAAGTTTTGTTTCCAAGAACTGCAGGTCTTAGCTCTCTCCTGTTTAGTCTGCCATTGCAATGGCAGCTTCTTGGTCTTTACGTCCCGACCTCTCCCATCCTGGGTGTGTGGAGATGGAATGACAGGGGTAGGGAAGAGTGGAGAAGCGAGGGCATCTGAGGCAGTTCTCTCAGGCCTGTTGAACACTAGGTTGACTTGTGTGTGGTAGAGGAATGTCCTTATTTTGGAGAAACTGCATTGTTTGCACCTCCTCCCATTTCCTTCTCAACTTGCAGGAGCACCACCAGACCACTCATTCTATGGAGTGCCGTCGGGGGGAATTTAAGTACCAGGACCACCTCGACGATCTCATAGCTGGTGAGAAGGAATTTAACTTTCCCTGTCTTTTGTTCGGCAATGATGATTCCCCTCCCTCAATGACTCCCATGTCTATTGCCTTCACTATCTGTCCTAGACTTTTAACTCCTGCCTTAAAGCCCCAGTGCCCCCAACTCCCTCCTTGTCATGGAGGCAACTGCCAGTGCTTGATAACATGCTCTGCATTTAGGAAATATTGAATCAATACTATGAGTACTAAAAAAACTCCTCATTCTGGTCCTTATCCTCTGCCATGTCTCTCTTGACCTCTCAGCTGAGTATAACACCATGGACCACCCTGTTGACATGGGAACACTATGTACTCTCCATTTCCCCATCACAGACCCCTCCTGGTTTTCCTCCTCTTGCCTTTCTTTCTTGCTCTTCCTCTGATACTTCTTGTGGGTGCCCCCCAAGGTTGGATCCTTTTCTATTCTCTTGCTATCCCCACTTCCTTAGACCTCAGGTGGTCCCACAGATACTCACTACTTAGCCTCACTCTTCTCCCCCTCCAACTCAGTGCACACACTTCTCTGGAGGTGAGCTACTATTCATCATGCCTTTCTAAGTCTCTCTCTCTCTCGTGCTCTCTCTCTCCTATTCTCTCTTCTTTCTCTCAGTATTCTCTTGCTTATTCTCCTTTTGACCCTCAAACTTCTCCCCAACCTTCTCATGTGGCAGACCAGTGCCTTCCATCTTTAAAGATCTTCCGAAATGACATCTTCTCCTAGAGGCAGTGCTTGATTAACCTTTCATCCTGGATCCTTCCCCCCCACCCCAAACTGCCACGTCAGTGCTCTCATCGTTTAAAGACTTGGGCATTCACTAATCCTAATCTACTATGGCATCTCAACACTAAAATTGCCAGTAGGAAGAAGACCTAGATTATGACAGATACCTGTTTGCCCTGCTAAGCTTTAAACTCCTGAAAGTCAGGGACCATATCTCTTTATTATATTGTACCCTCCTAAGTACTAAGTATTTAGCAAATATTGTGAGTCATGTGCAGGATGTCATTCAAGTGTTATTTGGGGCTAGGATCCACCGTTCCAGATATGCACGAGTCAGGCCCAATAAAGAAACATCAATATCTCCCCTGGGACAGACACTTTCTTATCCATATGGCCAGAGAAAGCCCAAAGAGCAAAGGAGAGTCCTGAGGCCTCTTGGGAACAAACAGGAAGTTCTCCCAAGGACTTGTATTGTTGGGTCAGGGTAACCGAAGTAGAGACCTCTTTCCTGTGCACCCTAAAATCATGCTTGTCATTTGGGTAATTGTTTTTGACCAACCATCACTTGTGTTCACAGGGGAGCTGAGACCAGGGAAGGCGCCCAAAGAACGGACTAGGTCACGACCGACCAGTCGCCAGCTGTTCCACCTGATGCGAAGCATTCGGGTCCTCCATGGCCACGAGGATCTCGACTGTGCAGCGTGGATATGACTGGATGGCTCCCCGGGCCTCTCCAGAGACTGAGCTAAGAACAATCCCTGGCCCCCAATCCAACAATACCATTTCCTTGAGGATAAATATTTTATTGCTGGGGGCTACCTGCTGCCTCCTCCAGAAAGTGATGGGTTTGTGTGGGATGCATGTGTGCATCGTGGGATTGACTTTGAGGTGTGAGGGTGCCCTTCATTCATTGAATTATATTTATTGAGAACTTACTGTGTGCAGAACATTGTACTAAGGGCTTGGGAGAGTAAAATATCAAAATAAATATACCCATTCCCTGCCCACAACGAGCTCACGGTCTAGAGGGAGAGACAGATATTGATATAAGTGGGGATTGGAGGGAAGATGAAGAAACTGTCAGAGTGACAAGTCAGGCTCTGAGGGGTGGGGGTGGTCCTCTCTCTTGGCACCAAGGGAGCTCGGGTTCATTACTGGGAATAGATTCTGTCGATGGGATCATGGGCCAGAGTAGACCCGGGGCCCTTAAATCTATAGACGGGTCAAACCTACCTGAATCCACAGTCTGGTCTTCAGTATCATTCCACACAGAACTCTGGCCCCCAGTGAAAGGAGCCCTTTGGTGCTGATGATGGGGAGGGCCTGGGGAAAAAGGGGCATGGTTGAAATTTCAATATCAGGTTTTGCGTGTCTGTGTGTGGCCCATCACTTGTGGAGAAGAGCATTATAGGGAATCTAGGCTGAGAATCCATCAGTAGGGGACTAGAAGAGCAACTGTTGTTCATGGTAATTGCCTTGTCAGTGCAAGTAGTTTCCTTACCTGAAGGCATTGGAATAGGGGTTTGAGGGAGACTGATGTGGGGTTCAGGGTCTTTTTGGTGTAAAGTGTACGTAATTTGAGAACTGAAAGGAGCGTGTAAACCCTCCACTTGACCCAGGGCTGCAGAAAAGCTTGCTCCAAAGCCCTGTGTTTCAAGATGTTGTGAAACTCAAAATGATGTTGATAACAGTAATAATGGCATTTAAGTGCTTACTGTGTGTCAGGCACTCTACCAAGTGCCAGGGTGGATGCAAGCAAATCGGGTTGGACACAGCCCTTGTCACACATGGGGCTCATAGTTTTAATCCCCGTTTTACAGATGAAGTAACTGTAAGACAGAAAAGTGAAGTGACTCAAGGTAATACAGCAGACAAGTGTCACAGCCAGACTTGAAACCAAGGTCCTTCTGAATCCCAGGCAGGAGTCCCGCAGCCCCAACCCCCTGCAGTACACAGCTAGGGGTAGGTTGACACGAGGGAGAATTTGACCAGCTATTATTCTGCAAATAGAGGCTGCTCAACACCTATCCCTGGCCTTGAGGGTCATCCCCTCACAGTGTGAGTCCAGTTGAATCAATTCTCGGATTTCCCCCACCCTGGAGAGATGGAGTTGTGGGCCATGGGGCCCCCACAAAGGCAAGGTTTTGTGTGTGTGGGTGTGTGTGTGTGTGTGTGTGAGAGAGAGAGAGAGAGAGAGAGAGAGAAAGAATAAAGAAGCTAGCCTTTGGACAACAACAGGATGAGGTTATCGCTCTTGGTATGGAGTCTGGTTCTTGGAACTGAGCCTGGCGCTCTATGCAGGGAATTGGTTCTGTCTGACTTGATTGTGGGACTGAGAAGACCCAGGGCCCTTAATTCTAGAGATGGGTCAAACCTCTCCGCAGCCACAATCCTGTGTGCAGGGTCAACCTGAACACCCTTGGGCCCTGGGGAAAGGACATGTCTGAGCTTGCCAGTGGTGGCTCTTGGGAGTCTAGAGTCAGGCAGGAAGACTATAAAGGTATCTCCTCCATTCCTCTCTGAAAAGCCGAGTTCTGAGATGATGTTGCTGATAAGTACAAAATGCTTGGGTTTCAAAGTACACTACTGGGGAATGCTATGAGGCATTTTTGCATCAAATCAGGAACATACCCTCAGCCCAAACACACATACAGGGAATGTGTGCACATTTTATAATATATGAGTTGTCACAGGTGCGGACAAGGGTGAGTGAAGTGCAGGCATTGTACTCAAAACTGAAATAGTCCAGTTTGGGTTGGACCTCCAGTCCCTAGAATCCTGGACTAACAGATTTGGAAGGGATGGTTAAGTATTAGTAAGGTAGAGTTTTGCATTGGGCTTAACTGTGATTGTGCCCATAAACATCACCTTTTCTGGTGTTGAGGTTACTGGGAGGTGGGAGAATTGAGAGTTTGGTCACACACAAAAGTTGTCTGACATCCTTACTTTTCTCCAGGTTCAAGATGATCGATTCTCCCAGAGACATGAGCATCTGGTGATTTTTAGATGTGATCCTCAACTGTGGACAGAAAGCATGGTGAGAAACCCAAATTATTAGTGACCTGGGTCACTAATCCAGGTGTCCCCACCAAGGTTTCAGAACTGCAT
This sequence comes from Ornithorhynchus anatinus, assembly GCF_004115215.2. Taxonomy (NCBI): domain Eukaryota; kingdom Metazoa; phylum Chordata; class Mammalia; order Monotremata; family Ornithorhynchidae; genus Ornithorhynchus; species Ornithorhynchus anatinus. The sequence continues at coordinate 61,421,363 of NC_041749.1, read as the reverse complement.
CCACGACAGTGGACAAGCTCCCCTTATAACCCAACTCCATAGGACTGTCGGTCCAGGGTCCAGTACCGTGTTACCAGACGAGTCTTCGGTGGTGAATCCAGACAGCTCTGAGATCCGGAAGGAAATCCCACAGCCTCAAAGCCTGGCAGTGCACAAGTTGGGGTGGGATGACTGAGGGGAGAATCTGACTAGCTATTACTCTATCTCCAGAGGCTGCCCAGTGCATTTCCTGGGCCCTGAGGACCATCCCTCCGCAGTTTAGACTGTTAAGTCAATTCTCGGAATTGCCCTGCCATTGAGAGAGCTGCAGGCTTCAATGTTATCTCAAAGGAAAGGTGTTGGTCAGGTGTGTGTGTGTATGTGTGTGTACGCACAGGCACATATGTATGCGAAAGAGGAGTGAGGTGGCTTAACTAGGTGGGGAGATATAACAGTGAGGAAGTGGTTGCCATTGTTGACACAGAAGCTGGTTCTGGAAATGGGGATCGGGACTCTGTGCAGGGCACAGGTTCTATTTGACTTGATTTTGGGACTGAAGACCCTGGGCCTTGAATTCTAAGATGCATCAAAGTCTTGCCTTCAGAGTCACCCTGCACATCTTCAATCACCAAAGAAGTGATTCCTTTGCGTCTGACAATGACTTCTGGGGAAGTTAGGTAGCTGATGCTTTGTCAGAAGTAAGGCAGGGCTGGTCACTGTTTACCTCACCTGCTGCTGAGAAATTGAGTTGTTGGGATTTGTAGGAGATGGATGTTAGTTGTAAGAGTCACAGTGAGGCGTGGTGAATAAGTTGCCTTGACAGTCAAACATACAGGATGGGGAGCTGTAAATGCAGGCATTTTACTAGAAGCTGACTTCTCTCCAATTTTCAAATATGCCTGGTATCTCTGGAGTCAGGAATAGCAGCCCTACAGGCCTAATATTTGTGGTGAGAGGGGAGAGGAAGGGGTCTTTGCAAGGGAGAGGGCTCTAGTGTGAAGAGTAGGGTAGAGCTTAGTAGTGAACAGTCTTCTCATTGGAACTGCCTTGCACATCTTTAACTCCCACAGAAGGGATCTTTCCATATCTGCTAGAGCTTGCTCCCGGGGGTCAGAGGGTGGGCGTGTATGTGAGAGAGAATGAGCAAACACCATTGCCACTGGAGATCTCTTGACCTTTGAATCCAGGCCCCTTGAAGCCTGGGAGTGTGGGGAGCCAGTGGTAGGGGTAAGGAAGAGTGGAGAAGACAGTGTTTCTGTGACTGTCCTCTCATGCCTCATCGCTGTATTGTACTTTCCCAAGGGATTAGAACAGTGTTCTGCACATAGTAAGAGCATAATAAATATGATCGATTGAATGAATGCCTGTTGAACAATAGGTTGATTGGGGGCGGGTGGAGGAATGTCTGTGTTTTGGAGAAACTGCATTGTCTGCATCTCCAAACATTTGCTTCTCAACTTGCAGGAACACTAACAGACCACTCATGCCGGGGAGTGCCGTTGGTGGGAATCGAGGCCCTAGGACCCCATCAACCATCTCAGAGCCAGTAAGACTGAACTGAACTTTGCCCTCTCTTCTACTCAGCAACAATGACTCCTCTCCCTCATTGACTCCGATGCCTACTGGCTTCACCATATGTTCTAGACTTAAAACCTGCCTTAAACCCGCAGTGCCGCCAACTCCCTTCTTGTCATGGAGGTAACTGGCAGCGCTTAATACTGTATTCTGCACTTCAGATGTACTTAATCAATCCTGTCACTCCTATCATAGAATCTAGTGACACCAGAGCCACTGGATTGGCCCTGTCCCCATATCTTCCTCACCCAGTACCCATCCACCCTCATCCTTACCAGCTATTTCTTATCTGTCTCATTTCAAAATCACTCCCCTCACACTTTCTCTGATTTTTCCTTTCCTTCACCCTGCCTGAACACTCACCTACTTTTCTCCCCTTCATGAACATAATAGTTTGACAAAAAAAGCTGTCTATTGCTCCACAGTCCTCTCACTGTTCACAGGGGAGATGAGAAGGACAGTGCCCAAAGAATCGACTAGGTCACAACTGACCACTGGCCGGTTGTTCCACTGGACGCAGATCTCTTGAGGTCTTCGTGGCCATGGGGATCTTCACAGTGCAATGTAGAGACCAAGTGAATGGCTCCCCAAGCCTGTCCAGAAACTGAGCTAAGGACCATTTCTTGCCCCCTACCCAATAATGTCATTTACTTGGGAGGAAGAGGTCATGAGTTCTAATCCTGACTCAGCCACCTGCCAGCTGTGTGACTGTGGGCAAGTCACTTAACTTCTTGGTGCCTCAGTGACCTCATCTGTAAAATGGGGATTAAGACTGTGAGCCTCACGTGGGACAACTTGATTACCCTGTATCTACCCTAGTGCTTAGAACAGTGCTTGGCACATAGTAAGCGCTTAACAAAATACCAACATCATTATTATTATTATTATTATTATTTACTTGAGGCTATATATTGTATTGCCCGAAGCTCTCGGCTGTGTCCTCCAGAGAGCGATGGGCTTGTGTAGGGTATATGTGTGCATGATGGGGTTGACTTTAGTGGGTGAAAGTGCTAGCGGAGGGGCCTCCGCTCTCTCAGCACCACAGCTGGCCCTGGGTCCGGGAACCAGGTTCCGTACCCCGAATAGATTCTGCCGACCGGACTGTGGGTTGGAGAAGACCCAGGGCCCTTAAATCTCTAGACGGGTCAAACCTACCTGAGTCCACAGTCCAGTCTTCAGCATTGCTCCTCACAGAGCTCTGGCTCCCGGAGAAAGGAACCCTTTGGTGCTGATGAGATAGCAAGGCCTGGGGAAAAAAGGGACCCAATATCAGGAATGGGTGAATTTGCAATGTCAGGTTTTCTATGTCTGTGGTTGTCCTATCACTTGTGGAGGAGGAGCACTGTAGGGAATCTGTACTGAGACCAAATCAGGGTGACCTGGAAGCATGACATTGGTTCATGGAATTTGCCTTGTCGGTGCAAGGAGTTTCCTCACCCGAAAGCATTGGAGTGATTGTTTGAGGGAGACTTATATGGGGTTCAGGGTATTTTTGGCCTCAAGAGCTGGTGTAAAATGAGAGTTGAAAGGAGCTTCTAAACCCTCCATTCAACCCAGGGCTGCAGAATAGTTTGCTCCAAAGCTCTGAGTTGCAAGGTTTTGTGAAATGCAAATAATAATATTGGCATTTAAGCACTCAGTATGGGCCAGGCACTGTACTAAGCATGGGGGTGGGTAGAAGCAAATCAGGTTAGACAGGATCACTGTCCAACATGAGGCTCACAATGTTAATCCCCATTTTACAGTTGAAGTAATGAGGGTGCAGAGCAGTTAAATGATACACCTAAGGCAACACAGTCGACAAGTACTAGGGCCAGCTTCCTTCATTCAATTGTATTTATTGAGCGCTTACTTGTGCAGAGCACTGTACTAAGCACTTGGAAAGTACAATTCCACAACAAATGGAGATAATCCCTACCCAACAACAGGCTCACAGTCCAGAAAGTCTAGAAGGGGGGAGACAGACAACAAAACAAGAACCAGGCATCAATAGCATCTCTTACTCCTCCATCTCCAGCTGGGAGAACTGTTGCTCTTGGAGACTGTTGTGCGGTAACAGATGAGGACCTCAGAGGGCAGGATGGGGAAACCCGGCTCCTTGGGCTCACTAATTCACTTGTCTCTTCCAGGGACAGTTTCCTCAGTCCCAAATGGGTTTCAGCCAGGACCGGTAGAGAAGCTCCATTAACAACTGACTTCCCTCAGAGTGATGCTCCAGGCTCCTCGGCCGGGCACCCGGAGGAAATTTTGTTGGTGAATCCCAAATTCGTGCCCACACCCTTATCAACTCTGGGTCTCGCTGGCTCTGACACAAAAAGAAATCCTGCAAAGCACTGCTTGGGCTGGGTGATGAAGGGAGGAATCTGACCAACTATTTCTCTCCAAACAGGTGCTGTTAAATGCATGCCCTGGCCTTGAGGATCATTCCCTTGTGGTGAGGGCACAGTCAAGTCAACCTCCAGACTTGCCCCTCCAGTGGGAAAATGAACTATGTGGACCATGAGGCCATTACAAAGGGAAGGATTTTTTTTGGGGGGTGTGTGTGTGTGTGTGAGAGAGAGAGAGAGAGAAAGAGAGAGAGAGTGAATGAATGAATACTGGAGTTAACTTTGGGGGAATTACATTTAAGAGAAGGCTACCACTTTGTTTGGAGGCTGGTTCTGGAAATTGGGCCTAGGGCTCTGTGCAGGGAACTGGCTTTGTCTGACTTGACTATGGGACTGAGAAGATCTGGGGCCCTCAATTCCATAGATGGGTGTGCCCACAGTCCTTTCAGCGGGGTCAACCTGCTTCCCCTCAGGCCCTAGGGAAGGGATCTGTCTGGGCATGTCAGTAGTGGGTTCTGGGAGTTCAGTGTCTGAAGTGGGGCAGAAAGACTGTCGTTTTGTCTATTCTATTCTTCTCTGAAAAGTAGACTTCTGAGATTGTCCCAGGTATGGACAGGGAGCACATAAAGTAGGCCTTGTATTCACAAATGAAAATAGTCCAGTTAAGGATGGACTTCCAGTCCCTGGAGTACAAGCCCCTTGTGGACTAACAGACTTGGAGGGGGTGGCTAAGTATTAGCTGGATAGAGTTTTGCATTCAACTTGTGTGAATGATGGTCTGTTTCTGGAGACCTCACATCTGATGGTGTTGGGGTCTTTGGGAAGAGGGAGAATTGAATGCTTACCAAAAAAAAGTCATCTGAAATGCTTACCCTTTTCTCTCCAGCTTGGAGACTACTGATTCTCCTGGAGACGTGAGTGTCTGGCTATTTAGATGTGGTTCTCAGCTGCAGATAGAAGGCAAAGTGAGAAACCCAAACCTTCAGGATCACTAATCCAGGTGTCCCCGCCAAGGTTTCAGATGGACATCGGCCAGGACCGGCAGAACAGCTCTAATTATTCCCCACCGTTATCAGACCAACATTCCAGGGTCCGGTACCATGTTGACGTAGGAGGCCTTGGCGGTGAGTCCCCCCCAGTTGCGTGTCCAAAAGGCTCTGAGACCCGTCAGGATGTCCCGCAACCTAAAAGCCTGGCGGTGCCCAGGCTGGGGTTGGGATGACTGAAGAGAGACTCTGACTGGCTATCGCTCCCTCGACAGAGGTTGCCCAATACATTTCCCTGGCCTCAGTGATCATCCCTCCACAGTTTGGAGAGTCGGGTCAATTCTCGAACTTTCCCTGCTATCGAGATGGAGCTGTGGTCTGTGTCCCTATCTCAAAGAGAAGGGGTGTGTGTGGGTGTATGTGAGAAGGAATGGGTTTGGGGGGATAGAAAAGTAGGAAGAGAATGCCACTCTTGACACAGAAGCTGGTTCTGGAAATGGGGTCTGGGGCTTTGGGCAGGACACTGGTTCTGTTTGTCTTGACTTTGGGACTGAACACCTGGGGCCCTTATTTCTATAACAGGTCAAACCTCCTGTGCCTCCAGTTTTGCATTCAGAGTTACCCTGCACATCCGCAGACCCCAAAGAAGGGACTCTTCTGTGTCTGACAAGGGCTTCTAGGGAAGCCAGGTAAGGGGTGTTTTGTCAGGAATAAGATAGGGATTGTCACTGTCTACCACATTCTCTGCAGAGAAATTGAGTTATTGGGATGTTAGTAGAAAATAAATGTCAGTGATGAGACACAATGAGGTGCAGTAGATTACCTTAAGAGTGAAGCATACAGGCTGGGGAGCTGAAAATGCAGGCACTGTACTAGAAACTGAATTCTGTCCAATGTACAAATGTGCCAGGTATCTCTGGCCCAGGAATACCAGCCCTACAGATTGGGGTGTTGGGCAGGGGGTGGTTTCTGGAGCAGAGAGGGGTCCAGTGTGAAGAGTAGGGTAGAGCAGATTAGTGAACAGTCCTCTCACTGAAACTGCCTTGTACATCTTTAGCTCTCACAGAAGGGACCTGGGCATATCTGCTAGAGGTTGCTCCCAGAGGAGTGGTGTGTGTGTGTGTCTGGCATTAAATACATTTTTCTCTGAGGTCCTGTAGCCTCGACCTTGAGTCTCTGTAGAGAGCATAGAAAGATTTGGTCCCATGTATTGCAGGCCTTCCCACTCCCCTGTTTAGTCTGCCATTATACTGGCATTATCTTGCCCTTTGAGTCCAGCTCTCTCTCAGATTGGAAGTGAGGGAATTGAACGTCAGGGGTAGGGACGAGTACAGAATCCAGGGGGTCCATGCCCATCCTCTCATGTCTGTTGAACAATAGGTTGATTTTGGGGGGGGTGGAGCAATGTCCCTGGTTTGGAGAAACTGCATTCTTTGCATCTCCTCCCATTTGCTTCTCAACTTTCAGGAGCAGTTACAGACCATTCATGCCAGGGAGCACTGTTAGGGAGAATCCAGGCACTAGGCCCTCCTCAACCATCTCATAGCTGGTGAGAATGAATTTGACTTGGTGTTCTCTTGTGCTCAGCAACGCGGATTACCCTCCCTCATTGACTCCCATGCTAATCGCCTACATCCTCTGTTCTAGACTTCTAAGGAAGTCAGAGGAAGAGCAAGGAAGAACAATGTTCTCCCCCAACTTCCTCCTTGTCATGGAGGAAACTGGCAGTGCTTAATACTGTGCTCTGTTGCTACTATGACTATTATTACTGCTTTTATGCTATTACTATCACCAAAGACTCTAGTGACACTGAAGCCACTGGATTTGCCTTGTCCCCAAATGTTCCTCTTCCTTCCCAACTATCTCTCATCTGCCTGATTTCAAAATCAATCCCCTCAAACCTGGCCTCTGATATCTCTTGATCTCACTGCCTGAACAATTCCATCCACTTTTCTTGCCTTCCTGATGACCACCTAAACCATTCCTTCTGCCGAATCAATTCCTTCCCCACTGCTTTTCACACATGCCCACACTTGAGCTAGTCTTAAGCAAGATAAACAAACCACTAAAAACCCTGCCTGGTACCCCATAATTCCCCCCCTCCCCTCCGCCCAACACTGCTCACTCCATTCTCTTCCTACCATTCTCCGTTCTTGTCCAAAACCCAAGCCTGGGCTGCCTCTTGTTCCTTTTCAACCACCTCCTCAATCCCTCAAAAATCGAGCTCCACTCGTTTGAGAATACAGATTTCCTCCTCATCTTTATCCTTGCCCTCCTTCTCTTCCATAATAATAATAACAGTGATGGTTTTTATTAAGTGCTTACTGTGTCAAGCCATCTTTTAAGCACAGGGTAAATAGAAGCTAATCAGGTTGGAGAGAGTCCCTGTCCTACAAGAGGCTCATAGTTTTAATGCCCATTTTACACATGAGGTAACTGAAGCTGAGAAGCAGAGTGACGTGCCTGAGGTTACACAGTAGATGAGAGGCAGAGCGGGGATTAGAACCCAGGTCCTTCTGATTAACAGGTCCCCACTCTAGCCACTAGGCCATTGTGCTCTTCTTGCTCCTCTTTCCTAAATCTGTCAGGATGCTGTTCTCTTCCATTTTTTTCTGCCTTTTGGCTTCTTCTTACACTGTGGACCACCCTGTTCACCTGTGAACACTGCATATTGACAATTTCCCCCACACATCCCCCTCCTAGTTTTCCTTCTCTGGCCTCTTTTTCTTGCTCTTGCTCTGGCACTTCCTCTATTTCCTCTCCCTCCTCTTACCTGTGGGTGGCCCCCAAGGTTGGATCCTCTTCTCTTCTCATGTTGGATCCTCTTCTCTTCTCATGCTATCCCCAGCTCCCTTAGACCTCAGATAATCTCACAGATACCCACTTCTTCTCCCCCTACAACTCAGCCCACCCACTCGACTCTTGAGGTGAGCTACTCATGAGGCCTCTCTCTTAGTTCTGCGCTTTTGGGTTCTCATTATCCTCCTGCTCATCCTTTTTTCCTTAGACCCTCAAACTCCTCCCCAACCTTTGCATGTGGCAGAAGGATCTTCTGAGATAACATCTTCTCCAGGAGGCAGTGCATGATGAATCTTTCAACTCTCCATCCTATTTTCCCCCCTACATAGTGCCACTTTAATGCTCTCCTGGTTGAGAGACTTGGGCATTCATTAACCCTAACCTGCTATGGCACCTAGACCCTAAAAAAAATTACCAGTAGGGAGAAGTACTAGAATATGGCAGATATGTTTCCCCTACTAGATTCTAATCTCCTGAAGGGCAGGGAGCAGCATACAGAATGATCGATTTTAAGGTCTCTAACTAATCCAAACATATTTTGGGTATAGGATTGGCCACTGCTGATGTGCACAGGTCAGGACCAGTGGAGAAACATCAGTCTCTCCCTGGGGATGGACATTTTCTTTTCTGTAGGGCCAGAGGATGCCCAGAGAGTCACCGTGAGTATCGAGGCCTGTCTGGAATGAACAAGATGTTCCTTGCAGAACTTGTCTGGACTTGGGCTCAGAGAAGCCAGGAGAGAGAGTCCAAGTCATCTGGGCCATCCTTTTTGACGAACAATCACTTCCATTTCCAGGGCAGCTGAGACAAGAGGGAGGGTGCCCAAAGAACGGATTGGGTTGCGTCCAACCAACGGCTAGCCGTTCCCCTGAATGCAGACCAGATGGAGTCACCACAACTCTGAGGATCTTCAGGGTCGAGGGTGGATCTCCCATCACCTCTGAAATCTCCTGAGTCTCTGGTGTCTCTCACAGCTAAATGTGATTGAACCAGAACTGTTCATTTTTCCACCTCAACGGCATAGCTATCTGTAATACGTGACTGTGGTACCCAGAAGGTCCAGGGCCGTTAATTCTACGATGGGTCCTACCTTCCTGCATCCACAATCCTGTCTGCAAGATCACCCTGCACCCCTCTAGCCTCCAGAAAAGGGACCAGACTGGGTCTGCTGGTCGTGACTTCAGGGAAGTTTAACATCAGGAGTAGGACAAGGGTAGCATTAACATATCCACACCATTCTCTGAGAAGCAAGGCTTTGCAGACTCCTGTCCAAGACCAAGTCATTAGGGGTGTGGGTAGGAAGGAACAGAGCAGTTGGACACGGTACTAGAAGTTGACTTGTGCAGTTGTGCTGGACCTCCAGTCCTTGGAGAATGAGCCCCTCCTGGAATAGCAGAGCTGGGGTTTTGAGGAGGAGGCAGATACATATTAATAGTGCAGAGTGTTGCACTCAGCTGTGGGAGTCTGTATGGGAAATCTCTCCTGAGATCAGCATCAGTGTTTGGGGTGGGGCCAGTGGTGGGGAAGTGTTTGGGGGAAAAAAAAGTTTGCAGTCTACTGAGTCTCTGCTGGAGGCTGAAGCATTTAGCCATAGAGGTGGACCTCAGAGGGCAGGATAAGGGAACACTAATCCATGTGTGTCTTCCAAAGCCAGTCTCCTCAACCCCAAATGGATTTCAGCCAAAACCAGTGGAGAAGCTCCAGTAACAATTCACTTCCATCACCAGGCACTCAGAGGACCCAGTCTTGCTGGTGAGTCCCAAATTTTTGCCCACACCCCTGCTGGCGCCATGACTTTCCAGCTCAGAAGCAGAAAGAAGCCCAGTAAAACCCAACTTGGGGCAGGATGAGCAAGGTGGAATCTAACCAGCTGTTACTCTCCAAACAGATGCTGCTCAGTGCATCACTCTGACCTAGAGGACGATCTCCTTGTGTGAGCACAGTCATGTCAATCACTGGACTTGCATCATGTGTGTGTGTGTGTGTGTGTGTGTGTGTCTGAGAGAGAATAATAAAGTTAGCTTTTGGGAAAGATAATTAGGAAGAGGCAAATCAATCCCCAGACTTACCTCACCAGTGAGAGATTGAACTGTGTGGGCCATGTTGCCACCACAAAGGGAAGGATTGTGTGTGGGGTGTGTGTATGTGTGTGTGTGAGAGAGAGAGAGTGAGAGAATAATGGGGTTAGCTTTTGAGGAAGGATAGTCAGGAGAAGGCTGTCACTTTCAGTACAGAGGCAGGTTCTGAAAACAAGACCTCGGGGTCCTTTCAGGAAACCAGTTCTGTCTGACTGGACTGTGAAACTTAGAAGACCCAGAGTCCTTAATTCTATAGATGGGTCCAACCTCCATGGAGCTAAGGTCCTGTCTGCAGAGTCAACCTGCTCACTCTCAGGCCCTGGAAAATAATAGTTATAATTAGGGAATTAGTTAAGCCCTTACTAGTACTAAGTGCTGGGATGGATACAAGCATATTGGGTTGAAGACGGTCCCTGTCCCACGTGGGGCTCACAATCTCAATCCCCATTTTACAGATGAGGTAACTGAGGCCCAAAGAAGTGTAGCAATTTGCCCAAGGTCACACAGACAAGTGGCGGAGCCAGGATTAAAACACAATGGACATGTCTTGGCCTGCCAGCATTGGCTTCTGGAAGTCTAATGTCTTGAATCAGGCAGGAAAACTATCGGTGTATCTACTCTATCCCTCTCTGAAAAGCAGAGTTCTGAGATGGAGCTGTCACACGTGCAGACAGGTAGCATGGAAGACAGGCAAAACTGAAATTTGTCCAGTTTGGGTTGGATCTCCAGTCCCTGGAGCACAAGCCCTTCTTGGACTAACAATGGTTAAGAAAGGGGTGGTTAAGTATTAGGAGATCAGAGTTTTATTCCGCTTAAGTGGGTTTGATTGTCAAAGTCTGTAGACCTCATCTCTCCTGGTGGTGGGGTCATGGGAAGAAGGGAGAATTGAGTGCTTAAGGAAAAAAAAGGTGGTCTGAAAGACCAACATTTCTCTCTCCAGCTTCAAAGTTCTCGATTCTCCTGGAGACATTAATATCTGGCAACTGAGATGTAGACCTCAGCTGCTGACAGAAGGCAGAGTGAGAAACCCAAACCTTCAGGGTCACTAATCCAGATATCCCTGCCAAGGTTTCAGTTGTGCATTGGAAGGGACGGGTGGAGCAGCTCTGATCATCCCCACCTCTGTTGGACCAATGCTCCAGGGTCCTTTTCCGTGTTGCCAGAGGAGGCCTCCACAGTAAGTCCCCCCCAATTTGGTGTCCAGATGGCTATGAGACACCAAAGGAAGTCTGGCATCCTTGATGCCTGAAAGTGCACGGGTCATGGTGGGATTCATTTCCATTCGATAGTATTTTTTGAGTGCTTACAGTGTGCAAAGCACTGTATTAAGTGCTTGGGAGAGTACGGCACAACAATAAACTGACACATTCCCAGCTCACAACAAGCTTACTGTCTACAGCAGGGAAACAGACATTAATAGAAATAAAGAAATTATGGATATGTACATAAGTGTTGGGGGCCTGGGAGCGGGGAAGAACAAAGGGAGCGAATTGGGGTGATGCAGAAGGGAGTGGGAGAAGAGGAAAGGGAGGCTTAGTCAGGGAAGGCCTCTTGGTGATGAGCCTTCAATAAGGCCTCAAAGTGAGGGAGCATAATTGCCTGTAGGACTTGAGGAGGGAGGGCATTCCAGGCCAGAGAAGGGCTGTAGGCGAGGGATAGGCGATGAGATTGGCGAGATTGTGGCACAGTGAGAAGGTTAGTATTAAGAGGAATGAAGTGTGCAGGCTGGGTTGTAGTAGGAGAGTAGCGAGGTGAGGTAGGAGGGGGCAAGCTGATCGAGTGCTTCAAAGCCAACAGTGAGGGGTTTGTGTTTGATGTGGAGGAGGATGTGAAACCACTGGAGTTTTCTGAGGAGCCGGGTAACGTGTCATGAACGTTCCTGTAGAAAAATGATCTGGGAAGCAGAGTGAAGTATGGACTGCACTGGGGAGAGGCAGGAGACTGGGAGGTCAGGAAGGAGGCTGATGCAGTAACCAAGCCCCATAGGATGAGTGATTGTATTAGTGTTGTAGCAGTTTGGATGGTAAGGAAAGGGCCAATTTGGAGAGGATGGTTAAGTATCAGTAGGGCAGAGTTTTGCATTTAGTTTACGTGTAATCAATCGTCTGGATCTGTAGACCTCTTCTCTCCTGGTGTTGGGGTCATCGGGAGGAGGGAAAAATGAATGCTTGCTAACAAAATCTGAAAGCCCCAACCTTCTCTCTCCAGCTTTGAGACCACTGATTCTCTTGGAGACATCAGCGACTGGAGATTTCAATGTGGTCTTCGGATGTGGACAGAGGGCAAGGCGAGAAACCCACATCTTCAGGATCACTAATCCAGGCGTCCCTGCCAAGGTTTCAGATGTGCAACCGGCAGGACCAGAGGAGAAGCTCCAATTATTCCCCACCTCTTTCGGACCAATGCTCCGGGATCCCAAACCATATGGCCAGAGTAGGCCTTGACAGTGAGTCCTCCCCCAGCCCCCGCAAAGGTCCATCGTCTAGATGGTTCTGAGACTCAGAAGGAAGTCCCACAGCCTCCACACAAGGCAGGGATTGTCACCGTTTAATAATAATGTTGGTATTTGTTAAGCGCTTACTATGTGCCCGGCACTGTTCTAAGCGCTGGGGTAGATACAGGGGGAATCAGGTTGTCCCACGTGGGGCTCACAGTCTTAATCCCCATTTTACAGATGAGGTAACTGAGGCCCCGAGAAGTTAAGTGACTTGCCCAAAGTCACACAGCTTACAAGTGGCCGAGTGGGATTCGAACCCATGACCTCTGACTCCAAAGCCCATGCTCTTTCCACTGAGCCACGCTCCTTCTCTGGGCCTCAGTTACCTCATCTGAAAAATGGGGTTTGAGTCTGTGAGTCCCACGTGGGACAGGGACTGTGTCCAACCTAATATGCTGTATCTACCCCAGCGCTTAGTACAGTGCTTGGCACATAGGTGCTTAACAAATACCACAATTATTATTATTATTAACAGTTGTTCCCAGAAACTGCATTGTCATTGCAAATAGTTTCCTCAGCAGAAAGCAATGGAGCAATGGTTTGAGGAAGACTGATGTGGGGTTCTGAGTCCTTTTGATGTCTAGAGTAGGAAAAATGAGAACTGAAAGGAGCTTCTAAACGATCCACTTGACCCAGGGCTGCAGAAAAGATTGCTCTCAAGGCCTGTGGTGCAGGATTTTGTGAAACTCATAATGATGTTGATGATGATAACAGCGACATTTGTTAAATGCTTACTATTTGCCAGGCACCATATTAAGTGAGAGTGTGGATGCAAGCAAATCGGGTTGGACACAGCCCCTGTCCCACATGGGGCTCACAGTCTTAACCCCCCTATTACAGGTGAGGTAACTGGGGCACAGAGAAGTGAAGTGACTTGTCCAAGGTAAAACAGCAGATAAATTTCAGGGCCAGGTTTTGAAACCCAGGTCATTCTGACTCCCAGGGCTGTGCTCTATCCATTAGGCCATGCTGCTTCTTGTCAGGTCATTAGCATGCTCTTTTCCCCTCCTTCCTGCTCCCCAAGCACACCAGGTCTGTGACCCAACAGCTAGGACACAGGAGTCCCACAGCACCCACCCCTGTAATGCACAGCTTGGCATAGGATGATACCAGGAAGACTGATGGGCTGTTTGGAGAGTAACAGCCTTGACACCTAGCCCTGGTCTTGAGGATCATCCCCTTGCAGTGTAAGTCCAGTCAAATCAATTATCTGATTTACCCCACCCTGTAGAGATGGAGCTGTGGGCCATGCTGTCACCACAAAGGAAAGGTTGTGTGTGTGTATGTGTGTGTGAGAGAGAGAGAGAGAGAAAGTGAGAGATGGGCTTAGCTTTTGGGATAGAATGATGAGGCAGGGGCTGCCATTCTTGGTAGGGAGGCAGGTTCTGGAAACTGAGGCTCTGGGCAGGAACCTAGTTTTGATGGACATGAGCGAGGGGCCGAGAAGATCCGGGGCCCTTAATTCTACTGAAGGGTCAAACCACATTTGCCCACAGCCCCATCTGTGGGGTCAAATTGTGCAAGATGGACTTCTGGAGAAAGAATCTGTCTGGGCCTGCCAGTGGCAGTGGCTTCTGGAAGTTTAGTGTCAGGGGTGGGACAGATGGCCTCCATGCATCCACCCCATTTATCTTTGAGAAGCAGAGTCGTGCAGACTCCTGTCCTAGGCCACATCAACATTGGTGTGGTGGGGAGGAGAGGAACGGGCAGGCTTTGAACTAAAAAGTGACTCATATAGTTGTTTTGAACCTCCAGGCCCTGGAGAATGAGCCCCTGCTGGGATTCTGAGGAAGGGGCAGCTAATTATTAATAGGGCAGAGTGTTTCAGTCAGCTTAGCTGTGGTGGTCAGTGTTTTGGGAGGGGAACAGTATTTTGCTCCTTTCCCCCATGCCTCGCCCCCACAAAAAAAACCCCAAATCCAAGTTGCTTGTATTCTCCTATCCCTCCATCTCCAGCTGTGAGAACTGATTCTCCTGGAGACTGAAGTGTTTGGCAGCAGACAAGGATCTCAGAAGGTTGGATGGGGGAACCCGGACCCTCAGGCTCACAAATCCAAGGCGAATTTCCTCATCCCTAGATGGTTTTTAGCCAGTATAGATGGAGGAGAAGTGCCAGTAATGATTGACTTCCATCAGAGCGATGGTCCAGGCTCTTGCGCCTGGCGCCCGGAGGAGGTCTCAGTGGTGAGTCCCAAGATTTTCCCACACCCCTACCACCTCCACATCTCATGGGTGCAGACACAGCAAGAGGCCTGTAATGCACAGCTTGGGGTAGGATTGCAAGGGAGGAATCTGATAGACTATTTCTGTCCAGAGTGAATGCATCGTCCTGGCCTTGGGGATCATCCCCTTGCAGTGTGGACACACTCAAGTCAAACCTCAGACTTGCCCCACCTGTGAGGGATTGAACTGGGTGGACCATATTGCCACCATAAAGGAAAGTATTTTATTACATGTGTGTTTGTGAGAGAATAATGGGGCTAGCTTTTAGGGAAGGCTAATTAGGAGAAGGCTACCACTCTTGGTATGGAGGCTGGTTCAGAAAACTGGTGCCGGGTTTCTCGGCACGAAACCGGTTCTGTCCGACTTGACCATGGGATAGAGAAGACCCGGGGCACTTAATTCTATAGATGGATCAAACTTCTCCGCACCCACAGTCCCATGTGCAGAGTCAACTTGCATACCTTCAGGCCCCCAAGAAGGGATCGATGGTCTGCCGCTGGCGGCTTCTGGGAGTCTCGTGTCCAGGGTCGGGTGGGAAGACTATCACTGTATCTACTCCTTTCATCTCTGAAAAGCAGAGTTACGAGATCGAGTCGTCACGGGTGCAGACAGGGTGCTTGGAGTGCCGGCATGGTACTCAAAACTGAATTTTGTCCGGTTTGGATTGGACCTCCAGTCTCTGGAGTACAAGCTGCTCCTGGACTAACAGATTTGGAGGGGGTGTTTAAGCATTAGTAGTGTGAAGTTTTGTATTCTGCTTAGGTGTGATTGATTGCATCTGGTGTTGGAGTCAATGGGAGGTGTTAGAATGGAAAACACACACAAACTGCTACCCTTGTGTCTCCAGCCTCCAGACAATTTACCATCCGGCGATTTAGATGTGGTCCTCAGCTGCGGATGGCAGGGACGGTGAGAAACCCGAACCTGCAGCATCTCCAGTGCAGCCGTTCCCCGCCAAGTTCACGTAACCGCATCGGTTGGTATCAGCGGACATGCTCCAATTCTAACCCATTTCCATCAGACTGACACTCTGGAGGTCCCGTTCCATTTTGCCCGAGGACACCTCGGCGGCGAGTTCCCCCCGGTTGTGGGTCCGATGGTTCTGAGACCTGACGGGAAGTTCCTCAGCCTCAATGCTTGGAAGTGTATGGGTCGTGGTGGGATGACTGAAGGAAGACCTAGACTAGCTATTACACTCTCTACAGAGGCTGCCCAATCCTTTTCCTTGGCCTTTTCTGCATCTGTGTGTTTGTGTGTTGGCTCATCACTTGTGGAGGAGGAGCATTATAGGGAACGCCTGGTGAGACCAAATCAGAGGTGGGCAGGAAGCATGACACTGGTCCATGGAATTTGCCTTGTCAGTGCAATTAGTTTCATCCCCTGAAAGCACTGGAGTGATAGTTTGAGGGAGACTGATATGGGGGAGTTCAGGGACCTTTCGGTGTCAAGAGTTTTTGTAAACTGACAACCTAAAGGAGCTTCTAAACCCTCCACTCCACATAAGATCGCAGAATGGGTGCTCCAAAGCCCTGTGTTTCAGGGTTCTGTGAAACTCATAATAATGATAATAATAATAATGGCATTTAAGTGCTTACTATGTGCCAGGCACATGGTCACTGTCCAAAATGGGGTGCATAATCTTCATCTCCATTTTACGTTGAAGTAACTGGGGCAGAGAGAAGTTGTGTCACCCTCCCCACCTCACGCCCATAACCATCAGTGTTTCCTATGTGAAATAGGTTTTACTTGGGCATATCCTGAAAGGAAATGATAGTGGGCTTGAGCCTGGTGTGAGACACTTAGGGGTCGGTGGGCTGGGAGTTATTATGGGCTAATGGGGATAATTCAGACTAATGTGAGTTATTTCACTGAGGGCCAATGTGATCATTTCACGTCTCATGGCAGATATACAGAACGTCTGACATCTCCGTCATCGCCTTCGACTCGATTGGCTCTGAGGTCTCCTGCACCCTCCACTCATTTCACATCCCCAACATATCCTCAGTCCCTTGAGAAAGGGACCCTTCTGTGTCTACAGGTGGTAGGTTCTGGGGATCTAATGTTAGGATCAGGACAGAGTGGCATCAACATGTCCACACCGTTCATTTTTAAGAAGCAGAGCCTTGAGGACTCCTGTCTGAGTCCCATTCAGCAGGGGTAGGGGTTGGGAGGAGAAAAGCAGTGAGGCCTGGGGCTAGGAGTTGACTTGCACAGTTGTCAGCTTAGCTGGAGTGGTGAATGTTTTTTTGGGGGGGAAGGGGAAAACAATGCTTGCCTCGCTCCCCCCCCAAATAAACAAAAAATACAGCTTGTTTGCAGTCTCCTCCCTGTCCTTCTCCCGATGTGAGAATTGCCATTCAGTAACAGATGAGGACCTCAGAAGGCAGGACCGGGGAATCCAGCCCTTCAGGCTTACTAATCTACACCTCTCTCCCAGGGTCAGTTTCCACAACCCCAAATGGGTCTCATCCAGGACTGGTGGAGAAACCCCAGTAACAGAAGAGTTTGACCAGAGAGACACTCCTGGCTTCTTGACCACGGACCCAGAGGAGAGTTTGGTGGTGAGACCCAAATTTTTGCCCACACCCTTACCGGCTCCATGATTTGCCAACTCAGACACAGCGAGAAGCCCTGTGAAGCCCAACTTGGGGTAGGATGACGAAAGGAGGAATCTGACTGGCTATTACTCTCCAAATAGATGCTGCTCAGTGAATCACCCTGGCCATAATAATAATAATGTTGGTATTTGTTAAGCGCTTACTATGTGCCGAGCACTGTTCTAAGTGCTGGGGTAGACATAGGGGAATCTGGTTGTCCCACGTGGGGCTCACAGTCTTCATCCCCATTTTACAGATGAGGGAACTGAGGCACAGAGAAGTTAAGTGACTTGCCCACAGTCACACAGCCGACAAGTGGCAGAGCTGGGATTCAAACTCATGAGCCCTGACTCCAAAGCCCGTGCTCTTTCCACTGAGCCACGCTGCTTCTCTAGCCTCAAGGGGCCTCAAGGGGCCATGAGGACCATCCCCTTACCGTGTGGGCACAGTCAAGTCAATCTCCAGACTTCATTCATTCATTCATTCAATAGTATTTATTGAGTGCTTACTATGTGCAGAGCACTGTACTAAGCGCTTGGGATGAACAAGTTGGCAACAGATAGAGACAGTCCCTGCCGTTTGACAGGCTTACAGTCTAATCGGGGGAGATGGACAGACAAGAACAATGGCAATAAATAGAGTCAAGGGGAAGCACATCTCGTAAAAACAATGGCAACTAAATAGAATCAAGGCGATGTACAATTCATTAACAAATAAATAGGGCAATGGAAATATATACAGTTGAGCGGACGAGTACAGTGCTGTGGGGAAGGGAAGGGAGAGGTGGAGGAGCAGAGGGAAAAGGGGAAAAAGAGGGTTTAGCTGCGGAGAGGTAAAGCGGGGGTGGCAGAGGGAGTAGAGGGAGAAGAGGAGCTCAGTCTCGGAAGGCCTCTTGGAGGAGGTGAGTTTTAAGTAGGGTTTTGAAGAGGGGAAGAGAATCAGTTTGGCGGAGGTGAGGAGGGAGGGCGTTCCAGGACCGCGGGAGGACGTGGCCCAGGGGTCGACGGCGGGATAGGCGAGACCGAGGGACGGTGAGGAGGTGGGTGGCGGAGGAGCGGAGCGTGCGGGGTGGGTGGTAGAAAGAGAGAAGGGAGGAGAGGTAGGAAGGGGCAAGGTGATGGAGAGCCTTGAAGCCTAGAGTGAGGAGTTTTTGTTTGGAGCAGAGGTTGATAGGCAACCACTGGAGTTGTTTAAGAAGGGGAGTGACATGCCCAGATCGTTTCTGCAGGAAGATGAGCCGGGCAGCGGAGTGAAGAATAGACTGGAGCGGGGCGAGAGAGGAGGAAGGGAGGTCAGAGAGAAGGCTGACACAGTAGTCTAGCCGGGATATAACGAGAGCCTGTAGCAGTAAGGTAGCCGTTTGGGTGGAGAGGAAAGGGCGGATCTTGGCGATATTGTAGAGGTGAAACCGGCAGGTCTTGGTAATGGATAGGATGTGTGGGGTGAACGAGAGAGACGAGTCAAGGATGACACCGAGATTGCGGGCCTGAGAGACGGGAAGGATGGTCGTGCCATCAACGGTGATAGAGAAGTCTGGGAGAGGACCGGGTTTGGGAGGGAAGATGAGGAGCTCAGTCTTGCTCATGTTGAGTTTTAGGTGGCGGGCCGACATCCAGGTGGAGACGTCCTGGAGGCAGGAGGAGATGCGAGCCTGAAGGGAGGGGGAGAGGACAGGGGCGGAGATGTAGATCTGCGTGTCATCTGCGTAGAGATGGTAGTCAAAGCCGTGAGAGCGAATGAGTTCACCGAGGGAGTGAGTGTAAATGGAGAACAGACTTGCCCCATCAGTGAAGGATTGAACTGTGTGGACCATGTGGCCACCACAAAGGGAAGGATTTTGTGTGTGTGTGTGTGTGTGTGTGTGTGTGTGTGTGTGTGTGTATGTGTAATGGGGTTAGCTTTTGGGGAAGGATAGTTAGGAGGAGGCTACCAATCTTGGTATGGAGGCTGGTTCTGGAAACAACGCCTGGGGCTCAGTGCAGGGAACTGGCTCTATCTGGCCTGACTTTGGGACTGAGAAGACGTGGTGCCCTAAATTCTAGAGATGGGTTACACCTCCTTCCAACCACAGTCCTGTCTTCAGGGTTAACCCGCAGACCGTCAGGCCCCGGAGAAGAGACCTGTCTGGGACTGCCAGTGGTGGCTTATGGGAGTCCAGTGTCCGTAGAGGGAGAGGAAGTACTTCACTGTGTCCACTCTATTCCTGTCTGACAAGCAGAGTTTTGCGAACGAGTCGCCACCGGTGCGGACAAGGAGTGCAGAAGGTGAGCATAGTGCTCACAACTGGATTGAGTCCGGCTTGGATTGGGCCTCCTGTCCCTGGAATACAAGTGCTCTCTAGACTAAAAGATTTGAAGTAGGTGGTTAAGTATTAGTCAGGCGGAGTTTTGCCTTTGGCTTAAGTGTGATCCATCTGTTTGTGGAGACCTGCGCTCTCACAGCGTTGAGGTCTTTGGTAGGCGGGAGAATTGAATACTAGCTAAGAAAAAAAGTCATCTGAAACCCCTACCCTTCTCTCCCCAGCTTCGAGGCCCCTGATTGTTCCAGAGGCATCAGCATCCAGCAATTCAGAAGCGGTTCTCGGCTGCAGACGGAGGGCAGGCCGAGAGAGGCAAACCTTGGTGATCACAGATCAACGTGTCGCCACCTAGCTTAGGGCTGAGAGTCGGCCAGGACTGGCGGAGCGGCTGCGATCGTTCCCCACCTTCGTCGGACTGATGCTCTGGGGTCTGGTACCGTGTCGCCAGAGGAGGCCTCGGTGGCGAGTCCCTGGAGTCACTTGTTCAAACGGCTCCAATACCCGGTGGGAAATTCCGCGGCCTCAAGTCCGTGCCGTCCATGGGTTGGGGTGGAACGGGTGAGGGGAGACTGACTAGCTATTACTTTCTCTACAGAGTAAGAGTACTGGCTGTACTCTCTCTACGGTCTCTTTACATTGCTAAAATCTGCCCCTTGTTCTCCATCCAAACTGCTACCACATTAATGCAAGCCCTCATCCTATCCGCCTCGATGATTGTATCAGCCTCCTCGCTGACCTCCCGTCCAGGTTATACTCCGGTCTGCTGCCCTGATGGTTTTCTTACAAAGATGTTCACACCACGTTTCCCCGCTCTTCAAAACCTCCAGCAGTTGACCATCCACCTCCGCAACAAACAAAAACTCACCACTACTGCTACGTCACATCGCTATTCTCCAAGCCAACACACTTTGTTCCTCTAACGCTAACCCTCTCAAAGTATCTTGATCTCATCTATCTCACCACTGACCTGTTCCACACATCCTCCCTCCCCCTATCATACTGATAATTGCTTTCCACCACTTCAAAGCCTTACTGAAGACACATCTCCACTAAGAAGCCTTACCTAAGCCCTCTTCCGCTCCCTTATGCGTCACCCTGACTTACAGTCTTTATTCATTCTCCCTCCCATCCCCACAGCACGTGTGTATATCTATCTATCTGTAATTTATTTATTTAGTTATTTATTTGTCTATGTAAATTAACGTCTGTCCCCCCTTCTAGACTGAGCTCTGAGGGCAGGGAATGTCTGTTGTTGCATTGTACTATCCCGAGTGCTTAGTACAGTCAGTTCTCAAGAAATATGACTGTATGAAAATGCAGAGGCTGCACCTTGTATTTCTCTAGCCTTGAGGTTCATCCCTCCATACATTTGACTGTCAGGTCAATTCTCAGACTTGCAGTGTTGTTAAGAAGGACCCATGGACTGTTCTGCTCCATCCAAGGGAAGGTGTTGAGTGAGTGCATGTGAACCTGGTGGGGTTTGAGGGGATAGAACAGTGAGGAAGAGGATGCCACTGTCGACACACAAGCTGATTATGGAAATGGGGTCCGGTTACGTTTAACTTAGCCATAGGACCAAAGGCCCGAGGCCCTTCCTTCTGTTGATGGATCAAACCTCCCTGTGAGTTCAGATTCACCTTGCCCATACACAGTCCCCAAAGAAGGGATTCTTCTGTGTGTGACGATGGTTTCTGAGGAAGCCAGATAGGTGGTACTTTGTCTGGAGGAAGTCAGGGATTGTCACTGTCTACCTTATCCTCTTCTGAGAAATTGAGTTCTAGAAATTCTGGTAGGAGATGCATGTCAATGTAAAGAGACTCACTAAGGTGTAGTAGATACATTTCCTTGAGAGTCAAGCATGTAGGCCCCGGAGCTGAAAATGCAGGCACTGTATTAGAAACTGACTTGTGCCCAATGTACAAATGTAGTGGCGATGTCTTGATTCAGGAATGCCAGCCCTACAGGCCTCATATTTGGTGGTGGTTGGGGGTGGGGCGGGGGGGAGGGCATTGATTTCTGTTGAAGAGAGGGTTCCAGTATGAAGAGAAAGGTAGAGCAGTGCAGTGAACAGTCCTTTTATTGGCACCGCCTTGCACATTTCTAGCTCCTAAAGAAGGGACCTTTCCATACATCAGGGGTTGCTCCCAGGGGAGTGGGAAGTCAGCTTCAAGACCCACATTTCCAGAGGAGGCCCAGTGAGCCCAGGGGCATCTCGAGGCCTATCTGGGAAGAACAGTCTGCTCCCCCAAGGACTTGTCTTGACTTTCTTGGTACAGAGGAGGCAGGAGAGAGAGTCCTAAGCAGTCCACCCTAATACCATGCTCATCATTCGGGCCATCCTTTTTGACAGAGAGATGCTTGCTTTCCTGGGGGAGCCAAGATGAGAGGGATGGCACCCAAAGCATGGACGAGGTTGCGACTGACCGACCACCGGCCGTTCCGCTCGGCGCAGACCACGTGGAGTCCCCACGGCTGTGAGGAACTTTGCCATGCAGTGTGGGTCTCCGGTCACCTCTGACATCTCCCTCATCTCTGGCGTTGCTGTGGCTTGATATGTCTAAAATGAAACCATTTGCCTTTCAACTCCAATGCTGTGTGTTTCTGTAATATGTTCACGTATGACAGTGTCTGTCTCCCACTGCAGCCCATAAGCTCATAAAGGGTAAAAAGTGTGGCCGTAGATCGTTTTTCCATCCTCTCCCAAGTGCCGTGTCTTGTCTTGTTTTATGCCATCGAGTTGTGTCTGACCCACAATGTTGTCACAGAAGCATCTTTCCCAGAATGCCCCAACCCCATCGTTCTGATAGCGTATCCCTAGAGTGTTCTCAGTCAAAACGCAAAAGTCGTCTACTGTCACTTCCTTCCACACTGTAAACCCGAGTCCCCGCTCTCAACTCTCTCCCGGGCTGCCCAGCCTGGGGGAGTTTTGACTTGTAGCAGATCGCCTGCCGGTCACTAGCCTCTGCTCACACTAGGAACAGAACGGATATGCCTAGTCTCTCCATTCTGTCGTCGAGACCGGTAGAGCCCTGGAAACTCTCCAGGTATGACCCCGAGAGGGGAAGCACTGTGTACGGTATAAGAATCGAACAGAGATGATGAGTCAGCCCAGAGGGCGAGGACCAAGGCGTCTGCTAGGACAACGTCATTGGGGATGATGGGGGTATAGGGGTGGGGGAGTGGGGAGGGCGATAGATCATCATGAGCAGGGTATGTGTCTGTGTATCCTCCAGAGGACTGAGTACCGTGCTTTGCACATAGTTATTGCTCAATAAATACAATCTAATGAATACTCTTCAGCTCTCATGCTATCCCCAGTATTTTTAGGTTTCAGATGCTCTCCCAGTTTCTAACTACCTAGCCTCCCTACTTCCTCTATAACTTAGCCCTTACACTTCACTCTTGAGGTCTGCAAATCATCATGCCTGCTTCTCATTGTTTCATCTGTTTTCTTCTCATCTCTCAATATTCTCTCGCTTACCCTTTTTTCTTTGACCCCCAACTTTCTCACGTGGAAGATCCCTGACCTGCACCTTTAAGGATCTCGTCAGATGACATCATCTCCAGAAGGCAGCATGTGATTCACCTTTCATGTCCCTTTCCCTCCCCGCACCCCCCCCCCCCCGATGGTTACTCTCATTGTGTAAAGACGTGGTCATTTGTTAGACTCGGGAAAGGATGGGGGGCTGGGACTGCCCACAGACCACAGAGGACGGTTTTGAAAGCTGAGGCTCCACAAGTGGACTCGGTTCCGTTGGACTCGACCATGGGACCGAGCAGGCTCAGGGCCCTCAATTCCACAGATGGGTCAAACCTCCCCGCATCCACCGTCCTGTATGCAGGTTCTCCCTGCACCTCCTCAGTTTCTGAAGAAGGGACCCCACACTGTCCGATAGAGACGTCTTCTGGAAGTAGTGTCAGGAGCGGGACAGGGTGGCCTCACTCCATCCATCGCCGAGAAGCGGTCTCTCGAAGACTCCTGTCCAAGACCAAGTCGGCAGGACCGTGGGCAGGGAGAAACTGCACAATCCGAAAGTCAAACCATGCATTCATACTGGACCTCCTGTCTTTGGAGAATGTGTCCCTCATGGAGTAAAAGAGCCGGGGTTCTGAGGAGATGGCCATTAAGCGTCAAAAGGGCAGGGAGTTGCAGTCAGCTTAGCCGCCGTGGCTATACTCCTCATCTGTCTTGACAATAGGTTCGATGTTTGGCTGGGGTGAGGGAAAATGGTGGCTGCAAAAGAAACCTATGTTTTCTGAACTCTGTTACCCATCCTTTTCTAGCTATGAGACAACAGGATGACCTGGAGACTGGAGGGTTCAGCCACAGAGGTAAGCCTCAGAGGACAGGGCGAGGGAGACCGGCCACTCAGGCTCAGTGATCCACACGTGTCTCTTAAGGTCAGGTTCCATAACTCCAGGAAGGTTTCGGTGGGGACAGGTAGAAAAGCTTCAGTCCCATCATTCTTCCATCCTACCCAGACTCTACTACCTCCTACCCAGAGTAGGTTCCTACAGTGAGTCTTGGGTTTCAGAATGGGGCAGAAGGGGAGAAAGGGAGGCATGTGTCGATCCTGTCGGATCACATGCCGAAAAGAGCCCCATACCAATCTCTGCAGTGCACAGATTAGGGTAGGATGAGTCGAGGAAGAATCCGATATAGTATTACACTCCAAACAGAGGCCGCTCAGTGTATCACCTCGGCCTGGTGGATCATCCCTATGCAGCATGGAGTCAGATGAATCAATTCTCATACTTGCCGGATGTTGAGAGATTAATTCCTGAAATACATGGCTACAACAAAGGCAAGATCTAGCGTCGCTACGGGTGAGTCAGTCAGAGGGGTCAGCTGCTGGGGAAGTGAGAGGAGAAGCGGCTGCCTCTCTCGGTCAAGGGATCTGTTCTGCTCAAGGCTCCATGCGGGGCGCCAGTCCCATCCGACTCGACCTTGGGGCCTAGAATAGCCGGGGCCCTCGATTCTGTCGACGTATCAGACTCCAGTGTGCCCACAACCCCGTCTGTGGGATTGAGCGGCGCACGCTTAACTCCTGGATGAGGGAAAATTCTGGGCCTGCCAGGGGAGGATTTTGGGAGTCTATGGTCAAGAGCGGTATAGGGTGGATCACACGTGTACACTCCATCCCTCTCTGAGAAGCAGACGGGTTGTGCGGACTCCCGTCCGAGACCATTGAAATAAAGTTGTGGTGGGGAGTAGCAGAGCAGGCAGGTTTTGTGCTAAACATCATCCAGGTGTTGGGTCACTGGAGAATGAATACATTTGGCATTGCCCGCAGAGGCCTCAGTGTCAAGTCACTGCAGTTATACGTCAGGACATGTCCGAGACCCGGAAGGAATTCCCATGATCTCAAAGCTTGTTCACGCACAGGTCGGGGTGGGATGACCCAAGGGAGGCATTGAGTAGGTTTGACTCTCTCTACAGGGGCATTTCCATGCATCTCCCCAGGCTTGAGGACCATCCCTATGCAGGTTGGACCATCAGGTCAATTTTCAGATTCAACCTGCTATCGAGGTGGAGGTAGGGGCTGTCGTGCTACTGCTGAGGGAAGCTGGTATGTGTGTGCGTGTGTGTGTGAGAGAGAACGGTAGGGGCTGGGGAAGGCACAGCTTGGAAGAGGATGACATCATCGACTTGGAAGCCAGTTAGGGAAATGGGATTCAGGGCTCCATGCGGGACACCGGTTTAGTTGGAGTGGACTGTGGGATCTGAGCCCTGGGGGCCTTCATGTCTTTAGATGGGTCAATACTCTGTCTCCTTTGAGACCAATGATTCCCATCCCCATCTCCTCCTCCTTAAATCTGTCAGAATGCTATTCCGTGAGGTCTTTCTGCACAGCTCAGTTGGCTCTGACACCGCGGACTGTCCTGTTGACATGACTCCCCCTCCATTTCCCTGTTCCCGCAGGTCCACAGTTACTGCATGAGCCAATAGAGGTGAGTGGTCTCTGTCAGTGCCCGCTTTGGCATCGGACCTGAATTCTACAAATCCACCCCTGGCGTGTCCATCTGGGGTCCTATGTCCAACACCGCCTGGATCTCATCCACGGATCGATCGTTCACGGTCCGCTTGGGGAGATGGGACGTTTTGATCCGAGGGTGGTTGTTGGAGGGATCCTTCCCTTTGTCACTTCACAGAAAGAGCATGGGGTTGGGAGTCAGACATCCTGGGTTCTTATCTTGCCTCTGTCAGTTGTCAACTATGTGTTTCTGGGCAAGTCACTGAACTTCCCTGTGCCTCAGTTACTTCATCTGTATAATAGGGCCATGAGACTGTGAGCCCCACATAGGAAACCGTGATTAGTTTATACGTACCCCAGTGCTTAAAACCATGCTTGGCATATTGTATGCGCTTCACAAATACCATCATTATTATTATTATTTCTGGAGTGGTCATCACTGGATGAGTGCCATCCTAACTGCTCGGGTGGGCGTGCTATGAGAGTTTAACAGTGTCTGTAGAGATGTTCCCTGACCGTTACAAGGTTACCGTCTTGAGAGACTCTAAGCAGGGAAACAATCCAGCCGTCGGCGGTTGCGGATGGTGGTCCAGGCCCGAAGGAGAGTTGTTGGCTGTACAAACGCCAAGATGAAGGCCCAGGGAGTTGGTGGGGTTTGGAGGTGAGGATTGATGGATGGTACATCTCCAGTGCTTGGCTTGTGCAGAGAAGTGTCCCAAGAGTACGTGTTAATTTTTTCCCTTGTGAAGCACTTTATGTGTTTCGGGCACCGTAGTAAGTTTTGGGGGAGTAAGTTCCAGCTAATCGGGATGAACCCAGTTGACATCCCCCACGAGAGTCCTGGTGTCTATCTCTATTTTACAGATGAGCGAATTGCGGCCCGGAGAAGTAACGTGAGTCATCTGTGGTCACGAGGCAGAGAAGCGGCGAAGTCAGAATCCAGGGACACATGGGATGGAAATCATCTGCTGTACTGGACTTCGGTGTGGCGTTTTTACATGGCAAGCATCCGTCATGCTTTGGAGTGGTTGGCCATCATCTTCAAAATCATCTGAATGGTGTCAGAATGGCCGGTATCTTCACGGTGCCCATTATGAGTGGAATCTGGGTCCCAGTGGCATCCCCATCTGGGTGTATGTTGGTGTGCCGGGTAGAGTTGTGATTCAGACAGCGGGCGGAGTTGTGTGGCGAGCGGTCGGGAAGATTTGCTTTTGATCTCCTTTTCTACCCTGTACACTTCTATGAATGATGTCTTATCAATGACACTTTCCTTTGCATTCATCTTTGTCTCCCCTCCTATATCACCAGAGGGTCATGAGCAAGGAATGTGTGTGGCAGTCATGGATCGTAGTTTTCTGAGCCATGGGCGCAGCAGTCTACCCCAAGGCACTTTGGTCAGTCAGTGAAATCTATGTGTTCCTTTGTGTATCAATGTTAATGACTGTGTCTCCGTCCAGAGCCTCAAGTTGTTGTGGGTGGGGAAAGTGTCTGTTTATGGTTGGGTCCCATGGGGTCAATACCGAGGTCTCTGCACAGTGCACATTCTGTAAGTACCATTCGTGGATGGATTCCTCAAAAGCGTTGATGAATCGATGGACTATCCTCCGAATTTTGTCCTTTTTGACATGGTCCTTCTCATCCAGGAGCTGGTTCTCCCCTGAAATGGGTACAATCATTTTGTTTTTTTCTGCAGTGCCAACTTAGCCTGTTGGCCGGTTCTACATCAGATTCGATCCCCATCACCGCAGAACGTCCCATATGGTCCCGATCTGGAAGGCTGTAGATGTGACCCACCATCTGGTTCCTTCTGTCAGGCGGGTTTTCCTTTTCATGACACTATCTGAGAAGAGAGTTGATCTGGTTCTGCTCCCATTTGAACCCGTGAAGTCTGTAAGGCTACAGTCATTGGTTTCTCCATCTTTGCAGAAGAGAAGACTTGGCCTTTGATCATCCAAGACATGTTGTCCAAGGCCTCCTGGGAGGAAAGGGACTGAGTCATGATAGAAATGTCTGTTACTGAACTTTAAGCATTGTCCCTTTTCCAGTTGGAGAACTTGACTCTCTTATCTTTGGTCTAGTGGTTGGGGTTGAGTAACCTAGTAAAATGTCATCATAATAAAAATATTATTCTGATCCTAATAGCCATCATCATCAAAATTTGATAGGAATGCCAAGGATGGAAATTTATAAATGCAGATTTTATTTAAAAAAGCAGGTTAAAGCCAAGTTAATGCAATTGTGCTTGACTTAAATTGTTCCTCTCCACTTTGCTGACAAAGCAGTGAATTTAGGAGTGAACTGGTAGAGGTGGGATTAGAACCCACCACCTTCTTTTTCCCAGGCCACTTCCTCAGCTATGGAGCTACATGGCTTCTTTTGAAAGAAAAGGGTAAATAGCTCTAGTAGGGCATTTTTCTAAATTTGGGTGATTGGGAAATGTAATTTGGAATTGAATTGTGGGGAAAGTGGTGATGGGGTGCTATGGTTGTGATGTTATTGTGTGTGTTGTGTTAAATAGGGCTTTTGTGGTTCATTTGGTGTGTTTTTCAGCTGGCAGTGTGTTTTTTGGCTATTTAGATTATTTGGATGCAATTTAGAAGAGGTTTTTCCTATTTGAATTGGGTAAGTGGGTTCTTTGTAAGAGGTATTTTGTTAGTGAGGTTTAAGATTGGCAAATTTTTAAGTTGTGATGTGCAAAGGTAAGTGGAGTAGAGGTAAGGTCTCTGACTTTGTATGGCAAGGTTGTTGGTTCAAGTCTCAGTAGGGCCTTGCAATTGTGTCTGTATCTCTCTCTCTCTCTGTGTCTCCCTACAGGTGCAGCAGTGGTGGAGCGGCAGCTGGAGGGAGGAGAAGAAGAAAATAAAAGAGTAGAGTAGAAGTGTTCCTATCATTCTTAATTATTGATGTTAATATTAATGTTGATATTATCATTATTGATAATGTCATCATTGATAATGTCATCATTTGCATTTTACAAGGGTAGGGTTGCTGTCATTATCATTGTATTACTCTTAATTGTTTCATGCGGTTGTCAGTTAATATTGCTAAGTATCAAGGAAAAAGAAAAAAATTTAGAGGTTACTGGCAGGCTAGGTTTATAGCTCTTAACTCTGCCTTGCAAGGTGATTAGTTATAGAATGCCTGTGGATTTTGAATTTTGTTTGTGATTTTTATACCAGAGAGGGGAGGTGAACGCTGGCCTTCAGCCTTTCAAAGCTGTTACTTTTCCTCTAGGCTACAGCAGGCCTAATGGGGGAATGCTTCTTGTTCATCCTATTTCAAGCAGATGACCTTATTAGAGAAGAAAAAAAAACCCTCTCTACCACCTGTTTTCTCTTAAAAGAAGACCTCATGGGGCCAAGCCGAGCAGGCGGGTAACGTGAAGCAGCTCGTGGTACAGAGGTAAGTAGTCCATCTCTAAATTCAGAGGTTCTTGGTTTAGTCTTGTGGGTTGGTCTGTAAATATAATGTGTATGTGCCTGTATAGAGATATGTCGTGTCCTCTGTCAATAATATGGGGTGAATAAGTGTCTGCATAAAGTAAAATAAGGTGGTATATCTGTGTCTGCATAAAGTAAAATAGGTTGTAAATATGTGTGTAGTTGCATCATCCTGAATAATGTGGTTCTTCCTTGGAAGTATAATATGAAGTAAAATGTTCTGTCAGGGGGTGTGTACAATGAAAAAAAAAATGTTTCTCTCTCTCTCCTTTTTTTTTTATGGGATAATTGCTAAGTACCAAGAAATACATCAGAAAATCAGGTTGGACTCTGTCCACGTCCCGTATTGAGTCCTTAGCAGGTGCAATGGCCCACGCTGAGTGCATGGGATCGTAAGATACTATGATTTCTATGACGCTTTCCCCATCTATACACGGACAACTCTGCCACTTGTCTGCTGTGTGACCTTGGGTGAGCCACTTAACTTCTCTGTGCCTCAGTTCCCTCATCTGAAAAAATGGGGATGAATACTGTGTCCCCCCACATGGAACGACTCGATTACTTTGTATCTACTCCAGCACTTAGTTCACCGCTTGGTATGTAGTAAGTGCTTAACAGGTACGATCATTCTTTTTATGAATATCATCATCTCATACACAGGGGTGTTTAAAACACTCCACATTGAACTGCTCAGGTGAAAGTTTTAGCTTGATTAGGCCATCTTGAAAATTTGGTTTCCTTTTTTTCTTTGGAGTTAACGATGCTAACTGAGAACAGCTCAAATCAATTGACAGTAATTGAGATTCGTCCCCTTCTACCTCCCTTCACCGATTTCCTATTCTGACCCAGCCAGCACACTCCGCTCCTCTGAGGCCGACCCACTCGCCATCCCACTGTCTCATCTATCTCACCACCTACCCGGCTCCCACATCCCACCTCTGGCCTGGAACAGCCTCCCCGACCATATCCAACTGACGGCCGCTCTCCCTGAATTCCAATCCAGATGGAAACCCTATCTCCTCTGAGAGGGCTTCCCCAGCTAAGGCTTCGTTCGCTCCACTCCCTCTCCCTTCTGTGCCATCTACGTGCTTGGTTGTGTACCCTTGAAGCACTCGATAGTCACCTCCCCCTTCCCTCCAATCCATCGACATAGAGAGCTGTCAGAAATTCCTTTCGGGATCTGTTTCTCCCTCTGGATGGTGAGCTTGCTGTGAGTGGGGAACATGTCTAGCGCCTCTCTGCATCGTAAATAACCCCCTCAGCACTTTACGGTGCTCTGCCCACAGTATGTGCTCGGTAAATACCACTGGATGGATGGATCCATGGACTGCCCGCTTGTTTTGATATGTCTAGATTCATAATTCTATGGATTTCTATTGATGCCTATTTAGATCTCATTTTGAGATCTGCCTCCCTCCTTCTAGACAGTAAGCCTGGCGTGGGCAAGGATCGTCTCTCTCGATTACGGCACTGTACTTCCCACCCGCTTAGCATGGTGCTCTGCACACGGTGAGTGCTCGATAAATACAACTGAATGAATGAATGACCTTAAGCTCCTTAAAGATGGTAATCCTTCTATTAACTCTATTCTCCTCTTCCAAGTGCTCAGTACAGCGAGCTCACCGAGAGCATGGATTGTGTGCTCGGCAGTCTTCTACATTCAGATAACACCGATCGACCAATTAGACGCTGGAGTGACAGAAAAAGACACAGAGGATTTTGATCATTTTTGGAAACCTTCCTGACCATGGTTGACTCTCCAAAGTCCAAGGCCAATGAACTTCTTTTTCTAGCTTTCTTTGAAGGGGCAGGGGGACAGGGGACGTGCCTGGAGGATAGATATATGTGGTTCATTCATTTCTATCAACACCTGTCTCCCCCTTTAGACCTTAAGCTCGTTGGAGGTGAGGGGCATGCTTACTGGCTCTGTTGTCCCGAGCTCTCCCATGTGTTTCATAGAATTCCAACAGATGATGGCTCTCCCCCACTTCCAAACCTGATTGAGAGTACATCTCCTCCAAGAAGCCTTCCCTAAGCCCTCCTCTCCCCTTCTCCCACTCCTTTCTGCACCATGCTCATTTGCTCCTTCATTCATCTGTATCACCTGTGATCTACCTGTAGTCTGTATCGTGCCGGGCGGCAGCCTCATAGGAGAGTTCAAGGCAGAGACTCGAGTTTCCTGTGTGGAAAGAGGCAACGGTACACCACTTCCATATTTGCACTGAGAAAAATATGCTACTGGAATGATTGCAGATGGAAGTGGGTCATGCTGGGAGAGGTGTGTCCATGGCATCGCTATGGGTCGGAGACTGACATATATCTTTAATTTATTTGTTCCTTTACATTAATGTCTGTCTCCCCCTTTAGATTGTGAGCTTGCTGTGGGCAGGCATTTGTCTGTTGGGTGTTATACTGTAATCTCTCAAGCGCTTACTACAGTGTTTTGCACACAGTCAGCACTCAATCTAGACCATCGAATGAATTCCCTGCACACAATCAACACTCAATAAATATGATCCATCAATTGAGAAAAGAAAGTTCCCAAAGGGGGTTTGGGTTGTTTATTGGTTTGTTGATGTTTTTTTGTTCAGTATGTGCCAGGCACTGTACTGAGCACTGAGGTTGATACAATAGAGTCAAGTGGGACGGAGTCCCTGTCCCGCATGGGGTGCCACCCTGCTAGTTTCCATTTTACTGATGAGGTAACTGAGGTGCAGAGAAGTGAAGTCACTTGCCCCAGCTCACACAGCAATCAAGTGGTGGAGCCTGGATCAGAACCCACCTACTCCCAGGCCCATGCTCTATCTTCTAGGCCACGTTGCTTCTTCTTCTGTTTGCATCCTGGCGAGAGCGCCAGCCTGCCGAGTCAGGCATGGGATCCAGGTTCTCACCCCAGGTCCGACGCTGGCTTCCAACCCCACGAGCTTTCAGCAGGACAGGACACTCACCCATCCCACGGCTCCTCACTCGGTGCAGGTAGAGCGCCTTCTCACGTTCTGGACAGAGGCAACCTGCAGCTGGCTGCTGCAAGTACCATTCCTCTGCACAGAAGGTTAGAGGCAGCAGGTATTTATCACCTGTGCCCTTAGGCCATTCCAGCTTCCGGCCTCAGTTTATCCAATCTCTGCCCTCCCCCCTCCTCCATTCCTAATTCGATTGACACAGGTTTGAGAGGCACCTTCTGTATTCCCAGCTTGGGCTTTCAACCTGGCAGTTTCAGTTGTGGGGGCGGTGTCCCACCCTC
Source organism: Ornithorhynchus anatinus (assembly GCF_004115215.2). Classification (NCBI taxonomy): domain Eukaryota; kingdom Metazoa; phylum Chordata; class Mammalia; order Monotremata; family Ornithorhynchidae; genus Ornithorhynchus; species Ornithorhynchus anatinus. The sequence continues at coordinate 61,389,344 of NC_041749.1, read as the reverse complement.
ACTTCTGAGTTCCGCCTGCTGGCTCAGGAGGTCAGGAGAGAGCATTTGACCTTGAGATGGTCGGTACCCCAGGGTCACTTTGGGACACTCCCTCACCCAAAGTCCTACATGAAACGACACCTTTCCGTAGACAACTTTCCAAGGTCGGGAAGTTGGAACGGTGTGTGTGATGATATAAAGGGCCCATACAGGTCTCCTAGATATTCCATTGTGACCCACCAGTGCAGCTTACAAAGCATCTCCTGTATGCAGAGTGCTGGATGGTGCAGAATAGAGTTACGAGAGAGAGTAATGATCCTTCAGAGGCGATGGCTCTGAGTCCTCTAATAGGATTGGTCCCAATCAATCCATCGTATTTACTGAGCACTCACTGGATGCAGAGCCCTGCACTGAGAATTGGGAGAGTACAATATAACAGTTGGAAGACATGTTCCCTGCCCACAGTGAACTTACAGCCTAGAGAGGGAGAGGTCCCATTTGTGCTTTAAGATTAATCAAGTAGAGAAACAGTGTGATCTAGTGGGAAAAGCATGGGGCTGGGAGTCGGAAGACCTGGGTTTTAATCCCAACTCTGCCATTTCCCTAGTGAGTAACTTTCAGAGAGTCATTTCACTACCCTTTGCCTCAGTTCCCTCACCTGTAAAATGGGGGCTAAATAACTGTTCTCTCTCCCCCTTGGACTGTGAGCCCCATCTGGGAAATGGACAGTGTCTGATCTGATGGCATTGAAGACTAAGCAGAAGACCATAAGAGAAGGGATCATATATACTGTCTCTGCTGTACTCCCCTAAAACAGTCTTCTTCCCACAGTAGACTATAAACTCCTTTAGGACAAGTATTATGTCTACCTAGTCTAGTGTACTCTCACAAGGTCTTAGTGCCGTGCTCTGCACAGAGTAGGTGTTCTATAAATACAAATGAATCACTGATAAGGGAAAACACAGGCCACAGCTCAACCACATAGGTCTTCTCTGACTGGGTAAGGTGCTGCTGCTCAAAACTCTTTTGCTGTCAGTTGGACCTTTGTTAATTTCTTAACCGTCCTCTGGCCAGAATGCAGGGTGAAAATACACCTTCTGGCAGAGGTGGGCATATATACCCATCAATTCATAGTGTTTCCTGAGCCCCCGGAGTAGGCAGAGAAGTGAATTAAACACTAGAGTAAAAAGTATGTAGTAGACAACACCCCTGCCCACAAAAAATGTGGGGGAGGGCAGACACAGAAAATAACTTACCGATGGAAACTTGCCTTACCTGGTCTATTAAGATGGAGTTTTACTTGTCCAAGAGAAGCAGCATGACTTAGCAGAAAGAGTCCCAGCCTGGGAGTCAGAGGATTTGGATTCTAATTCAGGCTCCACCATTTGATTGCTTTGTCACTCCTCTGGGCAAGTCACTCCTCTGGGCCACAGTTACCTTGGTTACCTCACCTGACAAATGGAGATTAAGACTGTGAGCCCCATGTGGGACAGAAACTGTGTCCAACTCGATTAGCTCGGATATACCCCAGTGCTTAGCATGGTGTCTAGTGCACAGAAAACACATATATACTAATCCCATGTCAAACTAATGGCTCAACGAGGAGTTTCGTTGGATCAAGTGTATGACAAATTGTTGAGCTCGGCACATACAAACTCATCTTGGACACGAGCGTACCTGGCTTGGAAATTCTGGCTTTTAACTTGTGTTGTGGCAGTGAAAAAACCAACTCCCAAAAGGACCGGATATTCAGACCATGGGAAGCAGTGTTGTCTAGTGGAAAGAGACTGGAAGTCAGAGGACCTGGATTCTAATCTCAGCTCTGCCACTTAGCTGCTATGTGACCTTAGGTCACTTAACTTCTCTGTGACTCAGTTCCCTCATCTGTCAAATAGGGATTTAATATCTGTTCTCCCTCCTACTTGGACTATGAACCCCATGTGGGGCAGAGACTGTCCAAAAAGATTTTCTAGCACTTAGTAGAGTGGCCTGGCATATAAAAGGTGCTTAACACGTGGTATTGGATAAAAAGAACCAGAAAAGGCAAATCTAGTATATATTCTTTTTCAGGGGCAACTTCCATGATGATTCTTTCTGTAGAGGTTGGCACATGGGTTAAGGCTATGCCGGTCTAACCGCAAATGTACCAGCACATTTGCAATATTTTAAAGCAATAATTACACATTACCAATTGTAGAACTGTATTTCAGTGTGAGTCGAGAGCAACCTGCATGGTGAGAATGACCACTGAGAGTAAAGGCTTTCATTTTGGTTCTGGGTGCTGGGAGGTTTTCCTGTGATGAAGCTACCTGTTGAAATACATGGAAGAAAACCCCCAAACTTCTGCCACGTTACACCAAAGCTAAGCGGCATGAAACCGATTGGCACATTGATGGGCCACTGTTGTGTTGGTGAGCCGCCGTGATGGAGGGACAGATGGATGACGCCAAGATCATACACAGATGTGCCCTGTTTCATCACACGGCATCCTACCCCTTCATGTACACTCCATTTCTCCAACACACCCAGCTGCTCCTTTCGGGATTATGGTGAGAATTAATGGTCACTGGGGAATTGATGAGTCTATTGATACAGGCGACCCCTTAGCTATGGAGAGCGGCCATACATATATAGGATGATGGAAGTCATGGGGAAATTCAATGACGGAGAGCAGGGCGTTCCATTGCTGTGTGACCTCGGGTAAGTCACTTCACTTTTTTGGCCCTCAGTTTCATCATCTGTAAAATGGGGATTCAATATCTGTTCTTCCTTCTACTTGGACTGTGAGACCTGTGTGGGGTGGTGACTGTATCCTACCTATCTTAGGGTTTAGGAGAGTGCTTGAATTGTAAGCTCCTAATGGACAGGGATCATGCCTACCAACTGTTGCTCTGTACTTTCCCAAGTGGTTAGTAATAATGTTGGTATTTGTTAAGCACTTACTATGTGCCAAGCACTGTTCTAAGCGCTAGGGTAGATACAGGGTAATCAGGTTGTCCCATGTGAGGCTCACAGTTAATCCTCATTTTACAGATGAGGTAACTGAGGCACAGAGAAGTGAAGTGACTTGCCCACAGTCACACAGCTGACAAGTGGCAGAGCTGGAATTCGAACCCATGACCTCTGACTCCCAAGCCCAGTCTCTTTCCACTGAGCCACGCTGCTTCTCTTAGCCATGCTGCTTCTCTTAGTATCATGCTCTTCATGCAGTGAGTGCCTCATAAATACTATTGGTTGATTGATTTATAGATTGACACATAATAAGGGCTTAGCAGATACCATTATTTTTTTCTCCTTATCATCCTTTTTTCCCCACCATGTCCCAGTTCACTGTCTTTATTTTTCTCAAGCTAATCTATTCATTGCTCTTCATTCTCATCACTTCCACCTCTGACCTCTTGCTCTAGCCCTCTCCATTACCTGAAATTTAATTCACCTTCAATTCCGACAGACCAGAGTTATTCAAAGCCCTTCTCCAATTCCCTCCTCCTCAAGAGGTGTTCCTCAAGAAATCGCCAATCTCCCGACCTGTAATCCCCCCAGCTGCTACTTGAGCACATCTACAACTCCTTAGCCCTTATGTTCCCACACCCCCCCCAAGCACCCACATACTTATTTTTATGCTCCATCTCTCCCCTCATGTGTAATTTATTTCAGAACCAACGTGGCTCAGTGGAAAGAGCACGGGTTTGGGAGTCAGCGGTGTGGGTTCTAATCCCGGCTCTGCCACTTATCAGTTGTGTGACTTTGGGTAAGTCACTTAATTTCTCTGTGCCTCAGTTACCTCATCTGTAAAATGGGGATTAAGACTACACGTGGGACAACCTGATTACTTTGTATCTACCCCAGTGCTTAGAACAATGCTTGGCACATAGTAAGCACTTAACAAATACCATAATAATAATAATTATTATTATACTTTAAACTCCTTGAGAGCAGGAATCCCAACTACTACTTCTATTGTATTTTCCCCAGCCTTGGTACAATGCTCTGCACACAGCAGGCATGCAAAGAATGCTACTGTTGCTAATTATAAAGCATTAATTTGCCATCTAATGCAACCTCCAAATTGTCAAAGAAAAGCCAGACCTACCTTCCTATAGGAATACTGGCTCAAATTAGAGGACACATGGAAACCAGCACCAAGACGACTCAACCTCTGGGGTCTTCTAGTCCCGAGGCACAGAAAAACTGAAAAATAAACCTTCAGGCAGTAGGAAGAAGAGTACTGGTAGTAATAATATTTCTTAAATGCTTACTATGCACAAAGCACTGTCCTGATCGCTGGGAAAGAAAAATGGGGATGAAAGATGGACAAGGCCCCTGGTCCCCTAAGGGCTCCCATCTGACAACAGGGTTGTTGATAGATACATAGCAGAAAGGCCACGGGATTGAGACTTGCAGAAACAGTGATCTCATTCCAATTCTGCCTGCTGTGTGACCTTGGACTAGTTGCTTAACTTCTCTGTGCTTCAGTTTCCTCATCTATATAATGGGGATTCAATACCTGTTTTACCTCCCACAGACCGTAAGCCCCTTGTGGGACAGAGACCATGTCTAGCTTGATTATCGAATCTACCCCACTTCTTAGTACAGTGTTTAGCACATAAATGCTTAACAAAGACCACTATTACTACTACCATTCTTACCATAAAAAGCGAAAAAAAAGAAAAAAAAATCCCAGGCAAGGATAATGATAAATATTGTGGGAGCAGAACATTTCAGGCTTCTTCCGGCTCATGCTGCCTTCTAAAAGTGGAGAAGGCCTCACATCACCATTGGTGGAAACTCTCTGAGCTGGAGCAGGGGCTGATGAGAGTTCCAGTGGTATGGCAATGGGCCCAGGGGCATATGCGTAATCCATATTATGCCAGGTCCTTTCCCTTAAATCAAGGCATTTCTCTATACTCCCAGTCTCTCCTCTTATTTTCCATCTCCCAGTTTATGAGAAAAGTGGGGGGAGATGGCGGCAGTAAGTGAGGCAGTGAGATGTGTGCATGTGTGTGTGTGAGCACAATGCAAGCAGCTCAGCCACTGCCAACACCTGCGAAATTGTTAGTGCCTGGAGACTTGATGGGGAATAGTGGTCTGAGCCATGAGAAGCCTTTTCCAGTGGCCATGGTAACCATCAGGGAGGTGGTGGCCCAGTCACTGCCTGGACATGTGTCTGGAGACCCTCCCATGGAGGCCCAATTCTCCGCAGACCATGGGAGAGGGAGGAAAGGAGGGAGGGGCTTCTGGGGGCTAAGAAGCTAGCCAGCCAGCAAGCAGTCTCCCTCCTTTAAAGGGAACTTGGTCAGGACACTTGAGCATGACAAAGGTCAGAGAGTATGAGAGACAGAGGTCTTGGGGCTAATCTGTGCTAGCACCCTGAGGCCCATGGTGGCAAATCAAACTTCATGAAGTCTGCCCAACATGAGTCTCCACCCTGTCAGAACCAAGTCTGCCCCATCGCGGTCTTCACCCTGTCAGAACTCTGGCTGCCCTTCAGGAGTCCTGCTTCTCTCCTCACCAGTTTGTCGGCCTCACCTAATGACCAACCCTAGGGCCTTCCCTGATTCTTCCTCACTGGCCAGATGAGCCATCTCCAGGCGGCTCCAGGACAACAACAAAACCAACCTGTTTGAAGACACCTGGAGCAGGAGCTGGTCACAGAGATAAACAGGCTTCACCTCTGGGCTCTCATTATTTACAATTTCTATCCTAAACCTGACAACATGTTGTGGGTATTTTTAACATTCATTCATTAATTCATTCAATTGTATTTATTGAGCACTTACTGTGTGCAGAGCACTGTACTAGATACTTGGAAAGTACTATTCAGCAACAGAGAGAGACAATTTCTACCCAACAACAGGCTCACAGTCTAGAAGGGGGGAGACAGACAACAAAACATAACAAGTAGACAGGCATCAATAGCATCAACCTAAATAGAAAAATAGATATATACACATCATTAATAAAATAACTAGAATAATAAATATGTACATATATATACACAAGTGCTGTGGGGTAAGGAGGGAGGTAGAGCAGAAGGAGGGAGTTGGGGCGATGGGGAGGGGAGGATGAGCAGCGGAAAAGGGATGCTCTGTCTGGGAAGGCCTTAAGCCCTTACTATGTTCATTCATTCATCCAATCTTATTTATTGAGCACTTACTGGGTGCAGAGCACCGTACTAAGTGCTTGGAAAGTACAGTTCAGGAAGAGAGAGACACAATCCCTGTCTCTCACAGTCTAGAAGAGGGGAGACAGACATCAAAACAAGTAAACAGTCTTGTGCCATGCACTGTACTGAGCTCTGGCATGGATACAATCAAACAGGGTTGAACATAGTCCCTGTCCCATGTAGGGCTCCCGGTCTTAGAAATTTAACCATTAAATGATTGGGGGCCAAAAAAAAAAAGCCTTTGCAGTAGCTCCTCTCCAGAAGGGCAGCCAGAGAGATCAGGGATATTAGCTGAAAAGACCATTATGGAGGAGGTTTCACAGGAACTGCATTTCTCAGTCTCAAAAACCAGCAACACCAATCTCATCTGATAGAGGAGTAACAGACTTTACAGACTCCACATACAGTTCTTCTGTCCCAGACCCCTATAAACTCACATGCATACATACATACTCTCCCTCCCTCCCATTTTAAGAATATAACTACATTGCTAGAGTTACAGAAAAAAAACCAACCCATTTGACAAATGTTGTACTATCCCTTCAGGTAAAATGCGGTTTCATATTTGCAAAGACAACATTCTTCCTTTCGGCCCAAATGTTTTCATGATTGTGATTGAACCCTCCCAACTGCAGTGTCAACATTTACTAAGAAGCAGCATAGCCTAATGGAAAGAGCATGGGACTGGAAATCCGAAAGTCACGGGCTCTGGCACATGTCTGCTGTATGACCTTGGACAAATCACTTCACTGAGCCTCAGTTACTTCATCTTTAAAATGGTGATTGAGTCTGTGAGCCCCATGTGGGACAGGAACTGTGTCCAACCTGATTTGCCTGTATCCACCCCACCACTTCGCCAAGTGCCTGGCACACTTAGCAAGTGCTTAACAAACAACACAATTATTATTCATTCATTCATTCGAATTTATTGAGCGCTTACTGTGTGCAAAGCACTGTACTAAGTGCTTGGGAGAGTACGATAGACCATTAGACACATTCCCTGTCCACATCGAACTCACAGCCTAGCTTCTGCTGCTCATCTAGCTGGAATTCCTGTGCCTCAACGCCAGGTTCTCCAGAATTCTCTCCACCACACGATAATTCCCCCTTCCAACTTGCTAATGGTACCTGAAAATGAATGAAATCTTAAGAATCAAACAAAAGGTAAGTAAAATGACTTGAGGGAATCTTTCCCCACACCACCATTTCAATCAATCAAGCACTTTGGTTCCATTGAGTGCTGAGGTAGAAACATGATAATCAGGAAAGACGCAGTCTCTGTCCCATAGAAGCAGCTTGGAGTCAGAGGTCATGGGTTCTAATCCCACCTCTGCCACTTAATAATAATAATGTTTGTATTTGTTAAGCACTTACTATGTGCCGAGCACTGTTCTAAGCGCTGGGGTAGATACAGGGGCATCAGGTTGTCCCACGTGGGGCTCACAATCTTCATCCCCATTTTACAGATGAGGGAACTGAGGCCCAGAGAAGTGAAGTGACTTGCCCACAGTCACACAGCTGACAAGTGGCAGAGCTGGGATTCAAACCCATGACCTCTGACTCCCAAGCCCAAGCTCTTTTCCACTGAGCCACGCTGTCTGCTGTGTGACTTTGGGCATACAGTAAGCCCTTCAATAGCACAATAACTATCATCATCTTTGGGTTTATGAAGCTCTCACCAACAGGACATGCAAGTCTTCTACCAACTGGTCAACAAAGGGCCGCCCAGGGTCTTTTAAACCTAGTACAGTGCTTTGCAAACAGTGAGCGCTCAATAAATATAAATGATGAATGAATGAATGAATGAATGAATGGGAGAGGGGGTGGCAGGGGAAGAGGGCAGTCTCATGGTCAGGGCCCCCTAACTGGAGGACAGTTCCTTCTCCCAAGTAATAATAATTGCTTTATTTATTAGGTATTTGCTGCCGAGCACTATACTAATTGCTGCAGTAGATACAACATAATCAGACCAACACAGTCCCTGTCCCACATCGGACTCACGATCTAAGTCAGAAGGACAACATATATTAAATTCCCACTTCCCAATGAGGAAACTGAAGCCTAAAGATGTGATGAATTGTTTTATGGCACTTGTTAAGCATGTACAAAGTGCCAGGCACCAAACTAAGCAATGGGGTAGATACGGTCAGGTTGGGTAGAGCCCACAGGGCTCACCGTCTTATTCCCCATTTTACAGATAAGGCAACTGAGGTACAGGTGACTTCCCCAGGTTACCTCTCAGTCAAGTGATAAAGCTGGGATTAGAACCCAGGTCCCTTAGACTACCCTGTAACGATTCTTTCTTCTGTTTTGTGGACGGAGAAATATATTTTAAGATAAAGTTTCCCATGATGATGACAATCATGATAATGAAAATAATAATGATTTGTTCCCAGTTCTGTGCTGTCAGAACATAACATCTTTGAAAGCAGAATTTCAAAACGACCTCAATGCTTCTAATATTCATCCACGGGGGCAAGAATCAAGAAACCATGGGACATTTGAAGACAGAAGAGTGGATAGAGCAGGGGCATGGGAGCCAAAAGGTCATGGGTTCTAATGCCAGCTCTGAAACTTGTCTGCTGTGTGACCTTGGGCATGTCATTTCACTTCTCTGTGCCTGTTACCTCATGTGTAAAAGGGGTATTGAGATTGTGAGTCCCACATGACACAGGGACTGTGTCCAACACCATCTGCTTGTATCCAACCCCAGCACCTACAACAGTGCCTGGCATATAGTAAGCACTTAACAAATACCATAATTATTATTATTGTTATTTGCCCAAATAACCCGCAGGGGAGACGAGAACTGGATGCAGGAAGCTCTGGTGGCAGAGGAGAGTTGGGTGGTCTAGCAGAAAGAGCCCAGTCCTGAGAGTCAGGAGACCTGGGTTCTAAGCCTGACTGCCACTTCTCTGCCAGATAGCCTTGGGCAAGTTGAGATCTCTGTGCCTCTGTTGTCTTATTAAAATAAGGAAATGATTCTTATTTTCCTGCCCCTTAAACTATGAGCCCACATGGAACGGGGACTGTTTCTTATCTGATTAGCCTCTATTTCTTTTTTTAATGGTATTTTTTAAGTGCTTACTATTGAAGGGTCATGATGTTTTGAAAAGCTGGTTCTACCAATCACAAGGGGAAATGCTGACAGCAGGGACTCTGATCGTATGCATGGACTTTTCACTTCTGGGCTCCCTTTCCTGGAAAAATGGGATAAATAAAAGAATAATTGTTTGGAAAGAAATTTAAGGAAAGCAACGGTTCTCCCCATTCCAGGTTCTGTGGCTGTACTCTCCCCTTCATTCAGAGCTTTGAACACATTAGATGCTATAGATGCTATAGATGGCTGGATTGAGCCAGCCTTCCTGGGAGCCTACTGCTCTGATTAGGTTAAGATTTGGGAGAGAAATATCATATTGTAATGAGCCCCAAGTTGGACAGGGAATGTTTTAGACCTGATTGCCTACCACAGTATGTAAGTTCTTAAATTCTACAACTGTTATCATAATATCAATCAACAATACTACTACTTCTACTAATAATAGTGGCATTTCTCAAGTGCTTACTATGTGCTGAGGACTGCTGTAAGTGCTGTGGTAGGCTACAAGATATTCAGGTTGGACAGGGTCCCTGTCCCACAGGGGGCTCACAGTCTTAATCCCTGTTTTACACATGAGGTAAGCGAGACACAGAGAAGGGAACAGACTTGCACAAGGTCACACAGCAGACACGTGGCAGAACGGGGAATAGAATACTTGCTCTCTGACTCCCAGCCCCTTGCTCTTTCCACTAGACTATGCTGCTTCTTAATAAAAGTTGACATTGCAGTTGGGAGGATCCGATTGCAGCCATGAAAACAATTGGTCTGAATGGATGAATGTTTATTTTGCCAATATGAAACTGCATTTTACCTGAAGCGATATTTCAACATTTTTCAAATGGGTTGAGATTTTTTTCTTTAACTCTCGCAATGTAGTCATATTCTTAAAATGAGTGAAACACCTAGATCTGCTAAACAGATTTCTCACAAAATCATTGACAAATCGTTCCTGAATTTAGTTCACAGCAGAATAGAAAAAAAGCACAGTACTTCACAGTATTTTATGCTTTTAGCAGTTGCCTAATCACTGAAAATGAAAAGTAAAGACCACATTTGAAACAAACTTCCTAAAATGTGATATCATTGCATTCTAAAAGCAGCATGGCATAGAGCACTGTCCTGGGAGTCAGAGGTGATGGGTCCTAATCCCGGCTTTGGCATGTGTCTGCTGTGTGATCTGGGCAAGTCACTTAACTTCTCTGGGCCTCAGTTACTTCCTCTGTAAAATGGGGGATTGAAACTGTTATTCCCATGTAGGACAGGAACTGTGTCCAACTGATTTGCTTGTATCCACCCTAGCACTTGGTCCAGTGCCTGGCACATTTAGCAAGGGTTTAACAAAAAAAAATTATTATTCATTCATTCAATCGTTCAATTGTATTTATGGAGTGCTTACTGTGTGCGAAACACTGTACTAAGTGCATGGGAGAGTTCGGTAGACCATCAGACACATTCCCTGCCCAAATCAAGCTCACAGTCTAGTTTCCGCTGTTCATCTAACTTGAATTCCTGTGCCTCGATGCCAGGGTCGCAGGAATTCTCTCAACCAAATGATAATTACCCCTTCCAACTTGCTAATGATACAGGAAGATGAATAAAATCGTGTGAATCAAACAAAAGGTAAATAAGTACATGGACTTGATGGAATCTTTCCCCACACCATCATTTCAAGCGATCAACCACTTTGGATCCATCAAGTACTGAGGTAGAAACACAATAATCAGGACAGATACAGTTTCTGTCCCATATGAAGCTCATGGTCTATTTAAATTGTAGCCACCTCCTCGTCGTTTTGTCCAGTACCTGCTTGATTTCTCTACTAATCTGGCTAAAACACCCTTCCACTGAGCAGAAACACAAAGCATCTCTTCCTGCTCCTCCTCATCATTTAGTAATAATAATAATGTTGGTATTTGTTAAGTGCTTACTATGTGCAGAGCACTGTTCTAAGCGCTGGGGTAAACACAGGGGAATCAGGTTGTCCCAAGTGGGGCTCACAGTCTTAATCCCCATTTTACAGATGAGGGAACTGAGGCACAGAGAAGTTAAGTGACTTGCCCACAGTCACACAGCTGACAAGTGGCAGAGCTGGGATTCGAACTCATGAGCCCTGACTCCAAAGCCCGTGCTCTTTCCACTGCGCCACGCTGCTTCTAACGCTGCCGACCTGTTCATCCCAAGCGCTTAGTACAGTGCTCTGCACATAGTAAGCGCTCAATAAATACTACTGAATGAATTTAGTACCGTACCCTGCAGAAGGTAAGGTGCTCAATAGGACCTAGTGAAGGAAGGGCAATGAAAGAATTTTTTTTCTCTCCAAATGGATCCAAAACCTGGAACGGACATCCAAAACTAGGAGTCAGAGAAGGGAACTTTAAAATTCACAGTTATTTATTGCAAGAAGAGTTACTGCATTTAATTGAGGAAAACTCCAATTTACCTAGTTTTTTTTGGTATCTCCCTTTCATTTCCATTATAATTTGCCTCATTCTCTATTTAATTACTAGTAATATTTTTAAGGATTAAATATCTGTTTTCCCATCTATTGAAATTGGGAGTCCCTTAGGTGACACTCTTGTATCTACTCCAGCACTAAGCACAGTGGTTGGCACAGAGTAAGCACTTAAATATCACAGTGATTACCGGTAGCCCCAGGATCACCAATGTCCATCAGGATAGCAGGGAGTAGTGGACAAAGGGGAGCTGGGAAGACATCCTAGCAACCAAACATCCAGCCCTCATTCCTTCTACCAAGATGATGCTCTACAAACATGAAAAAAAAACCCACTGTGATTTTCATCAGTAACTGTCAGGGCTTCCTCTGCTCTAAGCACGATGGCTCAAGCAAGGCTTTCATATTGGATGGACTCAGTGTCTTACATGCAGCTCACAATCAAAGGAAGGAGAAAAGTTATGCTGACCCATTTAACAGATGAGGAAACTGAGGCATAGAGAGGTTAAGTGACTTGCTCAAATCGAAACAGCAGGCCAGTGGCAGAGCTGGGACTATCAATGAATCAATTAATCAGTGGTATTTATTGAGTAATTATTGTGTGCAGAGCACTGTACTAAGCACTTGGGAGTGTACAATGCAAAATAATTGGATACATACCCAGCCCCTAATGAGCTTTACAGGGCTAGAACCCAGGTTTGATTCTGTTATTGTTTGTTTCATGGTATTTGTTAACCCCTTTCTTTATGTCAAACACTGTTCTATGTGCTGGGGTAGATACAAGTCAGTTAGGTTGGACACAGACCTTGGCCCTCATGGACCTCACAGTACAAAGAGTAGGCAGAATAGGAGAACTGAGGCACAGAGAAATTAAGTGGCTTGCTCAAGGTCATTCAGCAAGCAATTGGCAGAGCTGGGATTAGAACCCAGGTCCTCTGACTCCCAGGTCCACGCTCTTTCCACTAGGCCATGCTGCTTCTATAATGCTCACGATTTGGAGTGATTGATTGGTTGATTGATTGATATCAGACCCCTATTCTTTCCCCTCAGTTTCACCTCCTTATTTTTAAGTTGACCCCTGCTTCCGGAGCTCTCTTCTGGCCCCCCAAGCCAGGGGAGAGCCAGGCCCAGCCAGCAGTGGGCTGACCCAGGAAGCTCAGTCGGCTACTGACGCTTGCTGCTATCGGACTCCCCTCTGGCCTCGTTGCAAGCACCGGGGGATTGGGGGATTCATACCTAGTAAGCCAATCCCTAATCCGCAGATGTGTTTGGTCAAGCCAGGAAGTTTTTTTGTTTTTTTTATTTTAATGGTATTTGTTAAGCACTTACTATTTGCAGTTCATTTAAACTCCAAAGGTCACGCTCACCTCTTTTCCACTGGAGCATGTTCCCTAAAACTCCATGAGGTTGGTGGTCTTCATGCTACTTTATGACCTGTGCCCTTGATGGAAAGTCTTTCCTTCTGAAGAGCGAAGCAAATAATGATAATCACAATAATATTTGTTAAAACACTCACATAAAAATAATATTTGTTAGACACATAATAATAATGATGATAGTGGCAGTATTTGTTCAACACTTACTGTTAAAAACAGCATTCTGAGCATAGCAGCTCTTGATCTAAATGACTCTGTTTTTGTCTCAGGAAGTCCCCCATTTCAGGTGGGATGTATATCACATCCGCAAATTCCAAATTCCGGGGACAGGAGATTGCTTCTTATCCAGAACAGATAAGGCCTGCTTGGATAGGAGATTGCTTCTTACCCAAAACAGATAAGGCCTGCTTGAAGAGTCTCTTTTGTCATTGAAGAAAGCACACTTGTCCGAGTTCTTTTGTGATTGGCTACTTCTCCTATATGTTGCAAATAAAGGCACAGCCAAACAGGAGAGGGGTGCCGTCCTGTCACACTCGTACCTCTCCAGAGGTGAACGGGCACTTGGTCATATTCCTCCCTTTTCTGATCTATCCAACACTGTCTCTGAGTGTTACTTTCCTTGCTTGTGTCACCACCTTGGGTTCGAATCCTCACTGCCTTTTTAGTTCCATTCTCTTTTCGAGTACAGTTTCTTGGTGACCACGAAGGGACCCTCGTGCCGTGACCAACTTCAACGCAGAATGGATCAGAGAGGGGATGGTGAATCCACCTAACGCGCAATCGTAAGTCTAAGGGATCCGCTTTTAGGGCCCGGATCCTCCCTCCCTCCTTTGACCTGGTTCTGCTTAATTAGGAGCGCCTGTCAGAGAGCGGGTAAGCAATGTTTCTTTCCTGGAAATAGGGAAAGGGTTCTCCTCCCGGTGTAGGGTTGGAGGGTTTCTAGTGAAAGACAAACGTCACTAGAGTCTGGGAGACGTCCCAGGGTAGGGTCTGGGAGACATCCCAGGATCCTAATCATTTAGGCGGGACCGTTGATCAGTATGAGGTCAGGTCACAGTAAGCCTAATGAGTGTTTAACTAAATTGCAGAAGTTGTGGGACGAGGGTGTCCTTCCAGTACAAAAAGGAATGATGAGAAAAACTTTTTTGCAGTGTCATAAAGTATGGACCCAGTTTCAAGATCAAACCGGCCATTATATCTGGCCTGAAGGAGGTTCGTTTGATCCTCAAATTCTCAAAAGACTCCGGGAGATCCTATGTGTCTCTCGTGCTGGGGATATGTTATTGGTATTTATGGGCTGAGGCGGGAACAAGAGAAAATCCTGGCAGTGTTCCCGAAGCACTAGCCACCCCTAAAACGTCTATTCTTGGGTGCAGTTCTCCTCAGCCACCTGGACTATATCCTCAGTTGCCCATTGCCCCCTCACTTAGCCCTTCCCCACCGTCCTACCTCCCACCGGTGCATCCACCTCCTGCAGTCATGGCCCCGGTACAGGTATCTCATCAAACAGATCCCTGTTGAGGGTGGACAGTTAATGGTTACTTCCCTTCGCTCCCATATCCCATTCCAGCCCCAGACACTGTTGTTGTGGCAACAGAATACTCCTCCCTTTGTCCAAAATCCTACGGAGGTCCATAGACGAGTTTTGGGCATCTTTAGGACCCATTCTCCAACCTGGACAGATGTAGAGGAGCTGTTGGAACTTTTTTTTTTACTAGAGATGAGAGGCAGCGTATACTCGCCCAGACCGTAAGATTAGAAGGTGAAGGCCAGCCCCATGTGGCTTGGCCAGTTGCGGATCCTAATTGGAAGTTGAATGTAGAAGGAGACTGGCAGCGCCTTACACAGGCTCGTCAAACCCTATTAATCGCCATTCAGGAGATAGGTAGAAAACCTCCTGATTGGGATTCCTTTATTGGGCTGAGGCAGAAGGACATAGAGACCTCAGATGAATTCTTTAATCGATTAAGTGAAGCGGCTGAGACTAGTACAGTTGAATTTGGATAATGATCGGGACGTCAGGGCTCTGGCTACCGCCTTTGTTAAACAAGGGAAATTTTCTAATTATTTTGATAAATTTATTCCCGGATGGAGTTCTAAGCCCCTTACCGAACTCAGAGGGATTGCTCGTCATGTAGAGACTATGAAATGGGACAATGTAGCTAAGGTCCTGGTAGCCCAGGCACCAAGAAACTCCCCGAGGACCACTGAACTTGGAGAATTGCCCGATTCTCTATGGAGCACAGGACCCTCAGCAATTTAACTGAGAATCCTGGAATTTATGCCCTTGGGGTTATTGTGCCAGGACTGTCTGTATGTCAAAACCTCTCTTTTTCTGAATGGCCTTTGCTCTTGGTCTCTTCCCCACTGTGGGCATGGAAAGTCTCTCCCGCTCCCTTTTCAATCTCTCTGCTGAGCTCCGTCTGTTAGCCAACTACACAGGAGACGCCATCACCATCCTTCAGTTGGAGGTGAGTTCCCTGTCCCGTGTAGCCCTACAGAACCCAATAGCCTTAAATCTACTCCTCGCCAATCAGGGAGGGGTCTGCGTGGTCCTAAACCAGTCCTGTTGTTTCTATCGGGATGAGTCTAGTCGCCTAGAGACTGACGTTCAGAAAATCACAACTCAAATGGGTCGCCTGCCTTCCCAGCGTGACTACACTTCTGGGTCCTGGTGGGATTGGTTGGGATTCTTGAACATGCCTGCTTGGCTGGGAAATTTGACCAGTGGACTAATTGCCTTTGTCCTCCCTATTATATGTGCCCTTTTCCTGGTTTGCTGTGTTGTTCATCTTCTAAAGCTGTGTTTCCAAAAGGCAGCCCAATTGATCATGCTGTTGTGCCTGTCAGGAACACCCCTCACATGGGAAGACCTTCTCAAGATCACCCAGCGCTTGGACAAGACCTACAGCTCCCCATAGACGCCGTTTCTCACGGAAGACCTTTGTACCTCGAGGAGGGATGGGATCTCCGCAGGGTCTGGGCCCTGCTGGGATCAAAAGGGGGGATTGTTTAAAACAGCATTCTGAGCATAGCAGCTCTTGATCTAAATGACTCTGGTTTTGTCTCAGGAAGTCCCCCATTTCAGGTGGGATGCATATCACATTCGCAAATTCCAAATTCCAGGGGACAGGAGATTGCTTCTTACCCAAAACATATAAGGCCTGCTTGGACAGGAGATTGCTTCTTACCCAAAACAGATAAGTCTTGCTTGAATAGTCTCTTTTGTCATTGAAGAAAACACACTTGTCCGAGTTCTTTTGTGATTGGCTACTTCTCCTATATGTTGCAAATAAAGGCACAGCCAAACAGGAGAGGGGTGCCGTTGTGTCACTTGTACCTCTCCGGAGGTGAACGGGCACTCGGTCATATTCCTCCCTTTTCTGATCTATCCAACACTGTCTCTGAGTGTTACTTTCCTTGCTTGCGTCACCACCTTGGGTTCGAATCCTCACTGCCTTTTTAGTTCCATTCTCTTTTCGAGTACACTTACTATGTACCAAACACTGAACTAAGCAAGAGAGGTAGATATAAGATAAACAGGTGGAACACATCCCTGTCCCACGTAGTCTAAGTGGGAGGGAGTAGGATTTAATCTTCATATTACAGAGGAGGAGAAGGTGACCCAGAGAAGTAAAATGCTTGCCCAAGAAAGATCACGTAGCAGACAAATGGCAGAATCTCAGTTAGAATTCATGTCCTTTGACTCCCAAGCCTGGGTTCTTTCCACTAGGTTCCACTGCATCCAAAGACTCTCAAGCCAAAGGGTCTAGGGTTTGAGCTTTCAAGCCTAAGAGTTCCCGTGGCGCTCCTCTCCATTTTTAAGTTAAAGCTATGACCTGAATGGGGTTCCCTTCTCCTGGGGTGAGCACGTGCTCCAACTGTGGCAGCAGGCACCCGAGCGGAAGCCAGGAGTCCAGCCCCCAGCCTGCGCTTACCTTCTTCTGACAAGCCGGTTTTCCACATGTCAGAAACGAGCGAGGCCTGGACACTCACCTCTTGGCCATGATGATGAACCGTTCTTGTGAGGAGGTGGGTGACGGAGCTGAGCCCTACCGCGCCTGCAAACAGAAGCACCTCAAAAAAACACAGAAACATTTTGGTGGACGGAGAGTGGATGACAAGGAGAAAGGAAGGCAGCAACCCAGAGATTTCTCAACTGCTTTACGAGTTCATGGTTCCGTACCTTGGGCCAAGGCTGTGTTCCAGGGGAAGGGAGGGGGTGGGGGTGAAGAGAAGGGATGACAGGTGCTCAGAGTTATCTCACCTGCTTTCCAGAATTCCTGGCTCTGTACTTAAGGTGCAGGCAGTGTTCGAGGGATGGTGAGAGGAGGGCAAAGAGAGGGGAAGGCAGGAAGCCAAAGTCCTCTCACCCGCTTTCCCCAGAATGCTTGTGTCTGCACTTCAGGTGTAGACAGAGTGTTCAGGGGGATGGAGAGAGGAGGGTGAGGAAAGAGGAAGGCAGCAACCCAGTGTCCTCTCAACTGCTAACCTAGATTTCCCGGCTCTGTACCTTGGGCCATGGCTGTGTTCAGTGTAACGCAGAGAAGAGGTGGGCAGAAGAACACAGTTTAAAAATTTCCTTCCTACAATATTCATTTTCAAGGATGTCTAAAGCCCAGAGTTCTGTTTGTTCAGTCCCATCTAAAATAAAGTAGGTTCACCATGAGAATGCTAAGAATAGACCTTTATATTCAAACTTGCCCAGGGAACTATGTAAATATTAATTTACTCCATTGTTCAATATGGGAAAGGGTTTGAAAACAGATCATTTTTGCTGAATTATTCACTCACTTCAAAGGTTAATTTATACATAGAAAAGAAAAATGTATCTCCCCTTCTAAGATTTTTATTTAGGAATATAGGCCTTAAAGATTCCTAATTATTGGCTTCTGAGAAGGGTCTACAGTGTGATGTATTAAATTATAACCTTCTCTCCCAACAACAAAGACCTCATGGAGTTGCATAAATCAAGAAGCAAATGCTCTAGAAGACTCCACTGAGGGGTCAGGGGCCGGACTCTATGAACTAGTAGCAATTCCATCGAAGCTGAGTGAAAGGGTGATTCAGTTGAAACGGTGACTATAGGGAAGCAGCTTGGCCTAATGAAAAGGGAATGGGGCTCGGGGGCCAGGGAACCTGGTTTCTAACCCCAGCTCTGCTGCTCCCCTGCTGTGGGACCTTGGGCACCTCACTTAATTTCTCTGTGCCTCAGTTTGCTCATCTGTAAAACAGGGATACAGTACCTGCTTTCTTTCACCCTTAGGCTGAGCCCCACGTGGGATAGGGACTAGGCCCTACCTGATCAGCTGGTATCCACCCAGCCCTTAGTAGAATGCTTGGCATATAGTAAGCCCTTCAATACCACAATAATCTATCATCATCTTCTGGCATATGAAGCTCTCCCCAACATAACATACCCAACTGGACACAAATCTTCTACCAACTGGTCGACAGAGGGCTGCCCAGGGTCTTTTCGCTTAGTACAGTGCTTTGCACATAGTGAGCACTCAATAAAAAGGACTAAATGAATAAATGGGGTGAGTAGGGGGTGGCGCTGGCAGAGGACGGTCTTATGGTCAGGACCCTCTAGCCAGACAACAGTGGCTTCTCCCAAGTAATAATAATTGATATATTTGTTACGTGTTTACTGTCAAGGGCTATACTTGTTGCTGCAGTAGATACACGGTAATCAGATCAGACACAGTCACTGTCCCATGTGGGACTTACATTCTAAGTCAGAAGGACAACAAATATTAAATCCCCATTTTCCAGATGAGGAAACTGAGGACTAAAGAAGTGATGAATGCTTTTTATGGCACTCATTAAGCACGTACAAAGTACCGGCACCAAACTAAGCACTGGGTTAGATGTGTTCAGGTTGGATACAGCCCATAGAGCTCACAGTCTTAATCTCCATTATACAGATAAGGTAACTGAGGCACAGACAACAGACTTCCCAAAGTTACCTCTCAGTCAAGTGGTAGAACTGGGATTAGAATCTAGGTCCATTAGACTACCCTATAACGCTTCTTTCTCCTTTTTGTGGACAGAGGAATCTATTTTAGGATAAATTAGGAGTTCCCGATGCTGACGATGATAATGATAATAATAATAATTCATGCCCAGGTCTATCCAGTCAGAGCATAATATCCTTCAAAGCAGAACTTTCAAAACGACCTCAGTATTTTTATTACTCATCCACAGGGGACAAGGATCAAGAAGCCATGGGACATTTGAAGATGGCATAGTGGATAGAGCATGCACATGGGAGCCAGAAGGTTTTGAGTTCTAATGCCGGCTCCGGAATATGTCTGCTGTATGACCTTGGGCAAGTCATTTCACTTCCTCTGTGCCTGATATCTCATCTGTAAAATGGGGAATGAGACTGTGAGCCCCACATAAGACAGGGACTGTGTCCAACCCGATCTGCTTGTATCCAACCCCAGAGCTTAGAATAGTGCCTGGCACATAGTAAGTACTTAAAAAATACCATAATTATTATTATTATTATTTGCCCAAATAACCAGCAGGGGAGACAAGAACTGTATGCAGGAAACTCTGGTGGCAGAGGAGAGTGGGGTGGTCAAGCAGAGAGAGCCCAGTCCTGAGAGTCGGGAGCCCTGGGTTCTAAGCCCGACTCTGCCACTTCTCTGCCAGATGGCCTTGGGTGAGTTAAACTCTCTGTGCCTCCTTTTCCTCATCTGTAAAATGGGGATATGATTCCTATCCTCCTTCCTCTTAAACCATGAGCCCACATGGAACAGTGACTGTTTCCTCTCTGATTGGCCTCTATTTTTTTTAAATGGTATTTATTAAGTACTTACTATTGAAGAATCAGGATGTTTCGAAAAAGTGGTTCTACCAATCACGAGTGAAAATGCTGACACCAGGGACTCTGATCGTACGCATGACCTTTTCACCACCAGACCCCTTCCCTGGAAAAATGGGTTGAATAAAATAACAACTGTTTGGAAAGAAAGTTAAGGAAAACAACAGTTCTCTCCATTCCAGGTTCTCTGGCTGTACTCTGCCCAGCATTCAGAGCTCTGAACACTTTAGATGCTTGTTCCATAATACCGATGTCTGGAGTGAGCCAACATTCCCGGGAGCTGACCACTCTGATTGGGGAAGATTTGGGAGAGAAATTTGATAACATAGAAAGCATTTTACCTGAAGGGATATTTCTACATTTGTCAAATGAGTTGAGTTTTTTTTCTTTAACTTTAGCAATGTAGTCATATTCTTAAAAGGAGTGAAACACTTAGATCTGCCTAACAGATTCTCAGAAAATCATTACTGAATCCTTCCTGAATTTAGTTCACAGCAGAATAGAAAAACACACACAGTACTTCATAGTACTGTCTGCTTTTAGCAGTTGCCTCATCACTGAAAATAAAATTAAACAACCACCTTAGAAACAAACTTCCTAAAAGGTGATAACTTCATTGTATTCTAATAGCATCATGGCATAGAGCAGGGGTGTTGGAGTTAGAAGGTCATGGGGATCTAATCCCAGCTCTGGCAGTATCTGCTGTGTGACCTAGGGCAGGTCATTTCCCTTCTCTGTGCCTCAGTTACTTCATCTGTAAAATGGGGATTGAGCCCTATGTGGGACAGGGACCCTGTTCAACCGACTTGCTTGTATCCACCTGAGCATTTCATCCTGTGCCTGGCACACTTAGCAAGTGCTTAACAAAAAACACAATTATTATTCATTCATTCATTCTTTCAATTGTATTTATTGAGTGCTTACTGTGTGCCTAGCACTGTACTAAGTGCTTGAGAGTATGATAGAACATCATACACATTCCCCACCCACACTGAACTCACAGACTAGCTTCCACTGCTCATCTAGCTGGAATTCCTGTGCCTCAATGCCAGCGTCTCCAGAATTTTCTCCGCCAAGTGGTAATTTCCCCTTCCCACTTGCTAATGATATATGAAAATAAATGAAAACGTGTGAATCAAACAAAAGGTAAATAAGTACAATGACTTGATGGAATCCTTCCCCGCACCATCATTCCAATCAATCAAGAACTTTGGATCCATCGAGTACTGAAGAAGCAACACGATAATCAGGACAGACATGGTCTCTGTCCCATTTGAGGCTCACAGTCTATTTAATTGTAGCATCCTTCTTGTCATTTAGTACAGTACCCTGCTTGATTTCTCTAGTAGACTGCCTCAGAAACTGAGCTGAAACACAAAACACATTCTCCTGTTCCTCCTCATTGTTCATTACAGTACCCAGCAGAAAGTAGGGGGCTCAATAGGTCCTAGTGAATGAAGAGCAATAAAATAAATTTTTTTTCCTCTCCAAATGGATCAAAAGCCTAGAACGGACATGCAAAGCTTGGAGTCAGAGAAGGCAACTTTAAAATTCACAGTTATTACAAGAAAAGTGATTGGGTGTAATTGAGGAAAACTCCCGTTTACCTACTTTTTTAAATTCTCCCTTTCATTTCTATTCTAATTCATCTCTTTTCCTCTAGTTAATTAGTGGCAATATTTTTAAGATATTAAATACCTGTTTCCCTCATACTTAGATTATGGGTCCCTTGTGTGACAATCTTGTATCTACCCTAGCACTAAGCACAGTGGTTGGTACAGAGTAAGCACTTATATATCACAATGATTACAGGTAGTCCCAGGATCGCCAACATCCATCAGAATAGCAGAAAGTAGTGAGCAAAGGGGAGCTGGGAAGAGAGTTCAGACACCCAAACTTCCAGCCCTCATTCCTTCTACCAGTATGATGCTCAACAAACATAAAAAAATCACTCTATCATCAGTAATTATCAGGGCTTCCTCTGCTCTAAGCACAAGGGCTGAAGCAAAGCTTTAATATTGGTTAGCTTCAGTGTCTCACATGCAGCTTGCAATCAAAGGAAGGAGAAAAGTTATACTGACCCATTTTACAGATGAGGAAACTGAGTCCAGAGAGGTTAAGTGACTTGCTCAAATTTGAACAGCAGGCTAGTTGCAGAACTGAAACTATCAACCAATCCATAGTATTTACTAAGTTCTTATGTGTGGAGCACTGTACTATGTGCTTGGGAGTGTACAATACAATGGAATTAGATACATCCCCTACCCCTAATGAGCTTGACAGGGCTAGAACCCAGGTTCAATTTTGTTATTGATTGTTTTGTGGTATTTGTTAAGCCCTTTCTGTGTGTCAAACACTTTTCTATGTACTGGAGTAAATACAAGTCAATTAAGTTGGACACAGACCCTGGCCCCCCTGGGGTTTACAGTCCAAGGAGGAGGGAGAACAGGAGAACTGAGGGGCAGAGAAGTTACGTGGCTTGCCCAAGCAACTGGCAGCGTCGGGATTAGAACCCAGGCTCTCTGACTCCCAGGCCCACGCTCTTTCCATTAGGCCATGCTGCTTCTCTATTGTTTCTGATTTGTAGGGATGGATTGATTGACCATTTGATCGACTGATTGATCTTTCATTCATTCAATAGTATTTATTGAGCGCTTACTATGTGCAGAGCACTGTACTAAGCGCTTGGAATGAACAAGTCGGCAACAGATAGAGACAGTCCCTGCCATTTGACGGGCTTACAGTCTAATCGGGGGAGACAGACAGACAAGAACAATGGCAATAAATAGAGTCAAGGGGAAGAACATCTCGTAAAAACAATGGCAACTAAATAGAATCAAGGCGATGTACATTTCATTAACAAAATAAATAGGGTGATGAAAATATATACAGTTGAGCAGACGAGTACAGTGCTGAGGGGATGGGAAGGGAGAGGGGGAGGAGCAGAGGGAAATGGGGGGAAAAGAGGGTTAAGCTGCGGAGAGGTGAAGGGGGAGTGGTAGAGGGAGTAGAGGGAGAAGAGGAGCTCACTCTGGGAAGGCCTCTTGGAGGAGGTGAGTGATCTCAGACCCCTGTTCTTTCCCCTGGGCTTCATCTCCTTAATGCCAATTGACCCCTGAATCTGGAGGTCCCTTTTGGCCCCCTAATGCCAGGGGAGAGCCAGGCCCAGCCAGTACCGGGCCAGCCTGAGGAGCATGGTCGGCTCCTGACAAGAGTCTATAGGAGTCCCCTCCAACCCCAATGCGATCCCTGGGGGACTCAATCCTAGTAAGCCAATCCCTAGTCTGCAGGTGTGTTTGGTCAAGCCAGGGAGTTTTTTTTTTAATGGTATTTGTTAAGCGCTTACTATGTACTGGTCATTTAAACTACAAAGTTCACGCTCACCTCGTCTTTTCCACGGGATTGATGGTCTTCATGCAGCTTTATGACCTGTGTCCTTGACGGAAATCCTTTCCATTTAAAGAGCGAAGCTGATAATGATAGTAATAATGATATTTGTTAAAACACTTAATAATAATAATAGTATTGGTTAATAATAATAATGTTGGTGTTTGTTAAGCACTTACTATGTGTAAAGCACTGTTGTAAGCATTGGGATAGATACGAGGTAATCATGTTGTCCCATGTAGAGCTCACAGGCTTCATCCCTATTTTACAGATGAGGTAACTGAGGCACAGAGAAATTAAGTGACTGGCCAAAGGTCACACAGCTGACAAGCGGTGATGGCGGGATTAGAACTCATGACCTCTGACTCCCAAGCCCATGCTCTTTCCATTAAGTTACGCTGCTTCTCACACATCAGTTTGGACACAGTCCATGGCCCACATGAGTCTCAGTTTTAATCCCTATTTTACAGATGAGATAAGTGAGGCAGAGAGAAGTTAAGGGACTTGCCCAGCATCACATAGCAGACAAGTGGCCTTCCCAGATTGAGCTTTCCCTTTCCCTCTGCCCCTCCTCCCCTCCCCATTCCCCCTACTCTCTCCCTTTGCTTTACCCCCTTCCCCTCCCCACAGCACTTGTGTATATTTGTATATATTATTTATTACTTTATATTATTAATGATATGTACATATCTATGATTCTATTTATCTTGATAGTACTGATGCTTGACTACTTGTTTTGTTCTGTTGTATGTCTTCCCCTTTTACACTGTGAGCCTGTTGTTGGGCAGGGATTGTCTCTGTTGCCGAACTGTACATTCCAAGCGTTTAGTACAGTGCTCTGCAAACAGTAAGCGCTCAAAAAATATGATTAAATGAATGAATGAAAGTGGCCGAGTCAGGATTAGAATCCAGGTCCTTCGACTTCCAGGCCCATGCTCTATCCACTAAGTCCCACAAGTTTGCTGTTTCTGAAGCTACCCCCAATTCAGTTTTGTAATTTCTCTTTTACAGATGGGGAAACAGATCCAGAAACATCATACAGTCTGGAAAACTGTATGGAGGAGTTGCACAGCCTCCTTCCCAGCATCTGGAGCTTCATTTAGGTGCTCAGCTAAGTGACCTCCCTTCTTTCTTCCCTCCCTTGCAGCAGTTAAACATCAAATTTATCACAGTAAAATGTGCCTGCTGAAAGTACATTCTAGAGATTCATAAAGACTTACATAATAAGATTCCTAATGGCAGCATTTATTAAGTACTTACTGTGTGCCAAACACTGAACTAAGCAAGAGGGGTAGATATGAGATAAACAGGTGAAACACTGTCCCTGACCCACTGGGAGGAAGTAGGATTTAATCCTCATTTCACAGCTGAGGAGAAGGTCACCCAGAGAAGTGAAGTGACTTGCCCCAGAAAGATCGCATAGCAGACAAACGGCAGAGCCTCATTTAGAACTCAGGTCATTTGACTCCCAAGCCCAGGCTCTTTTCATTAGTCCCACTGCTTCCAAAGGGTCTAGGGTTTGAGCGTCCAAGACAAAGGGTTCCTGGGGCACTCCTCTCCATTTTTATGCCGAAGCTTTGACCTGAATGTGGTTCCCTTCTCATCGGGTGACGCACGGTCCAACTCCGGCAGCAAGCACCCAAGCGGAAGCCAGGAGTCCAGCCCCCAGCCTGGGCTTACCTTCTTCCGACAAGCCAATTTTCCTAATGTTGGAAATGAGCGAAGCCTGGCCTCACAACAGCTGGTCACCTCGTCGCTCGTCCACAACAACGGATCATTCTCATGAGGAGATGGGTGATAGAGCCAATTTCCACCGTGTCTGCCAACAGAAGTACCTCGAGAAAACACAGAAATCTTTTAGGGACAGAGAAAATAGGGCAAGGAGAAAGTAAGTCAGGAAACCCAGAGATCTCCCAAATACTTTCCAGAGTTCCTGGCTCTGCACCTCTGGCCAAGGCTGTTTTCAGGGGGATAGAGAGAGGTGGGTAGAGAGGGGATCCCACCCAGAGTTCTCTCACCTGCTTTTCCAGAATTCCTGGGTCTGTGTACTTCAGGTATAGGCTGCATTCGAGGGACGGCGAGAGAAGGGCAAGGAGAGGGGAAGTCAGGAAGCCAAAGTCCTCTCACTCATTTTCCCCAGAATGCTTGGCTCTGTAACTCTCTGGTGGAGTTTATCTTCATGGGTCTTTCTCAATCAATCATATTTATTCAGCACTTACCGTGTGCAGAGCATTGTACTAAGTGCTTGGGAGACTACAGTATAATAGAATTGGTGGAAGAAATGGAATAAGTAATGAAGAAAGCGGCACAGCATAGTGGATAGAGCACCCGCCTGGGAGTCAGAAGGACGTGGGTTCTAATCCCATCTCTGCCACTTGACTGCTGTGTGACCTTGGGCAACTCTTAACTTCTCTGTGCCTCAGATTCCTCATCTGTAAAATGGGGATTAAGACTGTGAGCCTTATGTGGGACAGGTACTATGTCCAGCTCAATTACCTTGTACCTGTTCCAGCATTTAGTACAGTGCTTGGCAAATACTAAGCCCATATTGGGCAGGGAAGGTGTCTGTTTATTGTTGTACTGTACTCTCCCAGGTGCTAAGTGAATAGCACACAGTAAGTGCTCAATAAATACGATTGAATGAACATAGTGAGTGCTTAACAAATACCACAATTATTATTACCTGCTAGAATACGGATACCTTGGTCTTCAGGCTCAGCTGGGGGACAGGAGAATACAGTCTTCACTCATTGCTTTTATTGAGCGCTTTCTGTGTGCAGAACACAGTACTAAGCACCTGGAAGGGTACAATATAGAGTTAGTAGACATGTTCCCTGCCCACAGCCAATTTACACTCTAGAGGTGAGCTTACAGTTTAGAATCTTCTGTGCTTAGCCCACTTGTACAATCTCATCTTCCAATTGGTGCTACAGAGTTTTAAGGCAGCAAAATGTGGTTCTAAAAAGCAATTCTCAATAGATAGAGAACATAAAATGATGGCCTTAACATAGGTGTATGTATACACACACACGCACACACAGCTGTCCACTAAATACTAAGACAGCTGCTCTCAGCTGCTGCCTTTCAGCTTCACAAGGACATTGTGAGGATAAAATGAGAGAAAAATGATAGGAAAATGTGGTGGAATATTCAATACATCCCTTTTGGTCGAAGCCAAGTCCAAGTCAAAACAGAACAATTCTCCCCTTGATGCTATGGCAACACAGTATTGTGCAGTAAGTGATGTTGCCTGCGAAAAACAAGCCAAACTTTCAGGTTCCAGTCTATTGGTTCCTAAGGCCCCATCTGCCTGGGGGTCTCCAGCACTGGAGCTTGGGGGGTAGAATGGGAGTTTGGACACCACACACTGGGTGTTAGGCAATGGTGTCTGCTTACCTTCTTGGTTGGGTTGTGCTCCTTCAGAGAAAGCAGTGGCTATCACTTGCTGAAGCTCTCCCAGCTGAGAGCCCTGCAGGTCTCATCTACATAACCCTTGCCTGGAGGCAGCAGATCTACCCTTGAAGATCTTCTCTGCACCCTTGACATGCCTTTAGTAACTCAATCCCCCTCCTGAGTACTCTCTGTTGGAATTTATCTTGGAGGGTGTTTCTCAATCAATCATATTTATTGAGTGCTTACTGTATGCAGAGCACTGTATTAAGTGCTTGGGAGAGTACAAGATGATCAAGTTGATGCACAAGTTTCCTGCCCACAACTTTCATTCATTCATTCAATCACATTTATCAAGTGCTCACTGGGTGCACAGCACTGTACTAACACCTTGGGAGAGTACAATATAACAACCAACTGACAGATTCCCCACCCACACAAACTTACAATCTAGTTTTTCTAGCCAGAAGCCCCAGGCTGGAGAGATTCCCCCCGATTTGCACAGCAGTCTGGTTTCCCTGGTCAATTCCCACAGCCGTGTGGAGCGGACTGGTGTCTGGGAAGGGGTGCCCCAGAGGAATGGGACCTCAGGGAGGTGGGGATACCAGGCCCCCTCCCTCACTGGGGCCACTAGGATCCTCTCCAGAAATGAAGCCTGCTGGGGAAAGGTCAAAGCAGGGTTCTGTCCCCTCGGGCTTCTGAGGCCCGGTTCTGTCCCACCGGGGCTCCGAGGCCCAGTTCTATCCCCTGGGAGCTCTGAGGCCCAGTTCCATCCCCTAGAGCTCTGAGGCCTGGTTCTGTCCCCCCTGGGGCTCAGAAAGCTGAAGGGGTCCATTCCTATCAGAGATAGCAGAAAGCCGGGTCACCTGGTGGAGACGGTGCTGATCTGGGAGTCAGAAGACCTGAGTTCCAATCCTACCTCCACCACTTGCCTGCTGTGTGAGCTTGGGTGAAGTGACTTAAGACTCTCTGTGCCTTGGTTTCTTCATCTTTAAAATGGTGATTCAATATCTGTTCTCCCTTTTTTTTTTAATGGCATTTGTTAAGCACTTTATTATGTGCCAGGGACTGTACTGAGCACTGGGACAGATATAAGATAATCAAATTGGACAGAGTCTCATGTCCCACATGGGATGCACAGTATTCATCCCCATTTCACAGATGAGGTAACTGAGGCCCAGAGAAGTTAAATAACTTGCCTAAGGTGACACAGAGCAGACAAGCCAGGGACTGGGCCATCCTGATCATTTCAACTCTTCCCCAGTGCTCAGGACAGTACTTGGCTCAAACATTGAGGAAGAAAAGGTCACTGCCTCATCCTAGGGTTGACATAAAGGATTCAACAAGAGGAGGAGCAAAAGCAAGGCGCAAAAGATGGCCAGTCAAAAAATAAGCAGAAGTAGATTATCATATACCACCAGCATATATACAAGTATATACCTACATGCAGGAGTTAGGGAGATTTACTTAAATGCTAATGGAACTATTGGGAATGCTATGACTTAGAGTGTTGGGAATCAAACAGGAAAGGCTTCCTGGAGAAGGAGGAGGAGGGATTTCAGGAGGTTTTGAGGATGGGAGGAGATGTGATAATGGTTATAATAATATTACAAATAATAGTGGTATTTGTCAAGTGCTTAGTGCATGACAAGCAATGTAATAAACTCTGGGGTAGATATAAGATAGTCAGGTCCCACATGAGGCTCACAGTCCAAGTAGAAGGGAGAACACATATTGAATCTCTGTTTTACTGTTGAAGAAACTGAGACCCAGATAAGTAAAATGACTTGCCCATGGTCACATATTATAATAATAATAATTATGGTATTTGTTAAGTGCTTACTATGTGCCAGGTACTGTACTAAGCACTGGGGTGGGTACAAGCAAATCGGGTTGGACACAGTCCCTGTCCCATGTGGGACTCACAGTCTCAATCTCCATTTTACAGATGAAGGAACTGAGGCCCAGGGAAGTGAAGTGACTTGCCCAAGGTCACACAGCAGACAAGTGGCAGAACCGGGATCGCAACCTTCTGACTCCTAAGCCCGTGCTCTATCCACTCTGCCATGATGCTTCTGCTAGCAGGTACGTGGAGGATTAGGGATTACCCACCTCCTCTGACTCCCAGACCAGGCCTCTTTCCACTAGGCAAATCTGCCTCCTGATCTGCTTTAGGTAGGGGGTGGGTCACGATCGAAGGCACTGGGAAACAGCTTAGCCTACTGGAAAGAGTACACCCCTAGGAGTAAAAGGACCTGGGTTCTAAACCCAGATCTGCCACTTGGCAGTCAGGCAAGTCACTCAATTTCTCTGGGCCTCATTTTCTTCAGCTGCAAAATGAGGATTCAGTCCCTGTTCTCTCTCCCCCTTAAACCGTGAGCCCTACGTGGTACAGGGATTGGGTCTGAACTGATGATCTAGTATCTACCCCAATGCTTACTTCAGTGCTTGGCGCAGAGTAAGTGCTTAACAGATACTACAATGATCAGTGACAAATTGGAGACGAAACATTCAGGAACAATTCTAGATTTGTAAACTCCTTGTGGGCAGGGAACATGACTCTCCAGCACTTAGTACAGTGCTCTGCACACAGTAAGCACTCTCTAAATACAATTGATGATTACCAACTTTGTTGTGTTGTACTCTCCTAAGTGCTTAGTACATAGTGCTCTGAATGCAGCAAGCACTCAATAAATACCACTGATTGAGTGACTTAGCCAGAACAATGGTGATTTCTCACTCTTCAACTGGAGCAAGCTATGCCGTTGTCAGAGAACTCTTCTATACCACATGGGGCTTGGGGATCACAGACTGTTAGGAAAAGGTTTAATAAAAAGGAAAGTGTCAAATGGAAATGGTGAAGCCATTCACCACAAGGCCAGAGACACCTTTTGAATAACAATTTTAGGGCCTCATCTGAGTCAGACATGACTTCCTAAAAGCTTGGGCAAGGGGCTCTGTTTTATCATTGGATGTACAAGGCGTCGGGTAGGATGTTGGAGACTGAGAATCTTGGGCCAGTTGGTTTTGGTCATTCTGCTCCTGCAGTGACTGGTCCTTGTTCTCACCCAACATTTTCCAAAAGAAAAGGTGGCGGTGGGCCTGAAATCAATCAGTGGTATTTACTGATCACTTATTGGGTACACAGCACTGTGTTAAGCAGTTGGGAGAGTTCACTACAACAGAGTTGGTAGAGATGTTCCCTGCCCAGAGTGAGATTACAATGAATGGCCTAGTGGTAAAAGCATGGACCTGGGAGGCAGAGGATGTGGGTTCTATTCCTGGCTCTGCCTCCTGTCTGCTGTGTGACTTTGGGCAAATCACTTAACTTCTCTGCGTCTCAGTTGCCTTATCTGTAAAATGGGGATTAAGACTCTGAGCCCCACGTGGGACAACCTGATTACCTGAAATCTACCCCAGCACTTAGAACAGTGCTCAGCACATAGTAAGCGCTTAACAAATACCATTATTGTTATTATTATCTGGAGGTGAGCTGAAAGACAGGGTTTGCCTGGAAAAATGGGAAAGTTTTTGGGCCACTGGGATCATTTCCTCTCCACCTCTGCTTGTCTTCCCCTTCAATCCACTAATCGGTGGTGTTTACAGAGAGCTTACAATAATAATAATAATAATAATAATAATGTTGGTATTTGTTAAGCGCTTACTATGTGCCGAGCACTGTTCTAAGCGCTGGGGTAGACATAGGGGAATGTCTACCCCATGTATACCCCATGTATAGGGGAATACAATGTGCAGAGCACTGTACTAATCACTTGGGAGAGTACACTAGAACAATGTAACAGATGCATTGCCTGACCACATTGAGCTAAGGTCTAGAGGGGGAGACAGACATTAATATAAATAAAGATATTACAGATGTGGACATAAATGCTATGGGGCTGGTCAGGAATGAATAAAGGGAGCAAGTCAGGGTAACGCAGAAGGGAATTGAAGAAAAGGAAAGGGAGCTTAGTCAGGGAAGGCCTCTTGGAGGAGATGTGCCTACAGTAAGTCTTTCAAGAGGTGGAGAGTGATTGTCTTTCATATATTCATTCATTCATTAAATCATATTCATTGAGCTCTTACTGTGTGCAGAGCACTGTACTAAGCACTTGGAAAGTACAGTTTGGCAACAGCTAAAGACATTCCCTACCCAACAACGGGCTCACAGTCTTTAAGGGGAAGACAGACAACAAAACAAAACAAGTCGACAAGCATCAGGAGCATCAAAATAGAATTACAGATATATACACATCATTAATAAAATACATAGAATAATATGTACAAATATACACAACTGTTGTGGGGCAGGAAAGGGGGTAGAGCAGAGGGAGGGAGTAGGGGTGATGGGGAGGGGAGGAGCAGAGGAAAAGGGGGGCTGTCTGGGAAGGCCTCCTGAAGGAAGTAAGCTCTTAGTAGGGCTTTGAAGGGGGAAAGAGAGCTAGTTTGGTGGATGTGAGGAGGGAAGTCATTTCAGACCAGAGGTAGTACGTAGATCAGGGGTCGATGGTGGGACAGGCCAGAACAAGGCATAGAGAGGAGGTTAGCAGCCGAGGAGCAGAGTGTGTGGACTGGGCTGCTGAAGGAGAGAAGGGAGGTGAGGTAGGAGGGGGCAAGGTGATAGAAAGGTTCGAAGCCAATAGTGGGGAGTTTTTGCTGATTGGAAGGTTGATAAGCAACCACTGGAGATTTTTGAGGAGGGGAAGATAACATGCCCAGAGCATTTCTGTAGAAAGATAATTCGAGCATCAGAGTGAAGTATAGATTGAAGCGAAGAGAGACATGAGGTGGTAGGGCGTTCCAGGCCGGAGGTGGAATGTGGGTGAGAGGTCCGCAGCAAGATAGACGAGATTGAAGTACAGTGATAAGTTTGGGGTTAGAGGAGCCAAGCTGGTGGGCTGGGTTGTAGTAGGAGAGCAGCGAGGTGAAGTAGGAAGTGGCAAGGGCATCAAGGGTTCTCAAGCCAGTGTCACCTTGGACCCAGGAGGGTCGGCCTCGCTCAGCTTTCCCCGGCAGGCCGACGGCCAGCAGACTGTCCTCCCTGCTGGCCCCATTTCCAACTTGTGGTTCCTCTTTCTTCTGCCCCTCCTCCCCGGATCACCCCTCCAATTCCCACGGAACAGCTTGGCTTGAGGAACGGTGATTCTAATAGGTTCTGAAAATCCCCCCCCCCCCAATTTTCTAGTGACTCCCGCCCCCCAAATCCCTCGGAAACAGGGCAAGCAGCAATTGGGGGCAGTCCATCCTAAGAGAAACTGACGGATGGTTGTTGACAGATTACCATCCATCCAGCTAATGAATTAAACCAGCTAATTTCCCACTTAACTGCACTTTTCGGGTCACTGGGCAATTCGATTCTTTTGCTTCAGATGCTTCTGCTGATGGCTGGGGTGGGGAACCTTCAGCCTTCTAAAGTCAAACAGACCCTGGCTCTGCAGGGAACAAGCCGTGACCATCAGAAAAAAACCTTTGACATCAGTCCATCAGTGCAGAGCGCTGGAATAAGCACTTGGAAGAGGACAATACAACAGAGTTGGTAGATGTGTTACCTGCCCACTACGAGCTTACGGTCTAGATGGATGATCTCAAGTCAGTGGCATTTATCGAGCGCTTACTCTGTGCCGAACACTGGACTAAGCACTTGGGAGAGGACAATATGGCAGAGTTGGTAGACATGATCCCTGCCCACAATGAGTTTACCCATATGTTTTTAGTGGAGAAGAGGATGAGACATCATTTGCAAGTTCTCTTCACTGAGGAAGACTCTCATTCGATCTTTCTGACCGATCTTTTTTCAAAAATGATATTTGTTAAGCCTTTTACTTTGTGCCAGGCACTGCTCTAAATGCTGGGGCAGATATGAACCTATGAACCGACGAGGCTGGACACAGTCCATGTCCTACATGGGACTGGCAATTCATGATTTTACTCCCCATTTTAAGCTCATCGAGGGCAGGAAATATGGGACTGGATTAACTTGTATCTACCCCAGCATTTAGTATCCTAGTTGTGATCATATTTGTTGAGCACTTCCATGTGCCAGGCACTGTTCTAAGCACTGAGGAAGATACGAGCTAATGAGTCCACAGTACGCAGTCCATGTCCCAAATGGAGCTCACAGTCTTTAACCCCATTTTACAGATAAGTTAACTGAGGTACAGAGAAGCAAAGTGACTTGCCCAAGGTCATACAGTGGACAAGTGGCCTTTCTCCCAGGCCCAGGATCTATCCACAAGGTCTCACCATTTAGTGCTTAACAAATACCACACAGATGGCATGGCTTCGGCTACAAAGTCAATATGAACAACTCCCCAATCCACCTCTCCAACAAAATGCCAAGCAAGAGTGGGAAGATATTTTTCTTTCAGGACAGTATCACCAAGTCATCAATTATGTTTCCATTCCAGTACGTACCCTCTCTGTAATTTATATTAATGTCTGTCTGTAAGCTCATCGCGGCCAGGGAACAGGTCTCCCAGCTCGATCGTATTGGACTTTCTCAAGAACATTGTACAGTGCTCCACATGTGGTAAGCACTCAGTGAATTCCACTGATTGACTAATGAGCTTATCATTACTATATAACAATTATAACACTTCCACAAAGATTTGGATAGATTCACAGTGCATTCAAAAATATCAGCATCCAAAAAAGCAATTATAATGGGGAGATTTTGGATGCTTTGGATTTGGGGGAAAAAAAAGTCATTGGAACTCATGGTATCAGTCCCATGTGGGACCGGGACCGTGTCCAACTCAATCGGCTTATCTCTGCCCCAGTTCTTGGGACAGTGCCAGGCACATGGTAAGTGCTTCACAAATACTATTATGAATTATTATAATAATAAAATGAGGATTTGACGTTTGTTCCCCACTCCTTCTTGTCCTATGAGTTCCACGTGGAATGGGAAACGGGTCTATCTGGATAATCTTGAATCTACCTACGACTTGGCACACAGTGGACACTTAACAAATGCCACCACAATTATCATTATTATTACTATGCGAGAGAGGGAGGGACCCAGGAGTTTCTCAATAGATTTCCTTCCTCTCTCTCTTCCTCCTGCCTTGATAAGTAGAGGAGGGTCGTTTGGCTCAGCAGGCTGCACAGTGCCGAAGTGGTCACTTGTGAGATTAATCGACAGGGTTTATTTTACTCAGATCACTTTACCTAGCACTTGGGAGAGTTCAACAGAGCTGGTAGACACGATCCCTTCCTTCAAGGGTTTTACATTTTACTGGGGAAGGCAGATGCTAAAATAAAATTACAGGTCATAGAAGATATCTGGGGCACAATATATATTTGCGTGTACACGCATGCACGCCCATGTGAGCTAACTGTTCCTGGCTGCGTAAAAACATCTTTTGAGTTATTTCTCTTGAGGTAGTTGTATACATCCACCCAGGGTGTCTCTGCACCTCCACCACTGGTCTGCTCTGTGACCTTGGGCAAGTCACTTCACTTCTCTGTGCCTTCGTATCTCATCTGTAAAATGGAGATTAAGACAGCGAGCCTGACATGGGACAGTAACTGTGTCTGAACTGATTTGCTTATCTTCCCCACAGGGCTTGGTTGTGGGAGCTTAACTAATACCATGATTAATTAATCCCAGCTCCGCTACTTGTCTGCTGGGTGACCTTGGGCAGGTCACTCAACTTCTCTGGGCTTCAATTACCTCACCTGTCAAATGGAGATGGAGACTGTGGGCCCCGTGTGGGACAGGGAATACATCCAATCCGACTGCCTCGTATCTACCCCAGCGCTTGGAGTGGTGCCTGGGCCATGGTAAGTGCTTTACAGATCCCACAGTTATTATTATTACTACTATTACAATACAACAGAGTTAGTAGATATTTCCTGTCCACAAAGAGCTTACAGAGTAGAGGGAGAGACAGATATGAATATAAATAAATGATGGCAATCCTGGCACTTGTCTCGCCTTATGCTGTCAAGTCATCTCCGACCCATAGCGACACCATAGATGCATTTCTTCCAGAAGGTCACACCTCCATCAGAGATCGTTCTGGTAGCATATCCAAAGAGTTTTCTTGGTAAAAATACGGAAGCAATTTACTACTCCCTCCTTCTGCACAGTAAACCTGAGTCTCCACCCTCGATTTTCTCCCGTAATGCTGCTACAAGTTTTGACTTGTAGCAGATTGCCATCCACTCATTAGCCACTGCCCAAGCTAGGAATGGAATGATTATGCCTCTGCTTGACTCTGTCTCCTGTAGTCAAGACCGGTAGAGTACTGGAAACTCTCCACGTGAGACCCTGAGAGGGGATCCTGGCACTTAGTAAGCACCTGATATCATGATGTCACAATTGTCAGTGCTTAGAACAGTGCTAGACACATAGTACTTAAGAGATACCATTACTATTATTATTAGAAAAAGAGGGAGGGGAAAGCAGAAACCCAGAGAGATTGAGGGACACCCCTAAGGTCACACAGCAAGTCACTCGTTCATTCTCAGGCTCCTCCTCCGTCTCCCACTCCCTGTGGGGATCCCTCAAGGTTCAGTTCTGGGTCCCCTTCTATTCTCTATCTACACCCGCTCCTTCAGAGAACTCATTCACTCCCATGACTTCAACTACCACCTCTATGCTGACAATATAGCATATTGTCACCTCGCAAGTGCCACCCCCTCCACCTGCGCCTCGGACCCCATTCCCTCTCACCTTCTTAAAACCATCGCCCCTGCCCTCCTCCCTTCCTTAACTTCTATTTTTAACCACTCAATCTCCAAGGGCTCCTTCCCCTCTGCCTTCAAACATGCCCACGTCTCCCCCATCCTAAAAAAACCCGCTCTTGACCCCACTTCCCCCTCCAGTTATCGTCCTATCTCCCTACTACCCTTCCTTTCCAAAATCTTAGAACGAGTCGTCTACAATCGATGCCTAGAATTCCTTAACTCCCATTCTCTCCTAGACCCCCTCCAATCTGGCTTCCGTCCCCTCCACTCTACCGAGACTGCTCTCTCTAAGGTCACCCATGACCTCCTTCTTGCCAAATCCAATGGCTCCTACTCCATTCTGATCCTCCTTGACCTCTCTGCTGCCTTTGACACTGTCGACCATCCCCTCCTCCTCCATACCTTATCTCACCTTGGCTTCACGGACTCTGTCCTCTCCTGGTTCTCCTCTTACCTCTCTGGCCGATCATTCTCGGTCTCCTACGCTGGAGCCTCCTCCCCCTCCCATCCTTTAACTGTTGGAGTTCCTCAAGGGTCAGTTCTTGGCCCTCTTCTGTTCTCCATTTACACTCACTCCCTCGGTGAACTCATCCGCTCTCACGGCTTTGACTACCATCTCTACGCAGATGACACGCAGATCTACATCTCCGCCCCTGTCCTCTCCCCCTCCCTTCAGGCTCGCATCTCCTCCTGCCTCCGGGACGTCTCCACCTGGATGTCGGCCCGCCACCTAAAACTCAACATGAGCAAGACTGAGCTCCTCATCTTCCCTCCCAAGCCCGGTCCGCTCCCAGACTTCTCCGTCACCGTGGATGGCACGACCATCCTTCCCGTCCCGCAGGCCCGCAATCTCGGTGTCATCCTTGACTCGTCCCTCTCGTTCACCCCACACATCCTATCCGTTACCAAGACCTGCCGGTTTCACCTCTACAATATCGCCAAGATCCGCCCTTTCCTCTCCACCCAAACGGCTACCTTACTATTACGGGCTCTCGTTATATCCCGGCTAGACTACTGTGTCAGCCTTCTCTCTGACCTCCCTTCCTTCTCTCTCGCCCCGTTCCGGTCTATTCTTCACTCCGCTGCCCGGCTCATCTTCCCGCAGAAACGATCTGGGCATGTCACTCCCCTTCTTAAACAACTCCAGTGGTTGCCTATCGACCTCCGCTCCAAACAAAAACTCCTCACTCTAGGCTTCAAGGCTCTCCATCACCTTGCCCCTTCCTACCTCTCCTCCCTTCTCTCTTTCTACCGCCCACCCCGCACGCTCCGCTCCTCTGCCGCCCACCTCCTCGCCGTCCCTCGGTCTCGCCTATCCCGCCGTCGACCCCTGGGTCACGTCCTCCCGCGGTCCTGGAACGCCCTCCCTCCTCACCTCCGCCAAACTGATTCTCTTTCCCTCTTCAAAACCTTACTTAAAAATCACCTCCTCCAAGAGGCCTTCCCAGACTGAGCTCCTCTTCCCCCTCTACTCCCTCTGCCATCCCCCCTTTACCTCTCCGCAGCTAAAGCCTCATTTCCCCTTTTCCCTCTGCTCCTCCACCTCTCCCTACCCATCCCCACAGCACTGTACTCGTCCGCTCAACTGTATATATTTTCGTTACCCTATTTATTTTGTTAATGAATTGTACATCGCCTTGATTCTATTTAGTTGCCATTGTTTTTACGAGATGTTCTTCCCCTTGACGCTGTTTAGTGCCATTGTTCTTGTCTGTCCGTCTCCCCCGATTAGACTGTAAGCCCGTCAAACGGCAGGGACTGTCTCTATCTGTTGCCGACTTGTTCATCCCAAGCGCTTAGTACAGTGCTCTGCACATAGTAAGCGCTCAATAAATACTATTGAATGAATGAATGAATGAATGAACAATACTCAGATCTATCTCTCCAGCCCTAATTTCTCCCCCATCTCCAATCTCGCATCTCCTCCTGCCTTCAAGGCATCTCTACTTGGATGTCCTCCTGTCACCTCAAACTTGGCATGTCCAAAACGGAGCTCCTTATCTTCCCACCCAAACCCCATCCTTCCTATTACCGCAGGCAGCACCACCATCCTTCCTGTCCTACAAGCCCGTCACCTTGGCATTATCCTTGACTCCTCTCTGTTGTTCAATCCACATATTCGATCCATCATTAAATCCTTCGCAACATCGCTAAAATCCACCCTATCCCCTCTCCATTCGAACTGCTACCAAATTAATACCATCACTCATCCTATCCTGCCTGGATTACTGCATCAGCCTCGTTGCTGACCTCCCTGCCTCTACTCTCCCCCGCCCATACTTCATTCTGCTGTGTGGATCATTTTTCTACAAAAACATTCAGAACGTGTCACCCAGCTCCTCAAAAACTCCAATCGTTGCCCATCCACCTCCCTATCAAACAAAAATTTCTCACCATTGGCTTTAGAACACTCCATCACCTTGCCCCACCCTACCTCACCTCACTTCTCTCCTTCTACAACCCAGTCTGCACACTTTGCTCTTCCAGTGCTAACCTTCTCACAATTCCTGGGTCTTGCTGCCATCCCCCTGCTTAAGTCCCTCCTCTGGCCTGGCACACCCTCCCTACTCAAATCTGACAGATGATTCCTCTCCCTCCTGCCTTCAAAGGCTTACTGAAGGCATGCCTCCTCCAAGAGGCCTTCCCAGACTAACCCCCACTTTCCTCATCACCCACTCCCTTCTGTGTGACTCTGACTTGTTCCCTTTGCTCTTCCCCCTCACAGCCCCACAGCACTTATGTACATATCTGTCATTTTATTCATTTTTATTGATGTCTGTCTCCCCTCCTCTAAACTCTAAGCTCATTGTGGGCGGGGAACGTGACTCTTTATTCTTGCACTGTACTCTCCCACGCACTTATTACAGTGCTCTACACTCAGGAAGCATTCAATAATACAATTGAATGAATGAATTTAAGTCACTTCAATGTGACTGACTCACTGAGTAGGGGAACCTGGGACAACCTCCAGTCTGAGCCACCACCCACCCTCAGCCTGTGCCAACCCATCCATGTCTCTTTAGCTTAAAGGGTCCTGCCTCCCACCCTAGCCCAGCCTGGCAAAGAAATCAGAGACTCTTGAGCCATTAGGAGCCACACTATGCCTGTCCATTCCTCTAGAGCCCCTCAGCCTGGGGAGGCAGAGAGGGAAGGAGAAAAATAGGTCATCAACCCCTCTATTTGAACTATCAAGACTCCTGCCCCCTTAGCCTGCCTGGGTGAGACCAAAGGATGAGATCTGGGGGTGGGGAGGGAGGAGTGGGAGTTCTAGCCTGTCACTCTATAAGTTAGAAGCCGGTGGCATGCCTCCTGCTTTGAGTCCACAGCCAGTACCCCCAACTTGTAACGTCTGTGGAGCAGGATGAGCTGCCCCTGGACTAAGGTGAGTCAGGAGTGAGGCAGAATGTACACATTTTATTCCATACTGATGCATTTGGCCTTACAGAGGCCAGGCCACCAAGGGGACAAAAAAGAGGGGAGGAAACAAGGAAGGGGCCAGACCGTGCCATTTCTGTGGATAGGGTGTGTGTGTGTGTGTGGGGGGGAACCACTTTGCATCTTCCCACTTGAGTTGTTGCTACTCCTCTCCCCACCCTTATTCTGCTTGTCCAGGAGGGATGGAGGACATAAGGTAGTCATACACACACACACACACCATTGACTACTCCTTCCCCTAGCCCCTGCTTCCCCAGGGGCACCTCCCGTGGGCAGGAAAGAGAGCCTGTACTCATGAAGCCAGAGCTGGGCAGATAACTCCCAAAGACCCAGGCCAGGAGGAAGTTGCACTGACTATAGAATTAAGGGCCCCGGCCAACTTCACACCTGGTCTTGAGGTCCGTCCTCGGAGCACCTGTCCAGAACTCTAGACCCCTGCTTCTAGAACCCACCTCCCCATCCAAAGAGGGGTGGCCCCTCACCCTGCTCTGGTCCCAGCCCTTGTTCTCATGCCACACACACACACACACACACACCACCCCCAGGCCTCCATCAGCTCCTGGACTTTCAAGGGACTAGTTTGCCACCCATGATGCAGTGTTTGACCCTTGACCCCTCCCCAAAGGAAATGGCATTGGCTGGAGGGAGGGAATACAATCGTGGGCTCAGAGTGGGAGGGGTAGCCAGGGGGCAGCAACCTCGTCCCAACTGACTCCCTCATGGCAGGGCTGGTGCAGTGCTTGTGGCATCCTATGAGGGTCTGGTTAGCACTCCGCTGTCCATGGGGGCCGGTGTTCCAGTTCAGGTCTGAGCTGTGGCTTCTTGGGGACAGATGTGACCATTGAGTCGATGATGAGGTGTGCCCCAGCCTCCCCAAGGTGAGAGTGCCGATCAATCACAGTTGGGGGGGGTGCTGGGAGAAGGCTCGGCGGGTCTTCCTTAGGGAGCCCGGTCCTCCACCCAGGGAGTAGGAAGATGTACATTGGATAAGAACCTGGTCAGGAGTCACTTCTGGGCCAGGTGAGACTCGGTCACTGCGCTGAGTTTTGGACTATAAGGATGCAGTGGATTGTGAGTATGGGTAGTAGGGGATAAGGATACTCTCTCAAGTACTCTGTATAGTGCTCTAGACTTAAGCACTCAATAAATACTGTCGATTCCTCCCACTTACCCAAAACAGAGGCCCCAAAACCCGGGCCTAGGATATGACACTCACTGTCCTGTCCACACCAAGGTGTCCTTGGAGAGGCAAGGATGGATGGGGAGGTGGAGGGGGCAGGCCTCATGATGCATCTGGGGCTCAGGCTCCTTCTTTGGCCCTAAGGATACACCTTATCAAGCCTCAAGGCAATCTCACGAGAGAGAGAGAGAGAGAGAGAGAGAAAAGGGAGGGGAGATCCCTCTGAGGCTGAGATAGGTAGAGACAGGACAGAGCGGCCGCCACTCACACGCCCTGCAGGGGAGGCTCTGGATGGCTTTGTCACCCCAAGGCTGGACACCCTAGGCACTCGGGGTTTCCCCCCAACAGAGTCTTAGCCCCTGCAGAACCCCTCTCCAACACACCCACACAACCAGCTCTTACCTGTGGGAAGATTTGTCTGGGAGACTGCTCCAGGGGGCCAAAAGAAGCTGGACTTCTGTCTTTTCTCTTCCTGCAGCCACGTCCTTGCACACTTACCCAGTGCCGGTCTGGTCCTTCATCCCTGCTCCTTCCCACACCAAACACACTCAAGAAAAACAATACAACCTGACTGGGGCAGCTGACCCTAAGTTGTTCTGACTTGGATGAGACCACAGCTTAGTAAGCACCCTCTTTGGCCCTTTGGGTGTAGGAGACACAGCTCTTGCCCACTGGGAGCTTACAATTTAAGTCAGTCAATTCTATTTGGGCCCTGAATGTGTTTGGAGCACTGGACCACGTCCTCGGAAGAGTACAATACAACAATGTCACGGACACATGCCCTGCCAACGAGCTAACAATCTAGAGGGGGAAGCATCGACTTTGGAATGTGGTACGAATGCTTTCTGGAGTTCAACGCTACATAGCATACATGGTCCCTGCTCTCAAGAAGCTTCCGGTTTACGTGACGGACATTAAAATTGAGTTACACACATGGAATGGCAAATCCAAGGTTGGTATATGAAGTTGCTCACGCTGAACCCAAAGCTTGAATCGGCAGTACAAGCAGATAAAAACAGAGTAAATCAGTACATAAATTGAGTGGATGCTATTTGACAGAGCGCTGGAGTAAGAGCAGGATGGGGGTGAGAGGTGTCAACTGCTAAGGACACCCATTTCAGTTGGTCAATCCCATTTACCCAGGGCTTAATGTGAGCAGAGCACAATATAACCATCAGACAGATTCCCTGCCCACTATGGGCTTAGACTTTAGAGGGAGAGACAGACATTAATATCAATTACACCTGTTGAAGTAGGAGCTGTGACGAGTGCAGGGAGAAGTCCTCTGGAAATATCCTACAGACTAGGTTCCAACTCAAGGACCCATTTGCTCTTTGTAACCTCGGTCTCCCAGAAACTCAGTACAGTGCTCTGCACTGAAGTACTCAATGAATCCCATTGGTGTCTCAGCTTCTGCTGCTACAGCCGTGGCTGTGTCTTTGGTGTTACAACTCAGCCAGTCACATTTACTGAGGGCAGAGCACTGTATCAAGTGCTTGTGGGAATACAGAAACACAACAGACACATTCCCTGCCCTCAGTAACACACCTGTGGCTAGTGAAGCTTAACTCACTGCTAGGCTTTTGGGGAGCTGTAATGGAATCCCACAGGGGTTAAGGGGCAACTCGTACCTTGGGATACAGGAAGTGGGAAGTCCAAAGAGAGAATCCTCAGCCATCCAGCTGAGGTCAGTGCAATCCTGCCCTTGAGGGGCCTCCAGTGTACCAGCCCTCGAGGGGCACATAATGGTACCACCACCCCACCCCTCTCCCCATTTGCGGGTCTCGGTTCCTGCCCCGGGGGGCTCACAGTTTGATGCTTCGATACCGACGCTTCTGGGACCAACCCGTGGCACTGAATCCAGTGAGGATGGTGAAGGGCAGGGTGGAGGTTTCCAGTGGATGGGGGCTGGATGTGTTCCTCTTAGGCCTGACTCAAGGGGGTGGGGCGCCAGCCTTGCGGGAGCAGCCCCTCACCTTCTAGCACATTCCAAGCACAGGGTCCCATGCTAAAGTTGTGGAAAGTCACTGGCTTTGGTGACTTTATGGTTGAATGGGAAATACTAGCTAACTGAGGGCTGGCCAAAGAACAAAGAGAAATACAATGACACACACACACACACACACACACAGAGACAGTGAGCATGCACTGCCATGCATCCCAGGGTTTCTGCCCCATCCCTTTCTCCCCCTACCAAAACCCTCATCTCTAGACCCAAAACACCAATCAACCCCCACTTTAAGACAGGCCTCATAGCATCAACACTCTTCAACTTCCTCCGCTCCAGATGCTTCTCTTCCTGGACTCTAGACTCATCACCCAATCAGCAAAAACCAAAACCTGAGTCACCTGTGAGATGCCCTGCCCCTCTAGCGCATGAAGATTGTAGCCAAGTCAGAGTCTGGGCCACAAACACTGCTAAGCACACCCATCAGTGTCCAATCTGATCTTCTTGTCCCTACTCCAGCACTTAGAACAGTGTTTGAAATACAGTAAGTGCCCAAAGAATAAAAACATCACATCAGCAGTACAGACAAGTTAATGGTATTGAAATCTGCCCCATACCTGCCCCCCCATCAACTCTCTCTGTAGCCCACACATCATTCACACAGTCCACATTGACTATCCAGCCCTGCTTGCCCCCTTACCAGCTTTAGCTTTCTTCACCTTCTCCTGGATAAATTGATACAGGAAATATCATTTAGCCCAACCCTAGATTAGCAACCCAAATCACGGATATCAATTGACACCCAAACTCAATCCTATTTATGGAGTACTTACCGCAAGTAATAATAATAATGTTGGTATTTGTTAAGCACTTACTATGTGCCGAGCACTGTTCTAAGCGCTGGGGTAGACATAGGGGAATCAGGTTGTCCCATGTAGGGCTCACAGTCTTAATCCCCATTTTACAGATGAGGGAACTGAGGCACAGAGAAGTTAAGTGACTTGCCCACAGTCACACAGCCAACAAGTGGCAGAGCTGGGATTCGAACTCATGAGCCCTGACTCCAAAGCCCAGCCTCTTTCCACTGAGCCACGCTGCTTCTCATTAAGTAGAGCACTGTAATAAGCACTTGGGTAAGTAGAATATAACTCCCCAAGTCAGCTTCCTTCCTAACTCCCAAGGTGACATCACCATTATCAATTACTCCAGACTTGAGTCTCCCCTCCCCATCCTTTAACTTCAAAGGCTGGAGACCAGCCCCTTCCCGACCCCTCGATCACCAGAATCAATAAAGACTGTGAGCTCATTGTGGACAGGGAATGTGTCCATTTGTCATTATACTGTACTCACCTCAAGTACTTAATACAGTGAAAAGCAGTGTGGCTTAGTGGAAAGAGTATGGGCTTGGGAGTCAGAGTACATGGGGTCTAATCCCAGCTCTGCCACTTGTCTGCTGTGTGACCTTGGGCAAGTCACTTAACTTCTCTGTGCCTCAGTTCCCTCATCTGTAAAATGAGGAATAAGACTGGGAGCTCCACGTAGGACAACCTAATTACCTTGTATCTACCCCAGCACTTAGAACAGTCCTTGACACATAGTAAGTGCTTAACCAATACCATAATTATTATTAGAGTGCTTTACACACAGAAAGTGTTCAATAAATATAGTGGAGTGAAATAAACTAAGTATCCCAACCTTAAATACACAAATCATTGCTGAGTCATCCATAGAAAAACAACTCCCCCCACAAGCCACCCTATCCCTAATGTAGTTAACATTCATTAGCCCAGCCTTAAATTGCCCCCCAAAAGCATCAACCCAAGTCACTTCTGAACCATCAAAGCCAACCTACCTCAACAAAACCCCTCAACACCAACCACTTCAAGAGGCATCAGTTATCACAATTGAACAAAAAGATAATCAATGGGGCACCACAGACCCTGCTCACCACACTCCCCAAGGAGCATAGGCCATCTCCTTGCTATAGCCTACAAGAAATAGGATCCATAGGCCCCACAGCGAGTAGAAAAACACCCACAAGCTACAGGAGCTTTAAAGGACCAGTGCCACTTTCCCCATTGAAAGAAGGAAGAGGCAATAGGCTATTAAGGAAAAGGGGATTTGCAGCTACCCATTGTTGAAAGGATCTGGAAAAACATCCTTAATTAGAGACACCTGAAACTCATTCACATTCTCCTTGCCGATGGGGTCTAATTCTGATCCAGTGCTTTTCCAAGATTTAGTACAGTGCTTTGCTCCCAAGAGGATATTCAATAAATAAGAATGAATCAATCAGTCAATGAATCAATCAATGAACTCAAGCTCTTCACTAAGGTCTCCTAGACTCCGGGC
This sequence comes from Ornithorhynchus anatinus, assembly GCF_004115215.2. Lineage (NCBI taxonomy): Eukaryota > Metazoa > Chordata > Mammalia > Monotremata > Ornithorhynchidae > Ornithorhynchus > Ornithorhynchus anatinus. The sequence goes on along the minus strand of NC_041749.1, from coordinate 61,345,053 downwards.
CCCACTGTCCCTCCTTTTTGTTTTTTTTCTTTCAATGGTATTTAAGTGCTTTCTATATGCCAGGCACTGTACTGGGTTCCACGGTGGATTCAAGACAGTTGGGTTGGACACGGTCCCTGTCCCACATGGGGCTCACATCCTTCACCTCCTATTTCACAGATGACTTGAATGAGGTCCAGAAAAGTGAAGCAACTTGCTCAGGGTTGCACAGCAGATGGCTGCCAGAACCGAGGATGGAACCCGGGTCCTCTGACTCCCACACCTGAGCCCTTTCCACTAAGCCATGCTGCTTCTTTCCTCATTTCTGTCCCATTCAGCTTCCCAGGGAAGGACTGTTGGTGTAAGAAGTAGGTAGAGGAGGCTACCTCTGGGGGGATTTTAACCCAGGATCTGGGGAAGAGTGGGGGGAAAAGGAGGAGGGTGGGGAGGAAAGACAGGAAGGAAGGACGGGTCAGTTTGAAGGCTGGCCACTAGGGTGACCTCTTGATGGCCCTTGTAGATAGTGGACTGACAGATTATAATAATGGTATCTGTTAAGCGCTTACTATGTACCATGCACTTACTAAGCGCTGATGCCCATGGTGTCGCATGTCTGCTGTGTGACCTTGGGCAAGTCACTTCACTTCTCTGTGCCTCAGTTACCTCATCTGTAAAATGGGGATTGAGGCTGTGAGCCCCTCGTGGGACAGGAACTGTGTCCAACCCACTTTACTCGTATCCACCCCAGAGCTTAGTATAGGCTCTGGCCCATAGTAAGCTCTTTAAGAAATACCATAATTATCCCTCTAGACTGTGAACTCATTGTGGGCAGGGGTTGTCACTCTTCATTGCTGTATTGTACTTTCCCAAGCACTTAGTACAGTGCTCTGCACACAGAAAGTAAGCGCTCAATAAATATGGTTGAATGAATGAATGTCTCATGGAACACTTCTTTTTTATGCTACTCATTAATCACTTACTAAGTGCTCAACAGCATTCTAAGCCCTGGGGTAGATACAAGTGATTCAGTTGGCCACTGTCCCTGTACTGTGTGGGGCTCACAGTCTAAGTTGGAGGGAGAATAGGAGAACCGAGGCCCAGAGAAGTCGAGCCACTTGCCCAAGGTTACACAGTGGGCATTTGGTGGAGCGGGGATCAGAACTCGGGTCCTTTAACTCCCAGGCCCGGGCTCTTTCCACAAGGCAATGCTGCTTATAATAATAATAATGATGGCATTATCAGAAGTCTGCCTAAATCTTGGGCCCTACAGGGGGTAGGAAAAGGCTGACAAGCCTCTGATTCTTTAAGGGGACAGTGTCGTGTGCCCCATTCAAGGGCACCCTGTGGAAAGACTGGGTTTCTTGGGGGAAGATCAGGGAAGAAAGAAGCAGAAGGCTACTAAGGAGAGGGGGATTTGCTGCTGCCCTTCATTAAAAAGATCTGGAAAAACATCATTAATTTTAGACACCTGCAGCTCTTTTACATACTCCTTGAGGATCACGTCTAATTCTCATCTAATGTTTCCCAAAGCTTAGTACCTTGCTTTGCACCCAGCGAGTTATGCAATAAATAAGAATGAATGAGTGAATGAATGAATCAATCAGTCAATGAATCAATAAATGAACTCAAGCTCTTCATTGAGGCCTCCCCAGTCCCTGGATCCCATGGTTCCCTTTATTCTGTCTCTCTGTTTCGTTTTTTGTTTCCTTTTTAATGGTATTTGTTAAGTGGTATTTCTTAAGTGCTTTCTCTGTGTGAGCCACTGAAGCAGCATGGCCTAGTGGCAAGAGAATGAGCTTGGGAATCAGAGTATGTGGGTTTGAATCCTCCTCTGCCACTTGTTGGCTGTGTGATTTTGGGCAAGTCACTTCTCTTCTCTGTGCATCAGTTACCTCCTCTGTAAAATGGGGATGAAGAGTGTGAGCCTCATGTGGGACATGGATTGGGTCCAAGCTGATTACCTTTTCTACTCCAGCTCTTAGAACAGTGCCTGGCACATAGTAAAATTAGAGAAACAGCACTGCTTAGTGGAAAGAGCATGGTCTTGGGAGGCAGAAGCCATGGGTTCTAATCCTGACTCGACCACTTGTCTGTGGTGTGACTTTGGGCAAGCCACTTAACTTCTCTGTGCCTCAGTTCCCTCATTTGTAAAATGGGGATCAAGACTGTGAGCCCCACGTGGGACAACCTGCTTTCTTTGTATCTACCTCAGCACTAAGAACAGTGTTTGGCACATAGTAAGTGCTTATCAAATACCATTATCATCATTATTATTATTATACAAGATAGTCTGCACTGCTTCTCTCCTCCCTGCTTCTGTCCCATTCAGCTTCCGGGGAAGGACTGTTGGTATAAGAAGTAGGTAGAAGTGGCCATCTCTGGGAGGCTCTAAACTCAGGAGCCTGGGGAGAGTGGAGGGAAAAGGCTGGGAAGGCAGGGGAAGACAGGAAGGAAGGGAGGGTCAGCTTTAAGGCTGGCCACTAGAGTAGCCACTGATGGCCCTTGCAAATCTTGGACTGTCAGATAATAATGATGGTGTTTGTTAAGCCCTTACTATGTATCAAGCATTGTACAAAGCATTGATGCCCAGGGTGGCACATATGTCATGGAAAACTTTTTTTTATGTTATTTGTTAATTTCTTACTATGTGCTCAACAACATTCTAAGCACTAAGGTAGATACAAGTGAATTAGGTCAGACACAATCCCCGTCCTATATCGGGCTTACGGTCTAGCAGGAAGGAGAACAGGAGAACCGAGGTCCAGAGAAGTGGAGCCACTTACCCAAGGTCACACAGTGGGCATTTGGCAGAGTTATGATTGGAACTCAGGTCCTTTAATAACAAGAAAAAAAAATAATAATAGTATTTGTTAAGTGCTTACTATGTGCCAAGCACTATTCTAAGCGCTGGGGTAGATGCAATGCAATCAGCTTGTCCCCTGGGGGGCTCATAATCTTAATCCTTATTTTACAGATGAGGTAGCTGAGGCACAGAGAAGTTAAGTGACTTGCCCAGAGTCACACAGTTGATAAGTGGTGGAGTCGGGATTAGAACCCTCAACATCTGACTCCCAAGCCTGTACTCTTGCCACTAAACCACGCTGCTTCTCACCACGCTGCTTCTCGGAAGTCTGCCTGAACTTTGGGTGTTTTTCCACTTGCGTTCCCCTCTCTGGTCCCTGGAAGCACGGGCACCACTTTTGAGTCAGGGAACTCGGCAGGAGGAATAAAGGAATGGAGGGAGGCTGGGCATGGAAAATAAAAATGGTGGACAGCAAGGCGTTCGGTACTGACCTGTACTGTATTGGCCAGGTTGGCTGAGATTCATATTGTTAGCGGTCACATAGGAAAAATGGCCGTTCTATTGGCCACCTTGTCTGTGGACCTGTGACTCACCTGAGGCCACACAGCAGGCCAGCTGTGGGCTTCTCTGGTCTCCCCTCCCAGAGTGTCTTGGGTTTGGGACATGCCACACATGGGCCCTCGGGGCTTACCATTGAATAGGTTTTCAGTTTTGTAGTGCAGAGGATGGACCGAGATGCCACATGTCTGCTCTGTAACCTTGGGGAAGTTACTGCACTTCTCTGTGCCTTAGTTACCTCATCTGTAAAATGGGGGTTAAGACTGTGAGCTCCATGTGGGACAGACTTTGTGTCCAGCCTCATTACCTTGTATCTACCCCAGCACTTAGAACAGTGCTTAGCACATAGTAAGCCCTTAACAAATAGCCCAATTATTATTATCACGAGCAGATGGAACAGCAATGTTCAGCCGTTATTCACTGAATGTAACAAAACCCATCCATGCTCATCACATCATCTTCCACGTCCCTTCAAATGAAAAGCATCCAGGATGCATCAAGATCTTAGCAGGGACAGATCACTCTCTATGGTCAAAGTGGTTGAAGATTTAGCTCTGAATAAGCCATGCCAATTTAGGATGAAAGTGTCTTCTAGGAGGGTACAGAGATCATGGAAATCCAAAGAAAGTGAAGCCAAAAAGGGAGTACTAAAACATAATGGGAATCCGACCATGGAAAATGAAGAGGTAAGCCTGAATTGTAAATCAATGTCACGAAACTTCTTATAACTTGGATATGTCGCTAAAAGATGTCTCTGTGAGGAAGAAAATGTAGAACAAAGGATAGACTCTAGACTGTAAGCTTGTTGTGGACAGGGAATGTGTCTGCTACTTCTCTTAATAGTGATTATCATTATTGTTATATTATAGCATCTACCCCAGTGCTTAGTACAGTTCCTGGCACAGAGTAGTCACTTAATACCATAAAAAATGGCTATAGACTTTCACCAGATAAACCTATGCAGCAGCAACAGTGGTGGTGACTTTTAACCTGAGAGCATTTGTATCCTTTGTCAAACAACAGCAGCAGTGCCTGGCATATAGTAAGTGCTTAACATATATTATCATCGTTATTATTATTATGAGGGACAGGCTTTTTTCCATAAACAGTCAATCAATTAACGGCATTTACTGAGCACTTACTCTGTATCCAGCACTATATTAAGCAACTGGAAGCGTCCACTAGATTTAGTAGATACAATCCCAGCCCTCAAAGGGCTAACAGGCCAGCAAGGTGCCATTTGGGGTCCTTTCAGCCTTAATTGGAAACTCTCTGAGACCTGGGCCCAAGCAGGGACGTGGAAATTTGGGAGCCACCAATCCATCACCCTCTTCACCCCTATGGATTGGTCTCTCCCCATGCTCCAGACCTGTTCTACTTCCCCTGCCTCATCTCTATAAACTGGGAAGCCTCTTCTGGGTCCTGGGGTTTGAAAATTGAAAATGACAGGCATAAACAATGCCCAGTGCTATTAGTACTGGACTGGGGACAAACCAGCCGAGAATTGGGCCAACGGGCATAAAATGGTCAAGACCTGGGGATCCTGGCTGAAGGAGGAGTGGGCAAGAGGGTGGGGAGACTGAGGTCAGAGGGGAGGTGAGCCTTGCACATAATAAGTGCTCAATAAATGCCATCGATTATGATACTGATATTGCTTTTTTAGGTGAATATTTTCAATTTTCAAATTAACATTTAAATACCCAAATAAGGTTTGTGTGTGGCTGAAGATCTAGTGAGGCTACATAATTACAAAGCCCTACACTGTACCGTGAGCTCTGGGCCGGTCCAGGGATGGTGTTCAACCAGATTAACTTGTGTTTACCCAAGTGTTTATACATAGAAAGCACTTTAACAAATACCACAAGCACTTGGTATTCATACCACCCTCAGCCTCACAGCACTTACAAACATATCCATAATTTATTTGCAGTAATGTCTGCCTCCCCCTCTAGGCTGTAAACTCATTGTGGGCAGGGAATGGGTCCACCAAACCTGTTCTATTGTATTATCCTAAGCACTGAGTAGAGTGCTCTACATACAGTACACACTCAATAAATACTATTGATTGATTGATTTAGTTTGGCCTCATGCAGATGGAGCCTCAGATTCAATCGATCGACTTTCCAGGATCAGAAGTCAATAAGAAAAGCACAAACTGTAGCTGATGCCCATTTCATTTCGGAAAATCTGCTCCGATCAATTTAAATGTATTAAGTCATTATCATCAACCGTATCTGTTGAGCAGTGGATTAAGCGCTTGGAAGAGTACAGTACAGCAGAGCTAGCAGACATGTACTCTGCCCACAGCAAGCTTACAGTAGATAGGGGAAAATATAATTAAATGATTTGCAATGTATAATTCAAAGAGATGTACATCAATGCTGTGGGGCTGAAGGGTGGGGTGTATATCTAATGCCCAAAGGTTACATATTCAAGTACATAGTCTTCTACTGACTTTGCTGTATTGCACTCTCCCAAGCATGTGAGAAGTAGCTTGGCTATCCCAATGGATAGAGTGCAGACCTGGGAGTCCAAAGGACCTGGCTTCCGATCCCGGCTCTGCCACTTGCCTCCTGTGTGAGTTTGGGTAGGTCACTTCGGGTCTCTGTGCCTCTGTTACCTCATTTGTAAAATGGGGATTAAGACTGTGAGCCCCATGTGAGACTTAGACTGTGTCCAACCTGATTATATCGTGTCTACCCTAGAGCTTAATATAGTGCCTGGCACATAGCATTTAACACATACCATAATAAACAAACAAATAAGTAAATAGACAATGAAGGGAGAGGGAGCCCGGGGAAAAGAGGGCTTAATCTGGAAAAGCTTTTCTTAGAGGAGATGTGACCATAATAATGCTCTGAAGGTGGAGTGGTGGTCTGGAGTATATGAGGGGGAGGCAATTCCAGGCAAGGGGGAGGATGTAATAATAATGATTGCGCTGTTTGTTAAGAGCTTGTTCTATGCAGATAATCAAGCAGAACACAGTCTCCATCTAACTTGGGCCTCAGTGTCTAAATTAGAAGGAGAATAGAGATTAAATCTCCATTTGTCAGATAAGGAAGCTAAGGACCAGGGAAATTAAGTGACAGCTAAGGCAAGCGGCAAGTAGCAGGCAAGTGGCAGAGCTGGGATTAGAATGCCCAGATTTTCTTCCCACCAGGCTATGGTGCTTCTCTGGCCTAGGAGAACTTAATCAATTAGCTACTCTCAAATATCCAAAGCCACCTGACACCTTTCCACCCTTACTTGGTGAAAGCACAATTATTTCCAAATTTCTGTACTGACACAGAAAGTGAGTCTTAGCAACTGCTCACTCTTCTATATGCTATGCTGATAATGAATAAGAAAGCATAAAATTATTTGACAAAAAAAACAGGAAGGACCATTCTCCAGAAGGAACATAAATCACTAATTTTATTTCATTTTCTTTGGGGAGAGGATGGGAATGATTGCCATTCATATTTCAATGGATGCTTCATTGGAACAATTTTATAGGTAAATGTAATTTGCTCACTTGCATGCCTGGCTAGAGCTGAAACATTAAAACTAGATAAAATGAAAAAAAGAAAACCAAGTCTGGTAAACTCTTCTGTACAGTCATACTAGACCCAGTTGAACAGAATCTCGCTATATTAATCTGCTGGAAAGTCCCTGTCCATGAAGAGTGCTCTGGAAAATCTGGAAAATCAATCCAAAGGGGTCGGCGAGATCAGGATACCGGGAGGAAGCTGGGGCTGAGAGGAGCCGAGTGGGAGGGCTGGGTTGCAGTAGGTTGTATAGGCTATATGTCTTTAGACAACCTCTGGCTTCAAATTATTTCCTCTTCGGTTGATTTGCCGAAATTACAAAAAAGTTGTCTGAACAGGGCAACAATTGCTCTTTGGTTGACATGGATCCTGGGGAAAAGGCCCCTATGATGTCTTTTTCTTAAGGTCTACATCACCACCTAGTATAGCTAGCTGAAATATGTAACTTCCCACTTTCAAATTCCAGCTATTGGCAAAGTATATTTTCAGAAAAATGAAATAGTTTAGGGGGATGATGAAAAGTTCCTTCAACAGTTTGTTTCCACATTTTTCCCCGTTACTGAACCACAGTCCAGTGTATTAATGATACCGAGCATGTATTCACTTTGTTTAGAGAAATTTAGCCTTTCAAATACTTTAGGGAGTCCATTCTATCAATCAATATTTTTAAAATGGTATTTGTTAAGCACTTACTACGTACAATGCGCTGTACTAAGCTCTAGAGTAGATACAAGCTAACCTTGTTGGACACAGTCCATGGTCTATATGGGGCTCACAGTCTTAATCCCATATTCTGGATGAGGTAACTGAGGCACAGGGAAGTGAAGTGACTTGCCCAAGCAGACAAGTGGAGAAGCTGGGATTAGAACCCAAGTTCTTCTGACTCCCAGACCCATGTTCTATCCACTAGGCCATGCTGCTTCATATCCAGATACATGGGTGTGGCTGAAAAGATGGATAGATGACCAACACACCTCATTGAATGGCTTGCATTTAAGAACCTATAGTTTTGTGTTGACGATTTGTTCTCTACAAAATCTACCTGTTTTCCAATCTGCCTGGCACATAGTATTTAACAAATACCTTTTAAAAAAAAATCACACCCCTTATGGCAACCCTGTTCTAGGCTTTGATGCTGATTATGGCTCATAGATGGAGCAGAAGAAACTGCTATAGACAGGAGTGCAGTGTGATTGGGTGGTTGACCGTATCCACTGCACACTTAGAGGCAGAAAAGATTTGTGATTGGGTGACATACATTTGCTTCCACCTCTTCAACTCTTGTGCCTGTCATGCTCCCTACCCCTTCTCCACTCATGCCCAGGGTCACACAGCCAACAAGTGGCCTACTGGTTAGAGCACGGGCCTGGGAGTCAGAAGGACCTGGGTTCTAATCCTGACTGCCACTTTCATTCATTCTATCGTAATTTATTGTGCTCTTACTGTATGCAGAGCTCTGTACTAAGCACTTGGAAAAGTACAATACAACTGAGTGACCTTGGGCAAGTCACTTCACTTCTCTGTGCCTTGGTTACTGCATCTGTAAAGCAGGGATTAAGACTGTGAGCAGGGACAGGGACTGTGTCCAACCTGATTAGCTTGTATCTACCCCAGAATTTAGAACAGTGCCTGACACATAGTAAGCACTTCATAAATACCACTAAAAAATCCAGGTCCTCCTGACTCCCAAGCCCATGCTCGATCCTCTAGGCCATGCTGCTTTTCGAACCAGGTAACTGCTAGCCCCAGCTCCAGTGCCTGGGGAGAATGGGAGATATGCAGTTCACATGGCTGGACTGGGGTTGGATTGTAAATTCCTTGAGGGCAGAGACTGATGCAGGGTTCATCACTTCTATTTAATGCTCCCAGGTATCCAGTACAGTGCTCTGCACACAAAGGGTGCTCAGCATAGTGCTTTGCATACAGTAAGTGCTCAATAAATACCGCTATTGGTAGGGAGAGAAGCTAGGCCTTTTCCCCAGTCCATGATCAATCATGGGCTGCGGTCGGCACTGCCAAGTTTGAGACATGAATTATATATGGTGCTCTAGCAGGTCTTCCTGGTGATCTGGGAGAAACCCTCTCCCCTACTCCCCTCCCCCACCCTCCCCTTCCTCCAGTACTCCTGGCCTAGCAGCCACCTGGGTGCTCTGGGTGTCTGGGTGGGGACAGAGCTACTGGTGAGGGAGCCATTGGGTGACGGCCGCTGGAGTGAGTTAAGAAATGGCCATTCCTCATGGTTTGGAGCGGCTGGGTCTAGGCCAGACTTCCTCTGAACTCTGCCCCCTGCCCCCTCCCCTATGTCCCTATGGGAGCACCCAATCTGGGCACCTTGGGATTTTCCCATGAGCCACCTGGGCAAACCCAGTCAGATAGGCATTTTCTCTGGAATGCAGCCTCCACAGTCTTGACTAGTGGTTCCCAACTCTTTCCAGGACATTCATTCATTTGATGGTATTTATTGAGCATTTTCTGTGTGCAGAGCACTCTATGAAGTGCTTGGGAGAGTACAATACAATAATAAACAGACACAGTCCCTGCCAACAATGAGTTTACAGTCTAGAGGGGGAGACAGACACTAATATAAATAAGTAAATGACAGCTATGTACATTAAGTGCTGTGGGGCTGGGAGGAGGGATGAATAAAGGGAGCAAGTCAGGGTGATGCAGAAGGCAGGGGGAGAAGAGGAAAGGAGGGCCTAGTCAGGGAAGGTCTCTTGGAGGAGATGTGCCTTCAATAAGGCTTTGTAAAGGGGAGAGTCACTGTCTGTCAGATTTGAGGAGGGAGGGCATTCCAGGCCAAAGGCAGGATGTAGGCGAGTGGGGAGAGATAGACGAGATTGAGGTAGAGTGAGAAGTTTAGCATTAAAAAGAGCAAAGTGTGAGGTCTGGGTTGTAATAGGAGACATCTATGGTGGAAGCTGAAACTGAAATAATGCTTAAAGATGACATTCTCCTGCTCAAAGTGTCCCCTGGGCAATGACTGGAAGTTCCAGCCTCCCTTATCCTGGCCATGAACACTACTTTCCCAGGGCCCTGATTTACCCATCTGGGAATCTGGGATTGGGTGGGCTTCCTCTTTGGAGTGATGAGGGTGGTTGAATGCCTATGTGATTCAAAACTCAAGGTTGGGCTTGCATGTATGTATGTATAATATCTATAATTCTATTTATTTATATTGATGTCTGTTTACCTGTTTTGATGTCTCTCCCTCCTTCTAGACTGTAAGCCTGGTGTGGGTTGGGAAGTCTCTATTGCTGAATTGTACTTTCCAAGCATTTAGTACAGTGCTCTGCATACAGTAAGCACTCGATAAATACGATTGACTGAATGAATGGACAGCAACAAGAGGAAAGACCCAGAGGAAAGCAGAGAACAGGGTAGGATGAGGAGGGGAGGGGGGGAAGCGGCATACGAATCAACCGCCTAGACAGATGAGAGCAAATGGAATTAGGGTCTTATTATAGCCAGTGACTGATGCATCTTCTGTCACTGAATTCCCCAACTCCTTGCAGTTTTAACATCAAACATGTTCAATGCTTTGTTATGCTGTTTCAAGCCAATTTTTCAGTTTGCTTTAAAAAAAAAATTACAGTGTTTGCCAAAACCTGCCTTCTGTTTTCTGCCTAAAAGCCGAAATCCCATGGAAGGTTGATTGGGCCTCCGGGGGCTTGGGAAGTCAGTCTCCGGAGCAACAAAGGCCTGAAAAATACCAGCCTTAGAGCATGGCAAAGTCCTTTCTAATGTCCAAAAGGAAAGGCTTGTGAATGAACTGAAAGTTAAAAATGGAGGTGGGTACTGAGAATGTTTCACTTGATTTGGGAAGTCGAAAAACTCTCAAAGCAAGTAAGTGGAGGGTGATGCTAGGGGAAGCAGCGTGACCGAGTGGGTAGAGCATGGGCCTGGGAGTCAGAAGGACCTGTGGGTTTTAATCCCAGCTCCACCAGATATCTTCTGTGAGACTTTGTGCAAGTCACTTCTTTTCTCTAGGCCCCAGTTCCCTCATCTGTAAAATGGGGATTAAGAGTAAGAGCCCCATGTGGGACAAGGACTGTGTCCAACCTGTTTAACTTATGTCTACCCCAGCGCTTAGAACAGTGCTTGGCACATAGTAAGCACTTAACAGTTACCATAAATATTATCATTATTGTTATTTTGCCTTTAAGAGAGGGAATTGACTATTTCTTGCTAAACATGTCATCTCCTTCTTAAAACCTCTACCCAATTCTGAGGGTTGGCAAGCTGAGATTTGGATGCTGAGGGAAAACACATCATGAGGACTATGGGGAAAGGTAGAGGAGAGAGAAAGAAACAGAGAGAGTGGGAAGAATATGTGTGTGTGTGTGTGCGTATATGTGTTAAGATACTCTTCTGTTTCTGCCTTTAAGCTGTGCCTTTGGAAGCCTGATTCCCTCTGGGCCTCTGGACCTGTATTCCTCTCTCATTCTCTCTCTGTCTCTCCATAATTTATTGATTTATATTAATGCCTGCCTCCTCATCTAGAATGTAAGCTCCTCATGAGCAGGGAAGTGTCTACTAACTCGGCTTTTGCAAGAGCTTAGTACAATGGTCTGCACCTCAGTAAGGGCTTAATTAATGTGATTGATTCATGGACTGATTGAATGGTTTTGTAGAAAGGGCAGCAGAGTGAAGTATGGACTGGAGTGGGGAGACAGGAGGCAGAGAGTTCAGCAAGGAGGATGATACAGTAATCAAGGCGGGATAGGACAAGTGCTTGGATTAACATGATAGCAGTTTGGATGGAAAGGAAAGGGGGGATTTTAGCAATGTCAGGAAGGTTGAGCCGACAGGATTTAGTGACAGATTGAATATGTGGGTTGAATGAGAGAGATGACTCAAGGATAACGCCAAGATTATGGGCTCGGGAGACAAGGATGGTGGTTCTGTCTATAGTGATAAGAAATACAGGGAGGACAGGGTTTGGGTGGGAAAATAAGGAGTTCTCTTTTGGACACATTAAGTTGGCAGTTATGGCAGAACATTCAAGTAGAAATGTCTTGAAGGCAGGAAGAAATGCAAGACTGCGGAGAGGGAGAGAGATTTGGGAATCAACGCCTAGAGGTGGCAGGTGATGCTCACCACTAAAGAGCTCACCTTTAAATGTGCTAGCCAAAATATGACTATCTGTCGTAAAGCAAAGGGAGTCCAATTTCTAGGTCTTCCAGAGTCAGAATGAAATGAGCAAAAGTAGCACAGGTGGTCTTGTTTGGGAAAATGATCGTTAAGCCCAAATCTCAGGATTGCCTGACTGCCAAGTTGGGTGAAAACAGATTGAAAGGCCAGGCTTCACTATAAAGCCCCGTGGCTCAGCAGAAGGATCATAGGCCTGGGAATCAGAGGACCTGGGCTCTAATCCCAGCTCAGCCACTTGTCTGCTGCATGACCTTAGGCAAGTCACTTAATTTATCTGTGCCTCAGTTCCTTCATCTGCAAAACAGGGAGTCAAGCCTGTTCTCCCTCTTATTTAGACAGTAAGCCCCATGGAGGATTTGATTATCTTAGGTCTACCTGAGCACTTAGTACTGTGGTTTTGTTTTTGTTTTTTTGTAATGGTATTTGTTCAGCACTTACTATGTGCCAGGCACTATTCTAAATTCTGGGGTAGATACAAAGAAATCAGGTCGGACACAGTGAATATCCCTCATGGGGCTCACAGTCTTAATCCCCATTTTACAGATGAGGTAACTGAGGCACCAAGAAGTTAAGTGACTTTCCCAAGGTCACACAACAGCTCAGCTGTGGAGCTGGGATTAGAAACCAGGTCCTCTGATTCCCGGGCCCATGGTCAGGCCCAGGCACACAGTAAATGCTATTATTATTATTATCATACTATCATTAGTATTGATAATAATAATAATAAAACCCCTCAACTATGTGAATATTCATCAGACTTAAGGATTCATCTGAAAAGTCATTTTTCTGTTCACTAACCTCAAAACTCTCTTCCCTACAGGCTTCTCCCTGAACTTTTCTAGGACTAAATGACCAGAAGTGTCCCAGCTCAAGGCAGGTGAGCTGGCCCTGATGACTGGAAATCAATCCATCTCTCAGTGGCATTCACTGAGCGCTTCTTACTGTGTCCAGAGCACTGAACTAAGCACTTGGGAGAGTACAAAATAACAGAGTTGGTAGACACATTCCTTGCCTTCAATGAGTTCAGTCTAGAGGGAAAGAAAATGGAAAGAAAAGGATTTAGTACCTGAGCCTCTGCCTCTGGTGCTTCAAAGACAGGGCTACGTTTGCCTTCATGGTACTCCTCTACAATCCTGGCAGAATTCAAACTGAAAAAAAAAAGAAATAAACATCCATCAAAAGCAAGTGTAGTCATAGATGACTAGAGTCGATCAACTAATGGTATTTGTTGAGCACTTACTGTGTGCAGAGTACTGTGCTAGAGAAGTGGAAAGAGTATGGGCCTGGCAATCAGAGGACCTGAGTTCCAATCCCAGCTCTGCCACTCACTTGCTGTGTGACCCTTGGGCAAATCAATTAAGTTCTCTGTGTCTCAATTCCCTCATCAGCAAAATATGGATTCAATACCTGTTCTCCCTCCTACTTGGACTGTTAGCCCCATATGGGACCTGATTATCTTGTAACTATCCCAGTGTTTAGTACAGCACTTGACACAGAGTGGGCTTTTAAATACAACAATAAACATGACTATTACTTAGCAGTTGGGCAAGTACAATAAATTGGAAGCAAATTTAGTCATAGAAAACTAGAGTCAATCCATCAGTCATATTTGTTAATAATGATTATGGTATTTGTTAAGCACTAGGTGCCATGCACTGTGCTAAATGCTGGGGTAGATACGAGGTAATCAAGTTGTCCCACGTGGGGCTCACAGTCTTAATCCCCATTTTACAGATGAGGTTAACTGAGGCACAGAGAAATTAAGTGACTTGTCCAAGGTCACACAGCAGACAAGTGGCAGAGCTGGGAATAGAACCCATGTCCTCTGACTTCCAAGCCCGTGCTGTTGCCACTAGACCATGCTGCTTCTCTTACTATTAATCAATTAATTGTACTTATTGAGCCCTTGCTATATGCAGGGCACTGTACTAAGTACTTGGTAGAATATTATATAACAGTTGGAAGACCCATTCCCTGCCTATAATGAGCTTATAGTCTAAGTAAGTGAGGCTCAGAGAAGTGACGTGCCTAGCCCAAGCTCTCACAGCAGACAAGTGGTGGAGCCAGGAGAGTAAGAGAGCAAGAGAGAATGAGAGTGAGAGAGAGAGAGAGAGCGTGTGTGTTTGTGTGTATTTCCTGAAGAGCCTGGTGACATTTCTTCATGTCATTTTTTGAAGTGAATGTGGTCTGCACAGTTCAAGCCGGTGATAATCATTCTGCAGCTGATCTCTCACTGCTGCCTTCGAATACAGCATTCATTCATTCAGTTGCATTTATTGAGCGCTTACTGTGTGCAGAGCACTGTACTAAGTGCTTGGAAAGTACAATTCGGCAACAAAGAGAGATAATCCCTAACCAACAATGGGCTCACAGTCTAGAAGGGGGGAAACAGACAACAAAACAGAACAAAACAAGTAGACAGGCATCAATAGTGTCAATATAAATAGAATTATAGATATATGCACATCATTAATGAAATAAATAGAATAATAAAATAATATGTACATATACACACAAGTGCTGTGGGGAGGGGAGAGGGGTAGAGCAGAGGGAGGGATTAGGGGTGATGGGGAGGGGAGGAGGAGCAGAGGAAGAGGGGGACTCAGTCTGGGAAGGCCTCCTGGAGGAAGTGAGTTTTCAGTAAGGCTTTGAAGGGGGGATGCGTGCTAGTTTGGAGGATGTGAGGAGGGAGGGCATTCCAAGGCAGAGGTAGGATGTGGCCAGGGGTTAATGGCGGGACAGGCGAGAACGAGGCACAGTGAAGGGGTTAGCGGCAGAGGAGCGGAGTGTGCAGGCTGGGCTGTAGAAGGAGAGAAGGGAGGTGAGGTAAGAGGAGGCAAGGTGATGAAGAGCTTTGAAATCAATAGTGAGTAGTTTTTGCTTGATCTGAAGATTGATAGGCAACCACTGGAGATTATTGAGGAGGGCGGTAACATGCCCAGAGCGTTTCTGTAGAAAGATAAGCTGGGCAGCAGAGTGAAATATAGATTGAAGCAGGGAGCGACAGGAGGTTGGGCAGTCAGATGGCATAGGCATCACTTGCCTCATCTGTACAATGGGGATGGCATGTAGATGGCAGTGAGCCCTCTCTCTTTGCGTGACAGCATGAGACTCTTTGCATCTTATTTGCTGGTGGATGAGATGTCAAACCAGTTGCATGGTGGAAGAACCCCTGGAGGTGGATCAGTTTGTCAAATCAAGTAGGCCTTCCCTGACACATCTCCATTTGGTTCTCCTCTGCAGGGCCAGCCTGGATCACGGGCTAGTAGGATAGAGCAGGGGAACAAGACAAGAAACTTTCTTCAATTCCATTCAGCAACACAAATCTTACAGCTGCTAAAATGAAACATGGCAAGAAGTTTGCCGTTAACCTGCCTTCAGTAGCTTAATATACTGTGACCGGTGGTGTGCCCCTGGCCAGAAAATAAACAAACAAAAAACAGATTTGGTTATTATAACTAGGCATTTCAAATGAAAGACCTCAAAATGATTCTATCAACACCCCAAATGCTAATAATAATTATTGAACCTCCTTTCCTCTATTTGTGAAGAGAAGGGAGAGTGGTTAACAGATGGATCAACCTGCTAGAAATTTCCAAAGCATATTCCTGTCGTGAATTTGCTTGGAGGATTGCTATCAATTCCAACTGAAACGAAGGAATTCATGTTTCATTTTTCAGTTCTCATTTCATTCTGCAGACATGGAGCATTTAGGTGTGGAACAATCTAATGGCTCCCTGCACACACACATAGGTACATCAGTCAATCGGTGGTGTTTATCAAGTTCTTCCTGGGTGTAGACCACTAAACTACAGCTTGGGAGACTGTAATACAACAGAGATAGTAGATACTTTCCCTGCTTGCAAGGAGCTTACAGTCTAGAGGGGGAGACTGACATGACTACAAATAATTGATCATATATAATTTATAGTTATGGACACGACAGGGACATTGTTCCTCTTCCTTCAGGATACTGCTTCTCCCATCCACTATGCACAGGCCCCACCGCACGGAACGTGTCTGTGGCAACAATATAGCCCCACTGGGCTACCTGAGAAAGGTGGGGAAGTGTGTGGGTGGGAGGATAAACTGACATTTCTACCCTTTAGGCCCTTTGCCCATCAAACGTGCATGGAGAAAGATTTTTCAGTCGGCTGTGGCATGTGGCTGGGGATAACTGGCTGATTTTCCCCACTGTCACTGATAAAATTTCCATCAAAACAGCTGGTTGGGTTATTTCTGTAAATCTGTAATACTAGCAGCAATAATCATACTTGTGGTATTTGTTGAGGGCCTACTATGGACCAGGAACTGTACTAAGTGCGTGAAGAATCGATGTAGCCCGGTGGAAAGAGCCTGGACCTAGGAGTCAGAGGATCTGGGCTCTAATCTCAGCTCCACCCCGTGTCTGCTGTGTGACCTTGTAAGTCACACAGAAGTTACTTAACTTCTCTGGGCCTCACCTGCCTCATCTGTACAATGGGGATTAAGACTGTGAGCCCTATGTGGGACATGGACTGTGTCCAACCTGATTCTCACCCCCAACCCTTATGAAAGTGTTTGACACATAGTAAGCACTTAACAAATATCATAAAGAAGAAAAAAGCTCTGGGGTAGATGCAAGATAATTGGTCCCTGTCCTACATGGGACTCACAGTGTACTTCAACATTTCACAGTAGATTTTACAGATGAGGAAACTGAGGCACAGACAAGTTGACTGACTTGTCCAAGGTCACACTACATGCAAGCAGCGGAGGGGGGTTTAGAATCTAGGTCCTCTGACTCTCAGGCCCAAGCTCTTTCCAATAGGCCACACTGTGTCTCCATTCCCAGGATTTCACTTCCGTCTCATTCAGTAGTGAAAATGACAGTAGGAGAGCTCCAGGCTTTGTGGGATAGTTGCAAACAACTTCTGATTACCCACAAGATCTCACCAGATCGAGGCCTGCCTTCCCTCTGACCACGGCACACGTCAAGGAATTTGTGGTCCAAACAGTGGTTCTGACTAGGATCTGCCTTCCCTCAGACATGTGACCCTGCCTTCTCTCTGCTCAGCTGGGGACCCAAGCTAACCATTGTTTTGTATTATCTTTAGAAGCAGCAGGGCCTGGTGGAAAGACCATGGGCCTGGAAGTCAGAGAACCCGGGTTCTAATCCCAGCTGTGCTGTGTAACCTTGGACAAGTCACTTAGTTTATCTTCACCTCAGTTTCCTCATCTGTAAAATGGGGATTAAATACCTATTCTCCCTCCCACTTAGATTGTGAGCCCCCTAGGGGAAAGGGACTGTGACCCATTTGATTCATTTGCATTCATTCATTCAATAGTATTTATTGAGCGCTTACTATGTGCAGAGCACTGTACTAAGTGATTGGAATGTACAATTCGGCAACAGATAGAGACAATCCCTGCCCAATGATGGGCTTACAGTCTAAACGAGGGAGACAGCAAAGCAAAGCAAAACAGAACAAAACAAGACAACACCATCAAGATAAATAGAATCAAGGAGATATACACCTCATTAACAAGATGAATAGGGTAATAAATAAAATATACAAATGAGAACAATGCTGAGGGGAGAGGAAGGGGGAAGAGCTGGGAGTAGGAGGGGAGTGGGGAGGGGGAGCAGAGGGAAAGGGGGGACACAGGCTGGGAAGGCCTCCTGGAGGAGGTGAACTCTGAGTAGGGCTTTGAAGAGGGGAAGAGAGTTAGTTTGGCAGATCTGAGGAGAGAGGGCATTCCAGGACAGTGGTAGGACATGGGCCGGGGTCAACGGCAGGATAGATGTGAACGGGGGACAGTGAGGAGGTGAGTGGCAGAGGAGAGGAGTGTATGGGGTGGGCAGTAGAAAGAGAGGAGGGCGGTGAGGTGGGAGGGGCCAAGGTGATGGAGAGCTCTGAAGCCAAGAGTGAGGAGTTTTTGTTTCGTGCGAAGGTTGATAGGCAACCATTGGAGGTTTTTGAGGAGGGGAGTGACATGTCCAGAGCGTTTCTGTAGAAAGATGATTCGGGCAGTGGAATGAAGAATAGACTGGAGTGGGGAGAGACAGGAGGAAGGGAGATCAGAGAGAAGGCTGACACAATAATCCAGTCGGGATTTTATGAGAGCTTGTACCAGCACGGTAGCAGTTTGGATGGAGAGGAAAGGGTGGATCTTGGCGATATTTTGAAGGTGAGATGGGCAGGTGTTGGTGACGGATTGGATGTGTGGGATGAATGAGAGAGCCGTGTCAAGGACGACACCAAGTTGCAGGCATGTGAGATGGGAAGGTTGGTAGTGCCGTCTACAGTGAGGGGAAAGTCAGGGAGAGGACAGGGTTTGGGAGGGAAGATAAGGAGCTCAGTTTTAGACATGTTGAGTTTTAGGTGGCAGGCAGACATCCAGGTGGAGATGTCCTGGAGGCAGGAGGAGATACGAGCCTGGAGGGAGGGGGAGAGAACCGGGGAGGAGATGTAGATTTGGGTGTCATCTACCCCAGAGCTTAAAACAGGGTTTGGACACATAGTAGGCACTGAACAATGATCATCACACTGATTCATAATTACTCTGTACCACTTTGCTCCTTCATTAATCTAGGTGACTGAGAAAACTGTAAAGAAAAATGAATATGATCCGGAAAATGTTACTAGAGTCCGCTGAGGCCCTTTCCCCCGGAGACCAAAATTAGGGCTGCTTTTCTGTATGCCACTAAAATTGGACTGACCACCTCCTGTTCAATCATCCTGGGAAGATCTGGAATTAAGAACTCCCACCAAGATGCGGTTGAGAAGTCTATGAAATAACTGTAATAACTGTGGTTGAGCCAGACTCCCAAACAAGAAAAGGATCAAAATCCAGAGTTAATTAGGGGGAAAAAAAACCACAACAGAAAATACTAAAGTCAAGGTTTACCATGTCATTTTTACATGTACTGAGGTTTAGGGTCACCAGGGTCAAGTTGTGGATGTAATTAGCAGAAGTCAGATGCCATTTGCTAGGTTGAAGGGACAACCTGATTCCCCTGTGTCTACCCCAGCGCTTAGAACAGTGCTCTGCACATAGTAAGCGCTTAACAAATACCAACATTATTATTATTATTATTAAGGCAAGAACCTGGACTTGGTCTAAGGCAACAGAAGCAATGCAGTCTAATGGATAGAGCACGGGGCTGGGAGTCAGAGGACCTGGGCTCTAATTCAGGCTCCACCATTCCTCGGCTGTGTGTGACCTTGGGAAGATCACTTCACTTCTCTGTGCCTCAGTAACCTCATCTGTAAAATGGAGAAGAAGGTTGTGAGTCCCATGTGGGCCACAGACTGTGTCCAACCTGATTAGCTTGTATCTACCGCTGCACTTAGTACAGTGCCTAGCAAATAGAAAGCGCTTAACAAATACCATAAAAAGAAACCCAAATTAAAAGAATGACCAAGTTAATATGCTTGAACTTCCTTGGTAGGTACCTCAGAGGTAGGGCTAAGGAAGAGAGAAATAAATGTACTGCATGATGATCTTTTCAGGCTCAACTTCAGAGAAAGAGGTAGGTTGTATCTCACAGCCAACAGGAAGTTGTCTGTTTTTCTATTGCTCTGCCCTCAGGAGAACTCAGCTCCACTACTGACAGAGAAGTCGACCTCTTCCCAGAGTTCTCCAAACAATTTTGTTTGTGTTGGCTACCTCTTCCATCTGGCCTGGGACTTGTCCAAGGTCATACAGCAGACAAGGGGCAGAGTGGCAATTAGAACCCGGGTCCTTCTGCCTCTTAGGCCCGTACACTAGGCCACAGTGCATGTACTGGAATAATTTTATTCCAACGTATGAATGTATTTTATTCATATTACTGTCTGTCTTCCCCTCTAGACTCTATGCTTGTTATGGACAGGGAATGTATCTAATACTGTACTCTCCTAAGAGCTTATTACAGCATCCTGCACATTGTAAGTGTTCAATAAATATGACTAATTGTTTTAAAAGTGGAGAAAACAAAGGAGCCATGAAATACAGATGATCAGGAATAGGCAGGATTCGATGGCAGATTAGGTGTGCAGAATTGTTGACGGTGACACGGGGAAGACTGAAAAAGGAAGGAGCCGGCATTCCAAAGCCTTTCAGCAGGTATAGCGAATGTGACCCTGCCGTTGTGTTTCTAACCCTCATAATCCCCTTTTCTGCACTAAAGTATTCAAGCTACTTCATCCTAGGAGAGGCAGAATATAAACTCCTGAGTGGTGAAGAACAGAAAATCGATTTTCATAGAAATCAATATAGTATTATGCTTCTGATGAAGAAGAAGACAGTCTAAAACTCAGCAACAAAGAAGCTTGTATCTGAGTCACATTTTGGTGCAGTGCCTGGCACATAGTAAGCACTTAATTACTACGATTATTATTATTATTGTTACTGTTATTAAGGGTGAGATAACCCAAGAGGAGAAATTAGAAGAGTATCCTGAGATGATAATCATCAATACCATCCCTTCAACACACCCTCCTTTTTCATTTTAGGATCTCGATGCAGAGGCTTTTGCTTCAAAATCACCCACTGTGGCACGATTCTTGGTGACAAGAGAGGATGGTTAGTCTCATGTTATTTAGGGCTTGGGTTTGCAGTTTGTATTCCACATTTCTGCTAAAGATAAACTAATTGCAAGAAGCTATTTAATGAGTCATTTTCTAAGAACTAAGCAGGAGAACCTAGGCTGTAATTTTCATTTCCTGCCTGCATGAGACCTTCGACATTTAAGTGTATACGTTCCCTAAAGCTGTTAATGTTAGGGAGAAATTGCCAGTTGTGATTGCGATGGCAGCTTGCACCCAAATTGCAAGAACTCTATAGTGGATATGCCACCGTGCTTTTAACAGCCTGTTTTGACAGGATGCTTTGCATTTGGTAAATGTGTGCGATTTGGAGATGTAGATCAAGAACAACTTAGGGGGAAAGCCCAAGTGGGTTATTAAAAGGCTAATGTCGGTATTCCTTCCTTCCTTCAATCATATTTTTTTAACACTTACTGTGTGCAGAGCACTCTAGTAAGTGCTTGGGAGAGTACAATATAACAATACCTGTTTGATTCAGAGGAAACATGGCCTGAACATGGAGCCCCTTATTGCTGGCCCTGACAGCAAAGCCAGAAGCACAGCTGAAAGTGCTGCGACAAAGTGCCCTCCTGGCTCAAAGAGCTGTGGGGAGGAGCTCAATTGCTTATCCCTGCCAGCCCCAGCCTGGGGGCCATCCCCCGGCCCATGGGGCCCTGGTTTCAGCACCCCTCCCTGCATCACTACTTCCATCTTATCACGTCACCTTAAACTGCAGGTATAACCATCTGGTACATGAATGCGTGCACACTGTGGCCTCTGCACTTCCAACAAGGCGCCCTTCCCCACCCCCAGGCTTCTCCGTCTTGCCCTTCCAAGTTTTTGCTGGGGCAGGTGAACCTCCAGAGTCTACCCCCACTAGCTCCAATTCCTCATCCTGGCTGCTCCGGTGAGATCAAAGGCCCTAAGGCCCGGGGCATCTGGACACCGAACTAGGGTGGGACTTACTGCTGCGGCCTCCCCTGGCAACATGGTAAAGGATACATGAGTGTCGGTCCGATGGAAGTGGGGATGATCGGAGTTGCTCATGCAGCTGAAACCTTGGCGTGGACATCTGGATGAGTGATCCTGAAGGTTTTGGGTTCTCACCCTGCCCTCTGTTGGCAGCTGAGGTCCACATCTCAGTTGCCAGATATTAATGTCTCCAGGAGAATCGATGACTTTGAAGCTGGAGAGAGAAAGGTGGGGGTTTCAGACAACGTTTTTTCCTAAGCCCTCAATTCACCCTCCTTTCAGTGACCCCCACCTCCAGGAGAATTGAGGTCTACAGACACAGACAAGTAAACCCACTTAAGATGAATACAACTCTCTGATCTACTAAGACTTAACCAGCCCTTCCTTACCACCTCTGTTAGTCCAGGAAGGGCTTGCGCTCCAGGGACTGGAGATCAAACCCAAACTGGACAAATTTCACTTTTGCCTGTCTGCCATGCTCCCTGTCTGCACGTGTGACAACTCCTTCTCAAAACTCTGTTTTTCACAAAGGGATAGAGTAGATACACTGATAGCTTTCCTCCCCGATTCAAGACCCTAAACTTCCAGAAGCCATCAGTGGCAGGCCAAGACAGGTCCTTTGTGTTCTAATCCCAGCTCCACCACTTATCTGCTGTGTGACCTGGGGCAAGTTGCTACACTTCTCTGGGCCTCAGTTACCTCATCTGTAAAATGAGGATTGAGATTATGAGCCCCAAGTGGGACAGGGAACCTGTCCAACCCAATATGCTTGTCTCCACACCAGTGCTTAGTACTAGCAACTGCTTAACAAATACCATAATTAGAACTCTTATTTTTCAGGGCCTGAGAGTGAGCAGGTTGACTCTGCAGACAGGACTGCAGGTGCAGGGAAGTTTGAACCATCTATAGAATTAAGGACGTGGGGTCTTCTCAGTCCTACAGTCTAGTCAGACAGAACCGGCTTCCTGCACAGAGCCCCAGGCCCAGTTTCCAGAATCTGCCTCTGTACCGAAAATGACAGCCACCTCCTATTCTTCCTCAAAAGCTAACCCTATTATTCTCTCTCTCACTCACTATCACTATCTCTCTCTCTCTCTCTCTCTCTCTCTCTTTCACACACACAATCTTAGTCTTAACGCTGACCTTCCACTTCCCCAGGAGCAACCCCAATAGATATGGAAATGTCCCTTCTTCAGGAGCTAGAAATGTGCAAGGCAGTTCCAATTAAAGGACTGTTCACTACTCTGCTCTACCTTTCTCTACATATGGAACCCCTCTCTACCTCAGAACCCCCCATCCCCACATATCAGGCCTGTAGGTCTGGTATTCCTGAATTCAGGTATCCCTGGAACATTTGTACACTGGACACAAGTCACTTTCTAATACAGTGCCTGCATTTTCAGCTCTTGGGCCTACATTCTTGACTCTCAAGGAAATGTATCTATTGCAGCTCAGCGTGTCTCCTAACAATGACATGTGTCTCCTACTAGAATCCCTAGAACTCAATTTATCAGAGGAAGATGAGGCAGATAGTGACAATCCCTGCCTTCCTTCAGTCCAAGCACCACCTACTTGGCTTTCCCAGAAGTCACTGTCAGACACAGAAGAGTCCCTTCTTGGGGGACTGTGGATGTGCAAGGCAACTCTGAAGGCACAAGGATGTTTCATCTGCCTGCCCCTGTCCTCTCCCCCTCCCTTCAGGCTCGTATCTCCTCCTGCCTCCAAGACGTCTCTACCTGGATGTCTGCCTGCCACCTAAAACTCAACATGGCCAAAACAGAGCTCATCTTCCCTCCCAAGCCCTGTCCTCTTCCTGACTTCCCTATCACTGTGGATGGTACGTTCATCCTTCCTGTCCCTCAGACCCACAACCTCGGTGTCATCTTTGACTCGGCTCTCTCATTCACCCCACACATCCAATCCGTCGCCAAAACCTGCCAGTCTCACCTTTATAATATCGCCAAGATCCGCCCTTTCCTCTCCACCCAAACGGCTATCTTACTGTTACAGGCTCTCATAATATCCCGGCTGGATTATTGTGTCAGCCTTCTCTCTGATCTCCCGTCCTCCTCTCTCTCCCGGCTCCAGTCTGTTCTTCACTCCGCTGCCCGGCTCATCTTCCTGCAGAAATGCTCTGGGCATGTCACTCCCCTCCTTAAAAACCTCCAGTGGTTGCCTATCAACCTCTACATGAAACAAAAACTTCTCACTCTAGGCTTCAAGGCTCTCCATCACCTTGCCCCTTCCTACCTCTCCTCCCTTCTCTCTTTCCACTGTCCACCCCGCATGCTCCGCTCCTCTGCCGCCCACCTCCTCACCGTCCCCCGTTCTTGCCTATCCTGCCGTCGACCCCTGGACCACGTCCTCCCGTGGTCCTGGAATGCCCTCCCTCCTCACCTCCACCAAACTAATTCTCTTCCCCTCTTCAAAACCCTACTTAAAGCTCACGTCCTCCAAGAGGTCTTCCCAGACTGGGCTCTCCCTTTTCCCTCTGCTCCCCCTTTACCCCCTCTTCACCTCCCCTCAGCTAAGCCCTCTTTTCCCCCTTTTCCCTCTGCTCCTCCCCCTCTCCCTTCCCCTCCCCTCAGCACTGTATTCGTCCGCTCAACTGTATATATTTTCGTTACCCTATTTATTTTGTTAATGAGATGTACATCACCTTGATTCTATTATTTTGTTAATGAGATGTACATCACCTTGATTCTATTTATTTGTTATTGTTTTAATATGTTCATCCCTTTGATTCTATTTATTGCTATTGTTTTTGTCTGTCTCCCCCGATTAGACTGTAAGTCCATCAAAGGGCAGGGACTGTCTCTGTTACCGATTTGTACATTCCAGGCACTTAGTACAGTGCTCTGCACATAGTAAGCACTCAATTAATACTATTGAATGAATGAATGGGCCCCTGTGCCTTCAGTCCTACGACCGAGTCAAACGGAGCCAGACCCCGTTTCCATAACTGGCTTCCGTGTCGACAGTGGCATCCTCTTCCTTGCTGTTCTATCCCCCCAACCCCCACCAGGTTCACAAGCACACACCCAACACCTTCCCTTTGAGGTAGTAGTACAGTTCCTTCTCAATAACAGTTCAAGTCTGAGAAAAAATCTGACAGTCTAAAGTGTGGAGGAACGATCCACAAAGCTGGGGAAATATAATGGGCAGCCTCTTGATTCATTCCATCATATTTCTTGATCACTTACTGTACTAAGCACTCATGAGATTACAACACCAGACACAGTCATGGCCCACAGAGCTCATATTCTGGTGGCAGGGGGAGAATTTACGTATATAAATAATTAAATTACAGATCTCTCTCTCTCTCTTATATATATATATACACACACACATTTTGTAGAGTTGGGAGGGAGAATGAATGAAGGCAGTAAGTCACGGTGATGCATAAGGGAGAGGGAGAAGAAGACTTCATCAGGGAAGGCTTCTTAGCAGAGACATATCTTTGGTAAGGCTTCCAAGTGGTGGAGAGCAATTATCTGTCTGATAGGGGGAAGGAGGATGTGGAAAACAGGTTGGTGGTGAGACAGGTGAAATCGAGGTACAGTGAGAAGGTTAATGTTACGGGAACAAAGCGTGTGGGCTTGGTTGAACTTGGAGAATAGCGAAGTGAGGTAGGAGTGTTGAGGAGCTATTGTTTGTCGCAGAGGTGGATGGTCAACCACTGGATTTTTTTCAGGAGTGTGGAAACGTCTTCTGAACATTTCTGTAGGAAAACAATCCGGGTGGCAGACTGGAGTATGGACTGGAAGAGAGGTCAGTGAGGAGGCTGATACCATTATTGAGGCGGGATGGGATAAGTTTTTACATCCATGTGGTGATGGAGAGAAAGGGGCAAATTTTACCAATGTAAAGAGAGAGTAGAGAGAGTACAGTACTCTCTGTAGAGAAAGTAATAACTAGTTGGAGTCTCCCCCAGGTCACTCCACCCCAACCCGTGGACTGCTGGGACTTGAAGCCATGGGACTCTCCTCTGGG
Source organism: Ornithorhynchus anatinus (assembly GCF_004115215.2). Lineage (NCBI taxonomy): Eukaryota > Metazoa > Chordata > Mammalia > Monotremata > Ornithorhynchidae > Ornithorhynchus > Ornithorhynchus anatinus. Next base: position 61,319,515 of record NC_041749.1, on the reverse strand, counting down.
TATTGGAGCCATTCGGACATGCGACTTGAGCGCCTCTCTGCCGAGGCCTCCTCCGGTGACACAGTAATGGACCCCGGAGTGTCAGTCCAATGATCCGATGAAGGTGGGGAATGATCGGAGCCGCTCTGATGGTCCTGGCCGACATGCATTCAAAACCTTGGCACGGGCACTTGGATCTGTGATTCTGAAGGCTGGGCTCTCTCGCCCCTGCCCTCTGTCCATAGACGAGGACCACGTTGGAATCACCGGATGCAAATGTCTCCCGGAGCATCAGTGGCCTCGAAGCTGGGGAGAGAAGGATAGGGGTTTCAATGACTATTTTCTTAGCAAGCATTTGATTCTCTTGTCCACCAAAGACCTCGATGCCGTGAGAGGGGAGGTCTCCGCAAACAGATTGATCAAGCTTAAGCTGAATACAAAACTCCGCCCGACCGATACTCAGCCACCTACTCCAAATCTTTCAGTCCAGAGAGTTCTTGTACTATGGGAACCGGAGGTCTGAGCCAAACCGGACTAATCTCAGCTAGGAGTATGATGTCTCCCTTCTTTACTCCCTGTCCGCACCTGTGACGAATCATTCGCAGAACTCTGCTTCTCAGAGAGGAATACGGCAGACGCAGTGATACTTTTCCCGCCCCACTATGGACATTGGTCTCCCAGGAGCCACCACTGGCAGTTCGAGACAGGTCTCTTCTCCAGGGCCTGGTGGTCTGAGGGTTAACCCTAAAGACAGGACTGTGGGTGGAGGAAGTTTTGACCAATCTTTAGAATTCAGGGCCCCACGTTTTCTCAATCCCACAGTCAGGTCAAATAGAGCCAGTTCCCTGCCCAGAGCCCCAGGCCCTGTTTCCAGAACCAGCCTCCATATCAAGAGTGGTAGCTTCCTCCTAACTATCCTTCTCCAAAAATCTAACCTCATTACACACACACACACACACACACACACACAGAGATCCTTCCCTTTGTGGTGGCAACATGGTCCACACCGTTCAATCCCTCACTGGTGGGACAAGTCTGGGGATCGACTTGATTGTGCCCACACTGAAAGGAGATGATCCCCAAGGCCAGGGAGAAGTATTCTCTCTGGAGAGAAATAGCTGACCGGATTCCTCCCTTGGAATCCTACCTCAAGCTGTGCATTGCGGGCCTCTTTCTGTGTCTGCACCAGCAAGACACGAAGGCGGTAGGGGTGTGGGAAAATCTTAGGATTCACCACCGATACCTCCTCCAGGTGGCTGGCAGAGGAGCCTAGAGCATCACTCTGATGGAAGTCGACTGCTATGGGAACTTCTCCTCCACCCATCCTGGCTGAAAACCATTTTGGGTTGAGGAAACTGGCCTTGGATTCGTGAGCCGGAGGGTCTGGGCTCCCCCATCCTGCCCTCTGAGGTCCTCATCTGCTGCCAAACACTTGGGTCTCCAGGAGAATCAGTTCTCACAACTGGAGATAGAGGGATAGGAGATTGCAGACAAATTTTTTGTTTTTGTTCTTTTTTTTATGGGGATAGGAGCAAAATACTATATCCCTCCCAAAACACTGACTACCACAGCTAAGCTGACTGCAACACTATTAATAATTAGCCCTATTAATAATTAGCAGCCCCCTCAGAATCCCAGCAGGGACTCATTCCCCAGGGCCTAGAGGTCCAGAACAACAACACAAGTTAATTTTTAGGGCAAAGCCTGCCGTCTCCGCTCCTCCCCATCACGCCGCTGTTGATGTGCTCTTGGATGGGAGTCTGCACGACTCTGCATCTCAGAGATGAATGGGGTGGAAGCGTGGAGGCCATCTGTCCAGCCCCTGACACTAGACTCCCAGAAGCCACCACTGACAGGTCCAGACTGGTCCCTTCTCCAGGAGCCTATTTTGCACCAGTTGACCCTGCAGATGGCACCGTGGGCAAATGGGGTTTGACCGTCTATAGAATTAAGGGCCCTGGGTCTTCTCGATCCCTTAATCGAGTCAAACAACACCAACTCCCTGTGCAGAGCCTCAGCCTCTGTTCTTCTTCTTCCCTTCTCCAGGGTCTGAGGATGCAAAGAGTGACCCTACATACAGGACTGTGGACACAGGGAGATTTGACCAGTCTATAAAATTAAGGGCCCTGGATATTCTCAGCCCCGTGGTCATGTCCAACAGAACCAGTTTCCTGCCCAGAGCATCAGCTTCCAGAACCAGCCTACGTACCGAGATTGGCAGTCCCTACCTCATTATTCTATCCCCAAAACTAAGCCCATCTCTCTCTCTCTCTCTCTCTCTCTCTCTCTCTCACACACACACACACACACACACACACACAAAACCTTCCCTTTGTGGTGGCAGCATGGCCCACAGCTCCATCTCTCCAAGGTGGGGGAAATCTGAGAATTAATTAGACTGGACTCACACTGCAAGGGGACGATCCTCAAGGTTAGGGCGAGGTGCTGAGTAGCCTCTGTTTGCAGATTAATAGCCGGTCAGATTCTCCCTCATGTCAACCTACCCCGAGCCGTGCACTGCAGGGGGTTGGTGCTGCGGGACTCCTGTTCGTGTCCTAGCTGAACAGGCCTGGTATGTAGTGGGGGTGGGAAGACGGGGGAAAGAGCCTGTTAATGACCAGACAAGAAGTAGCATGGCCTAATGGATAGAGCACAGGCCTGGGAGTCAGAATGACCTGGGTTTCAACCATGGCCCTGCCACTTCTCTGCTGTTTTACCTTGGACGAGTCACTTCACTGCTCTGTGTCCCAATTACCTCACCTGTAAAATGGGATTTAAGACTGTGAGCCCCAGGTGGGACATGGACTCTGTTCAACCTGATTTGCTTGTATCCACCCTCGGGCTTAGTATGATGCCTAGCACATAGTAACTGCTTAACAGATGTCATTATTATTATTATCATTATCATCATCACAAAATCCTGAAACGCAGAACTCTGGAGCAAACTTTTCTGCATCCTTGAGTCAAGTGGAGGGTTTAGAAGCTCCTTTCAGTTGTCATTTTTCCTACTCTTGAAACAACAGCGACCCTGAACCCCATATCACTCTCCCTCAAACCATCGCTCCAGTGCTTTCTGGTGAGGAAACTACTTGCAATGACAGTGCAGTTTCCAGGAATTATTGTTGCTCTTCCAGCTCCCCCACTGATATGGTCTCAGCCTAGATTCTCTATAACGCTCTTCTCCACAAATGATGGGTTGCACATAGACACACACTGACGCACAAAACCTGACATTGCAAATTCACCCATCCCTGATGCTGGGTCCCCTTTTCCCCAGGCCCTCCTCACCCGGAAGCACCAGATGATTCCTTTCACTGGGGGCCAGAGTTCTGTGTGGGACGAGGCTGACGACCAAACCGTGGACTCAGGTAGGTTTGACCCGTCTATAGATTTAAGGGCCCTGGGTCTTCTCCAGTCCATGGTCAGGTCGGCAGAATCTCTTCCCCATATGCAGCCGAGGCCTCCAGATCCAGGGCTGGCCTTGGTCTCGAGAGGGAGGAGCCCCCCCCCCACCACCCTGGCGCCTGACTTGTCACCCTGATGGGCTCCCTTCTTCATCCCCCCTCTGATCCCCTTATATCAATGTCTGTCTCCCCCTCTAGACTGTGAGCTCGTTCTGGGCAGGGAATGGGTCTGTTTATTGTGTTACTGTACTCTCCCAAACCCTTAGTACAGTGCTCTGCACACAGTAAGTGCTCAAAAAATTCAATTTGATAAATGAACAGCACCCTCACACCTCAAAGTCAATCCCACCACGTGCACACACATCCCACACAAACCCATCGCTTTCTGGAGGACGCAGCAGGTAGTCCCTGGCAATAAAATATTAATCCTCAAGGAAACGGCATTGCTGGATTGGGGGCCAGGGATTGCTAATAATAATAATGTTGGTATTTGTTAAGTACTTACTACGTGTCAAGCACTGTTCTAAGCACTGGGGTAGATACAAGGTAATCAGATTGTCCCACGTAGGGCTCACAGTCTTCATCCCCATTTTACAGATGAGGTAACTGAGGCACAGAGAAGTTAAGTCACTTGCCCAAGGTCACACTGCTGACAAGTGGTGGAGCCAGAATTAGAACCCATGATCTCTGACTCCCAAGCCCGTGCTCTTTCCACTAGCGTGGCTTAACAAATACCAACATTCTCTAACTTAGCTCAGTCTCTGGAGGGGCCCGGGGAGCCATCCAGTCGTATCCACACTGCACAGTCGAGATCCTCATGGCCGTGGAGGACCCGGACGCTCCGTCTCCAGCGGAATGGCTGGCAATTGGTCAGTCATGACCTATTCCGTTCTTTGGACGCCTTCCCTCTTCTCAGCTCCCCTATGAACACAAACGATGGTTGGTCAAGAACAATGACCCAAATGACAAGCATGGTTTTAGGGTGCACCGAGTAGGCAACTGTACCATGGCTATGCTGAGTCGACAAAGTCAAGACAAGTCCTGGGGGGAACTTAGTTCCAGATAAACCTCGGTACTCACCTTTGCCCTCTGTGCCTCCTCTGGCCATATGTATAAGAAAGTTCCATTCCAGGAGAGAGATGAATGTTTCTCCGCTGGTCCTGAACCATGCACATCTGGAAATGTCACTTGGATTAGTTAGAGAGCTTTCAGTCCATCTTGCACACGGCACACACTATTTACTAAATACTAAGCACTTAGAAGGGTACAATACAATAAGGAGACATGGTTCCTGTCCTTCAGGAGATTACAATCTAGCAGGGCCAACAGCTACCTGTTGTATACTAGGATTTCTTCCTACTGGCACTTTTAGTGCTGAGGTGCCATAGGGAATGAAGATTAGTGAATGCCCAAGTCTTAAACTGAGGAAAGAATTGAAGTGGCAGTTTGAATGGGGAAATAGGGTGGAGGGATGAAAGGTTCATGATGCACTGCTTCCAAGAAGTCATTTCAGAAGATCCTTAAACATAGAAATCACGTGAGAAGGTTGGGGAAGAGGTTTAAGGGTCAAAGGAAGAGTAAGCAAGAGAATAGTGACAGATGAGAGTGAGAGACAGAGAGAGAGAGAGAGAGAGAGAGAGAGAGAGAGATTTAGGGAGGCACGATCAGTAGCTCACCTCGATTGAAGTGTGTGGACTGAGTTAAGGGAGAGAAGAGTGAGGCTAGCTGGTGAGTAACTGTAGGACCAACTCCCAACCTCCCATCCCCCCCAGGAATCCCCCCATCCATCCAACACCCCAATCCTCCCCACCCCATCCCCACAACAGCTCCCACCCCACAACCCATCCCCCCACTCTATCCTGACCACACCCCCACCCCACTCTCTAGAAACTTGCCACGCTCCGCCTCCATCCACACACTCCCACCCCACTCCCAACACCCCCATCCCATCCCCAAGTCCCTCCAACACTCCCATCCCCCAACTCCCCAACCCCCCATCCCTCCAACATTCCCAAATCCCCATCTCCACTCCCAAACCCATCATCCCTCCATTCCCATCCACCCCACACATGATACACTTCAATGCCCATCTCCCACTCACCCCTCTCTCCCTGAATTTCTCACCCAATCACTGCCCGCCATTACTGCCCACTCTCAGCAATACCCCTATTTCCCCTCCCAACAATTCCCATGTCCACCCCTACCCCGCCCCCCCCCCCCCCGCCCGGCCCCTGACGCACCCATTCTGGCAGAGTCCTCAGATATCACGGTTGCTCTCACGGCCAATCCATCATTTTTATTCAGCTCCTAAACTGTACACAGCTTTGGGGAAAGAACAATGTAACCATCAACTATCACAGTTCTTCCCCACTCTGGGCTCACAGGCTAGAGTGGGAGATAGACATTATGGCACATAAATGTATTATGGATAGATAAGCTATCGGGGTGGAAAAATAAACAGTTCTGGTTTAGTCACGTTAAGATGTGGGAGATGCCAAAGATGAGGGAGATGTCAGAGGCAATGGGAGATCCAAGCTCCACCCAGAAGGTCCTTGTGGCTGTGGTGACTCCGCCTGGTCTGCATCCAGGGGAACAGGTGGCAGTTGGTTGGTAGTGACCCAGTCCGTTCTTCAGGCACCCTCCCTCTTGTCTCAGCTGCCCTGGAAACACAAGCAATGGTTGGTCAAAAAGGATAGCCCAGATGACTTAGACTCTATTCTTGCTTCTCTGAGCCCAAGTCAAGACAAGTCCTTCGAGGAACATCTTGTTCCTTCCAGATAGGCCTCAATACTCACGGTGACTCTCTGGGCATCCTCTGGCCCTGTGGATAAGAAAATGTCCATCCCCGGGGAGAGACTGATGTTTCTCCACTGGTCCTGACCCGTGCACATCAGCAGTGGCAGATCCTGCACCCAAAATACACTTGGATTAACTTCCAGTTGATTCTTGGGTACCATCCTTCTCCTCTCTTCGGTGAACAGTGAGAGGATTGTGGAGCAACATACAACTTTTTTTTTTTTGTCAGATGAGCCCAAGGGAAAGAGTGGGAATGTCTGAAAGCAGTGGGGAAGAAAGTAATTTGGCAGAGAGGATCTGGTTGAAGATTGTATTCATGAAGGGAAGAAAAGTGGGTGAGTGTTCAAGCAGTGTGAAGGAAAGGAAAAATCAGAGAAAGTGTGAGGGGAGTGATATTGAATTCAGGCAGGTAAGAAATAGCTGGGAAGGATGTGGGTGGATGGGTATTGGGAGAAGAAGGTATGGGGACAGGGCAAATCCAATTGCTCCAGTGTCACCAGATTCTGTGATAGGAGCGAGAGTATTGATTAAATACATCTGAAGTGCAGAGTACAGATTAAGCACTGCCAGTTGCCTCCATGACAAGAAGGGAGTTGGGGGCACTGCGTGTTTAAGGCAGGATTTAAGTCTAAAACATATGGTGAAGCCAGTAGGCATGAGAATCAATGAGGGAGGGGAGTCATTGTGCATATTTACTAAGCCCTTACTGTGTGCAGAGCACTGTTCTAAGTGCTTGGAAAAGTACAATGATGAGGCATGAGAGGACAGTCACAGAAACATTGTCTTCTCCACTCTGCCCTACCCCTGCCATTGGATCCCCACACTCCCAGGTTTCGAGAGGCCTGGACTCAAAGGTCAAGTGGTCTCCAGTGTGCGATGTCAGACTAATCAGGGGAATGGTAAGGCCTGCAGTTACCTAGAACCAAATCTTTGTATGCTCCCTACAAAGACTCAGGTTGGAGGCTACAGCAATCCAGAGAAGAATGGAGTTTGTTCATTCTCTCTCTCTCTCTCTCTCTCTCTCACACACACACACACACACACACACACACACACACAAAACTCCCACTTCCCTGGGAACAAGCCCTAGCAAATAAGGAAAGGTCCCTTCTGAGGGAGCTAGAGATGTGCAAGGCAGTTCCAATGAGAGGTTTGTTCACTACTATGCTCTATCCTACTCTTCACATTAGAGCCCTCTCCCTCCCAGAGATCCCTTCCTCTTCCCTCTCCCCACAAATATTAGGCCTGTAGGGCTGGTATTCCTGGCTCCAGAAATACCAGGCACATTTGTACATTGGACAGAAGTCGGTTTCTAGTAAAATGTCTGCATTTTCAGCTCCCCATCCTGTGTGCTTGACTGTCAAGATAACATCCACTATGCCTCACTGTGACTCTTACGACTAACATCCATCTCCTATAAATCCCAACAACTCACTTTCTCAGCAGTGAATGAGGTAAACAGTGCTTAGCCCTGCCTTACTCCTGACATAGCATCAGCTACCTGGCTTCCCCAGAAACCATTGTCAGACACAGAGGAATCACTTCTTTGGGGATTGAGGATGTGCAGGGTGATTCTGAAGGCAAGACTTTGACCCATCTGTAAAATTCAGGGCTGTAGGTCTTCAGTCCCACAGTCAAGTCAAACAGAACCTGTTCCCCGCACAGAGCCCCGGTCCCCATTTCCAGAACCAGCTTCTGTGTCAACAATGGCATCTACTTCCTTAGTGTTATATCTCCCCATCTAGTTAATCCACCTCACCCCTCTTTTGCATACATGTGTGCACACATACACACACCCACCCCCGCCACACACCCGACCAACAACTTTCTTTTGAGGTAGCAGTGCAGCCTGCCTCTCTCTATGGCAGGGCAATTCCTAGAATTGACTTGACAGTTCCAATTGCAGAGGGATGGTCCTCAGGGCCAGGGAAATGCATTGGGCAGCCTCTGGAGAGAGAGTAATAGATAGTCAGATTCTCCCCTCAGGCATCCCACTCCAACTTGTGCAAAGCCAGGCTTTGAGGCCGAGGGATTTCCTGCTGGGTCTCAGAGTTGTCTGGACTCACAGCCAAGGCCTCGTCTGGCAAAAATGGTACCGGACCCTGGAGCATCAGTCCTGTGGAGTTGAGTTATGATTGGAACTTGTCTGCTGGTTGTCGCTGATGCAGTTTTGAAACCTTGGCGAGGACACATGGATTAGTGACCCTGAAGATCTGGGTTTCTCACCATGCTCTCTGTCCATAGCCAAGGATTACATCTAAAAATCACTACATGCCTATGTCTCCGGGAGAATCAATCATCTTGAATCTGGAGAGAGAAGAGTAGGGATGTCAGACAACTTTTTTGTGTGACCAAGTATTCAATTCTCACTCCTTCCAATAACCCCAACACCAGGTTTATGGACACAATCACAGTTAAACCCCATGCAAAACTCTACCCTACTAATACTTAACCACCCCTTCAAAATTGGTTAGTCCAGGAGGGGCTTGGTTTCTAAGGACTGGAGATCCAACCCAACCTGGACAATTTCAGTTTGCGCTCCAAACTGAAGCGCTCCGCACACCCTCTCCACACCTGCGACAACACCATCTCAGAACTCTGATTTTCAGAGAGGAATGGAGTAGATATGGAGTAGAAGCAGCGTGGCTCAGTGGAAAGAGCACGGGCTTGGGAGTCAGAGGTCATGGGTTCTAATCCCGGCTCCGCCACTTGTCAGCTGTGTGACCTTGGGCAAGTCACTTAACTTCTCTGTGCCTCAGTTCCCTCATCTGTAAAATGGGGATGGAGTCTGTGAGCCCTATGTGAGACAATCTGATTGCCTTGTATCTACCCCAGCACTTAGAACAGTGCTCGGCACATAGTAAGCACTTAACAAATACCAACATTATTATTATTATTAGATACACTGATAGTATTCCTGCCTGACTCTGGACACTCGACTCCCAAAAGCCACCACTGGCAAGCTCAGACATGCCCCTTCCCCAGGGTCTGAGGGTGCTCAGGTTGACCCTGCACACAGGACTGTGGCTACAGAGAGGTTTGACCCATCTGTAGAATTAAGGGCCCTGGGTCTTCTCAGTCCCACAGTCAAGTCAGACGGAACAAGTTCCCTGTACAGAGCACCAGGCAGAGGTTCCAGAACCTGCCGCTGTACTAAGAGTGATAACCTCCTCCTGTCATGGCCCAAAGCTAGCCCCTTCATTCATTCATTCTCATTCTCTCTCTCTTTCACACACACACACACACACACACACACAAACACACACACACTAAACCTTGCTTTTGTGGTGGCAGCGTGGCCCGCAGCTCCATCTCTCCAGAGTGGGGGAAATCCGAGAATTGATTTGACTGGACTCACACTGCAAGGGGATGATCCTCAAAGCCAGGGCGAGGTGTTGAGCAACCTCTCTTTACAGAGTAATAGCCGGTCAGATTCTCCCTCATGTCAACCTACCCCGAGCTGTGCACTACAGGGGGTTGGGGCTGCGGGACTCCTGTCCGCATCCTAGCTGATGGGTCACTGACCCGGTGGGGTTGGGGGAGGAGGGGGGGGGAGAGCATGTTAAAGACCTGGAAAAAATCAGCATGGGCTAGTGGATAGAGCACAGGCATGGGATTCAGAAGGACCTGGGTTTCAAGCCTGGCTCTGACACTTGTCTGCTGTTTTACTCCAGCAAGTCACTTACTTCTCTGTTGCACAGTTACTTCACCTGTAAAATGGGGATTAAGACTGTGAGCCCCATTTGAGACAAGGGACCATGTCCAACCTGATTTGCTTGCATCCACCCTGGCACTTAGTACAGTGCCTGACACATAGGAAGCACTTAAATGCCATTATTATTGTTATAAACATCATTATGAGTTTCACAAAATCCTGAAACACAGGGTTTTGGACTTACCTTATTTGCAGCCCTGGGTCAAGTGGAGGGTTTAGACGCTCCTTTCAGTTCTCAGTTTATGTACATTTTACACCAAAAAGACCCTGAACCCACATTAGTTTCCCTCAAACCACTGCTACTACTTGCTGTACCTGCTGTAGTACTGAAACTACTTGCACTGACAATGCAATTTTCACAAACAACAGTTGCTCTTCCAGGCCCCAGTGATGTGTTCTTAGCCTAGATTCCCTATAATGCTCTTTTCCACAAGTGATGGGTCACACACAGGCAAACAAAACATGATATTGCAAATGTAACCATGCCCCTTTCTCCCCAGGCCCTCCCCATCATCAGTACCAAAGGGCTCCTTTCTCTGGGGGTCAGAGGTCTGTGTGGGGTGATGCTAAAGATTGGACTGTGGACTCAGGTAGGTTTGACCCATCTATAGATTTAAGGGCCCCGAGCCTTCTCTGGCCCACAGTCCAATCGGCAGAATCTATTCCTGGTACAGAGCCGGGGCCCCTGGATCCAGGGCCGGCCTCGGTGCCGAGAGAGAGGAAGTCCCCCCTCTGGTGCCTGACTTGTCACCCTGATGTGCTCCCTTTCTTCATCCTCCCTCCAATCCTCACCTATCAATGTCTGTCTCCCCCTCTAGACTGTGAGCTCACTGTGGGCAGGGAATGGGTCTGTTTACTGGGATACTGTACTCTCCCAAACCCTTAGTACAGTGCTCTGCACACAGTAAGTGCTCAATAAATACAATTCAGTGAATGAATGGCACCTTCACACCTCCAAGTCAATCCCACGATGCACCCACATATCCCACAAAATCCCATCACTTTCTGGAGGAGGCAGCACATAGCCCCCAGCAATAAAATATTTATCCTCAAGGAATTGGCACTGTTGGATTGGGGGCCAGGGATTGTTCTTAGCTCAGTCTGTGGAGCCACCCATTAGTAACCACGCTGCACAGTCGAGATCCTCATGGCCATGGAGGACCCGAGTGCTCCGCGTCCAGCAGAATGGCTGGCGACTGGTTGGACGTGACCTACTCCGTTCTTTGGGTGCCTTCCCTTGTCTCAGCTCCCCTGTGAACACAAGCGAAGCTTGGTCAAAAACAATGACCCAAATGACAAGCACAGTTTTAGGGTGCACAGGGTAGAGGTCTCTACTAGAGAAGCAGTGTGGCTCAGTGGAAAGAGCATGGGCTTGGAAGTCAGAGGTCATGAGTTCGAATCCCGGCTCTGCCATTTGTCAGCTGTGTGACTGTGGGCAAGTCACTTCACTTCTCTGTGCCTCAGTTACCTCATCTGTAAAATGGGGGTTAAAACTGTGAGCCTCAAGTGGGACAACCTAATTACCCTGTATCTACCCCAGCGCTTAGAACAGTGCTCTGCCCATAGTAAGCATTTAACAAATACCAACATTATTACTATGGCTGCTCTGAGCCAACAAGATAAGTCCTTGGGAGAGCTTCCTGTTTGTTCCCAACAGGCCTCAGGACTCTCCTATGCTCACTGGGCCTCCTCTGGTCATATGGATAAGAAAGTGTCCGTCCCAGGGGAGAGATTGATGTTTCTCTACTGAGTCTGACTCGTGCACATCCGGAATGGTGGATCCTAGCCCCAAATAACACTTGGATTACTTAAAAACCTTTCAGTCCATCCTGCACGCAACACACAATATTTGCTAAATATCAAGTACTTAGGAGGGTACAATACATTAGGGAGATATGGCCCCTGCTCTACAGGAGATTACAGTTTAGCAGGGCAAATAGGGATCTGTCATATTCTAGGTCTTCTTTCTACTGGCAATTATGGTGTCAAGATGTGATAGTGGACTAAGATTAGTGAATGCCCAAGTTTTTAAGTGATGAGAGCATTGAGGTGGCATTTTGGTGGGGACAAAGGGTGGAAGGATGAAAAATTAATCCTGCACTGCCTCCTGGAGATGTCATCTCAGAAGATCCTTAAAGATGCAAGGCACTGGTCTGCACATCCTTACTATGTGCAGAGCACTGTACTAAGCGCTTGGAATGTACAATTCGGCAACAGATAGAGACAATCCCTGCTCATTGATGGGTTTACAGTCTAATCGGGGGAGAAAGACAAAAACAATAGCAATAAATAGAATCAAGGGAATGTACATCTCATTA